>NW_019154110.1:21704396-22000239 GCF_002288905.1 Enhydra lutris kenyoni
AGGAGGGTGAAGGTGGAGGGGAGCTTCTCCAAAGCTCCATTTTGGTGAGAGGGGCCTGGTGACCTCTTGGATGGCCTGCTTTCCAGGGTTCCCCATGGAACAGTGTAGGATGGATCCCCCAAACACACCCCAGATAGCTGACGGAGGGAAAGAAAGCCATTTGTGCTGAATCAGGATGGATTAGACACAGGTGTGGGCTGGAAGGCCCAGCCTACCCCCAGATGATACCCGAAAGACTCTGTCCACAAGGGGCTCTTCACCCTGGACTGGGACTTTGAATAAAGAACACATGGGATCTCCATTCTCAGCTAATATAAGAGAGGAGGCACCACTACTGGCCTCAGAGAGCCTCCTTCTGATGGGAGAGGCCGTTCTTATCTCGAGAGGGTCCCTAATCTGATGGGAATACCCTCCCTTCTTCCCAGGGAGCTCTCATCTGATGCAGAGGAGATCTGATCCATATCAGGGAATCCGTGAAGTATGAAAAACCCCTATTTTCCAGTGGCTGGGAAAGGGTGAATTTAGAAATTGTGTGGACAAATGGGAAGAGAGTGGGCTGTCTAGGATAGCTTTCTGGAGGAGGGGGCAGCCGGGTCCTGGTCAGCTGAGGCTTTGTGATTGAACAAGGCAATTTTGCTCATTCTTAGGGGCAACCTCTTTCCAAGACGGCCCTTCAGGCAGGAAGAGAGGTTCTAGAATTTCTTTGCTACTAGCACCCAGAGTTCAAGAATGGCAAGAGAGTTCTTAGAGAGCCCATGTCCCCTGGCCCTTTCTCACACCTCATTTCCTGCTTTCAGCCCCAAACATCATCCACAGGGCTTGGGGTGGAGATAGTTTAGAAGCTTTTTCCAGTCCTAGACAGGTTGGCCAGCTCCCCTTCCTCTCCCTTTCTCCCTTCTCCCTGCAGGGTCCTCTCCTCATGTGCACCCCTCCAAAATTGCAGACCATCCCCCAGGATAAGGCTGGAGGGCAGGAGACAGGTGGAGTTTGAATTCCGCCTCTTCTCTCTTGCACCTCAGTTTTCCCATCTGTAAAGTGGGCATACTAAGAATCTCAAGCCCACACGGCTCACCGTGAGATGGTGTGTATGTAACATCAGGAGAGAAATGTTGGAAAAGATCCCAGCAAGCATGAGGCCTAGCCTTCCCATGCCTGTCAATTGCATGTCTAGCCCAGCGCCCTGCCCTGCTCACGGGCACCTGAGTGTCAGCAGTAACTGGAAATCATGTCCCAGCCCTGCAGCATGACCCTGCCGCTGAGCTTCCCCCACCCCCAACCCCCGTCCCCTTGTCCCCCCCTTGCTTGGTATTCCCCTTCCCCTCTCACTCCCAGGCCTTGGTTTAGGGCTGCTGCCATCCTGCCTCTGCTGGGAAGCCTGCCCAGATTGTTTCAGCTGTGTCTGTCCCGCTTCCCCACCTGCCTCCCTTCTTGCTTCCCACCAAAAAGCAAAACCAAACCAAGTCCCAAGCCGTCTCCCTTCCTGCCTGAACATACTTGCAGCAGAAAGATTTGTCCACTGTGGTGCTGTGAGTACTCCTCATACCCTTCTGCATCTGTGAGTCTGGAACAGGGAGAACTGCGAATCTGTCAAGAACAGGGGCCCTGCTGATGGTGCCAGGTTCCCAAACAGCTCGTATTCAAAGGCAGGTGGTGAGCACACCAGTGATGGGGGGTGGGGAGCAGGCAGGACTGGGTGACGGATGGCGTGATGGATGGGGGGGCTAGTATGAGCTGATGGATGCAGAGATGGGAGGGTGGATGGATGGATGGATAGACGGACAAATGGATGGCTGAGTAGGTGGGTGGGTAGATGGATGGAAGGACCTGGATTCTGCTCCTGAGTTTGCCATCGCCTTGTTATGTGACCTTAAGCCAGTCATTCTTCCCTCTGTTTCTTTATTTGGAAAATGAGAGGATTGCATTTAATCATCTCCCAAGATCTCTCCCAGGTTTGCTGTTGGACAGTTTATGATGATCAAACGTTTTGAAGGAATGCTGTTGATGGAAAGACCCAAGACATTGTGGGGGAGGGAAGGTTCAGTGAGCCATGTGAATGCACACAGTAAATCAGCCTGGACCAAAACCACAGGACTCAGCCTGTGTCTACACTCTGAATTTGCTTCTGCCCCTACTCTGCCATGTCTGCTTTCTGCCCCAACTCCCATCCTCTGGGTTGTGGTTCCGATGACTTCTTCTCCAAGGGGCTGGAGCAGGAGTTCTAGGGGAAGGTGAGGGACCAGAAGGCCAGGAATAGGCAGCCAGGGGCAACCCCCTTGTCGCCCTCCACCAACCTGAACCTCTTATCCATCATCTTTCTTTCTCTCTTCCCTCAGCTCTCTCGAGTCATGGCTTCTTCAAAGCTACGAGAACCTGCGGATGAGGTTTTTGGTAAGTTCTGTTTGCTCTAACTCTAGCCAAGGCCACTGGCACTGGGGGGATTCCCTCTGGGACTTCAGTGTGTGTCTTTGTGCCTTTGTGTGTGTGTATTGTGGCCTGGCCGCCTGAGTCTCTGCCATGACACTCTATGCTAAGGACAACCGTGACGATTAAGGGTCTCCATTTATGAAGTGCTGCCTCATGCCAGGTGCTAGGCCAAACCCCCAACTCACAATGTCGTTTATGCCCCTCAATAAGGCCAAGAGGAGTGCCCATTGTACAGACGAGGAGCCGAGAGCACAGAGTACCCAAGTGGCTTCTTTAAAGATCATGTGGCAGGTTAGTGGCAGAGCTGGGACTAGAAGTCCAGACTGGGTGGCCGTACACCTGTATCCCAGCCCAAGTGACAGCCATTACAGCCATATCTCATGGTAATGGCCCTTGGCCTACAGGATATGTGTGGAAATCAAATGCACAGAACAGAGTCGCAGTGCCCCCAGGCCAGCCTGCTCTGGACACATGGGGGGTGGTGTGCACACAACACACCTGCCTGCTCCATCGTGTACCCCCTGCCATCTTTCCGTTGGGGGTGGGGGGTGGTGCAAAGCCCAGGCAGGGCAGAGTTCCCAGCATGCACTGGGGCGGAAAGGCTGGTTCCCAGCATGCATAGGGGTGGAAAGGCTGGTTCCCAGCTGGATTTGGCGGAGGAGTCAGGGAATAAGGAACTTGGAGGACCACGAGGAGCATGGAGGGAGAGGTTGAGACAGAAGCCCTTGCCTGATGCCTGTAGCATGTGTATAGCCCTTGGGACTCATGTTAGTGTGCACAGCCTCAAGGGGCTCCCCGGCTTCTCATCTCTCCCTTTCCTTCCCTCTCCTCCTCCCCCTCCCCAGCTCACCACCTTCTCCCCTGTGTGGCCACATGCCTCCCAGCTCCCAGGAACGCTGTTTTCTCTGGCCTCCCTGGGGCCACGGACTCCTCCAGCCTCCAGCCAGCTCTGGGCCTCAGTCTCTTGGGTCTCACCATCTGCACCAGGCCTGGCCCAACAGAAGCGAGCTCCCCCTCTCCTAGGCTTCTGGGCCTCCATTCCCACCCCCAGCCCCAACTCTTCCTGTTTTCCTTCTCCCGGACCTGCTGAGGTAGCTGGCTGCCTGGCCTGCTTCCTGATGGGCAAGGCAATTAAATATTCATGACTCCCCACTGCCCAGGGCTGGAAAGAGAAAGACCGAGAGAGACCCACCCACCCTGAGATGGAGGAAGGCCAGACAGGCAGGTAGAGCAGGGGTCCAGAGGTGAGGCAGGCCCCCACCTTGCCTCAGAAATGCCTCAGCCCCCTAGGGATCCCTTTGCTCCCTAGACCCTCCAAGATGAGCCGCCTGCAGTCCAGATGTGGCCCAGAGTCGGGAGAAGGGCCCCTCTCCCCAGCCCTGGGAGTCTGGGCACCGTGGGGAGGATGGTGGGCAGCTCCCTGCCCCACCGCCCAGAGCGGGAAGAACAGGGAGCCAGGAGGACTGGATGCTTCCTTAACCCTCCGCACCTCTGGCCAAACCTTTCCTCTCCAAGCCTCAGTTCCCCCACCTGTAAAATGGGTTGGACTCACGAGCTGCTCCCATCTCTGCCTCAGAAGAGGTGTAGCAGGCTTGGTCCTTACACCCTGAGCCTCTGGAGTCAGCCTACCTGGAACCCTGGCTCCTCCCTTCCCTGGGGCAGATTAAGGCTGCCCTGGGGATTCCTGGAGTCTCTTCCTCCTAGGGTTGTGGGGAGTTTAAATGAGCTAGTAATTGTTAAGCTCTTAGAACCGGTGCCTAGCACAGCGAGAGCTCAGTCAGTATTAGCCTTTATTATTCTGTTCTGTCCTCAGTCCTTGCTGCTTGCTGATAGTGCTTGGAGATGCCATGTGTCACTGGGGAACAGGGGACAGAAGGCTTCCTCCCTCAGCTCAGCCCCAGGGCCTGGAAAGGCCAGAAGCAAACCAGGGGCCTGGAAGGAGCCGGAGGAGTGGTGTCAAGGCTGGGGTCCCAAACAGCAGTCCTTTGACAGGACCTCGCCTCTCGTCAAGCCCCCACTGCCACCCCTGGACACCTGCAGCAGGCCCTGCGGGGGTCCACCCTCCCCTGCGGCCAGGCCAGTCCCCTCTCCTTGCAGGCTCCACTGGCCCACACCATCCCTTCTCCTTAGAAAGCTCCTTGCTCTTCCTACAGCCTTGGCTTTTTCTCGTCTCCCAGACCTCAGCCAGGCTGCCTCATCTAAGACAGAGCCCCCAGCCCCTGCCTGTCTCTTTCTTCCCCTCCACAAATACTCCGGGGACCCCACCGTGTGTCAGGCTCTGTGCGTGCAAGGCCCCAGGGAGACAGTCACTGCCCTCACAGGGCCTGGCTTCCAGGATGAGGAGTGTGTCCTGGGGAGGAGTGCCTCGCAGAGGAGCACTGGATAGGGATGTGACAGATGTGACGGATGTGATGGATGTGGGCATCAGTGCTTCCCTGTGCCTTGAGGCCATCCCTCTGGGGCAGTGCACTGGCCCCGAAGTATAACTTGGCTTCCTCAACACTGACTGAGCCCCTGCTCTCCCCCAGGCCCGACCCCAGGCTCTCTGCGGCCCCAGCTCGCCCCTCTGCATTGTGCACTTTACCTGGGTCATCTTATTTGACACTCACACAACCCTGGAACGGAGATACTCCTCTTATGACCCCATTTTACTGATGAGGAAGCCAATCCCTAAATGAAAGGAACTTGCCCAGAGTCACCCAGGCAGCAAATGGCAGAACTGGATTCAGCCCCGGCCAGCCGGCTCCTCCTCTGCTGTACAGAGGAGGAAACGTGGGGAACACGGAAGGGGTGAGCTGGAACCCCCCTCCCCACCGGGGCCCGACTGGAGGGCTGAGGGGCATGGACTTTATGTTATTGACTTTGGGACCCCCTCACCACTCCTCAGCCTTACCCTGGGTTTCAAAAGCAAGCAGTTATAGGACCAGTCAGAAAAGTGCTTTAGAAAGTTTCCTCTAGCCTATGGGAAGTGGGGGGGGGGGCGACTGGAGGCCCGAGGCAGGGAGAACAGGATGCCTGGAGGCTGAGGCCAGGCTTGGGGAAGGGACCGGTGAAGACCTGAGTAAGGCAGTTCAGTCCCCAGGGAGAGGAGAGGCCAGGTTCCAGGGCTGTGAGGAAGGCAAATCAACAGAACTATGTGGGTTTTTGTTTTTTTTTTTTTCCTTCATTAAAATCTCATTTTCTAAGCACCTACTACATGCCAGATACCAATTCTGGATGAAAGCCATGAACAAAATAGAGGAATGTCTGCCCTCACAGAGCTGACATTCTAACACGCAGAGAGACAGTGAACTAAGTCAGTAAAATAGACAGCATGCCAGAGAATGACACATGATGCAGGGGAAAACCAGGTTGGGGATTTGGGGGGAATTGTACAATGAGTGGTCAGTAAAGTTGTCAGTGAGAGAAAGCATTTAAGCAAAGGCCTGAAGGAGGCAAAGGACAGAACTCTGTAGAAATCTGTGGCGAGAGCCTTGCAGGAAAAGGGAAGAGGAAGTGCAAAGGCCCTGAGGTACAGTGAGGCTTGTGTGAGGAAGACCCAGGAGGCTAGGATGGCCAGAGTAGAGGGAACAAGAGGGAGAGAACTAGAAGCTCAGAGTGGTAAGAGGAGCACAGACTGAATCCGGAAGGCCCCTGGGAGAATTTGGCAGTTACTCTGCAAGATGGAAGTCCCCGGGGGGTTCTGAGCACAGTAGTGACAAGGGCTGACATGTTTTATCAGGATCACTCTGGTTGCTGTGGTGTTGAAAATAGACTGTAAGTGGGAAAGGGAGCAAAAGGGAAGACCAGCTGGGAGGCTTCTGTAATAACTGAGGCAGGAGGTGATAGTGATCTAGACCAGGGAGGCTGTGTGTCCCCCTCTCCTCTCTCTTCCCCTGATTTCTCCTCCTACCCCCCTTCTCTCCCTTCCCTTCCTCTCCTCTTCTCCCTTCTTTCCCTGCTCTCTCTCCTCTTCCTCTCCGTGTTTATGCGCACACGTGCATGTGTGCACACACAAACACAGGGAAACAGCAGTTTTATTGCGGGAAGTGAGAAGTACAGAGACGAGCCAAATGCATTCCATCGTGCGTTCTGGGACTGTCACTCAAGGCTCATCGGGTCGTGACCGGCCTTCCACCTCTACCCGCTGCCATTGCCCTGGATTAATTTGAATCTAATCCAAAACATCATACCATTTTGCCATAAATATTTCAGTATGTCTAGATGTATTTCGAAAGTAGAGCTAACAGGAATTGCGGCTAGATGAGTTTGGAGAGTGGGAGGGAAAGAGAGTCAAGGGCGACTCCAGCACTTGGCCTGAGCCATCGGGAGATGGAGCTGCCAGTCATAGCCGGACACAGACACCGAAGCTGCCCGTGGCACATCCAAGGGGAGGGGGCCAGGAGGCAGAGGGCCTGGGGAACTGGCTGGAGCTGGGGCGGAGGGCAAAGCGTAGCTCGGGGCTGTTTGCATCGGGTGGACGGGTGGACGGGCCTTTCATGGAGCCGAGGAGCAAAGGGGAAGCCAGTCTGAAGCAAGGTGGTGGGTTCACTCCGATGGATTATTTGAGGACTCGGGTGTGTTTGACCCGGCAAGTTCCCTGGTGGGTGATGAGGTGCCCAAGCTTGGAATTCAGGGGGGCTCAGGGCTGAACCAGTAGGTGATAGTGAAACCAGGCCAGCAACTGGGGTGGCTTAGGGGGTATCTGCAGACAAGAGAAAGAGGAGCAGGCAAAGCTGGGTCAGCATGAGTGATGGGATGGCGGAACTCTGAGATCGTGGGGCAGGGGAATGGGGAAGAAAGGTCTTAACCCGTGCTGGATTTGGAAAGAAACTCTTCTGCCTGGAGGCCCTAAGCTTGGCGACACTGCAGAGCGAAGGCTTCATTCCCCAGGGGGAGCAAGTAGGAAGAGAAACTAGGAGCAGTCGGGTTTACGCACGGTCCATTGGCTTTGCCTACTCTTCCTTGTCTTCATCCAGGACCCAGCCCCGCACCACTGACCCCAGGATGGGAGAGGCAGGCCGGCCGCGTGGGGACTGGGTTTTCCTTGATGCCACTACTGTGCTCCCGTTCAGCAGGGCTGGGTCTGAGTGCAGATCTGGGTATGGCACAGCAGGCCAGGGTTCCAGCGTGGCCAGTCAGGCTCAGAGCCCAGACCACTACTAGCTGGTGGCTGCAGGCCAGAGACTGAACCTCTCTGAGCCTTAGTTGGCTCAGCTGTAAATTGTAGGTAACCGCGGTCCCTAGCTCCCTGAGTAGATAAGGTGATGTATGAACATTCTGGCACACAGTAGGCTCTTCTTAAGTGGTAGCTGTTATTACCATCATTGGTCTGGTCTCATCCCCAGCCCTCCTCTCCACAAACCTACCCTCCAGGGGACCTGGAAGGGGTGCCCCCCCCCCCCCGCCCCTGCACTTCCCTACTGCCCAGCATTGCATACTCGCTCACCAGCCTCCTCTCTTGCAAACTCCCACCCAACCTTAGACTGGCTTTGGTGCTCCCTCCCCTGACCCATCCAAAGAGGACTGTCCTGTCCTCCTCTGTGCCTGTGAGAGGTCCCACCACACTGCTAATTTCCGTGCTGACGTGTCTGGCTTTCTCCGAGACTGTGAGGGACCCCACTCTGCCTCTCGTTGGTACTCCCTGTGCTGGGCGCTCAAACCTTTGTGGAATGTCTGGGGGTGTGAGTGCTGGAGGCCCGAGGGCGGGGGGCCTCTGGGCTTGCTGTCCTCATGTGTCTGGTCTCTGTCCCCTTCACCTGGTTCACAGACCTGGACTTGGCTGTGCCAGAGACTGTCAGACTGGACAGCAGTTTACACAAGGCCCGAGCCCAACTACTGGCCAAGGGCCGGAGACACCGGCCCTCTCGCTCCAGGCTTCGGGACAGCGCCAGCTCTGCAGAGGATGGTGAAGGCTCTGATGGGCCAGGAGGCAAGGTGGGGACAACCCACCCAATCATTGCCCCCCACCCCGAAAATCCCTCCAAACCCTTTTCCAGGGAAACCACAGTCCCAGACTTCTGACATAGTAAGGTGAACAGGGATTACCCGCATTCATTCTGGCTCTCCTGAAACTTTTAAGGTATTATCATTCCCATCTTACATGTGGGGAGACTGAGGCTCCGAAAGATTCAGTAACAAACTCACACAGTTAGGGAGTGAGGGAAATGGGATTAGATCCCAGGCTATGGGACTGAAGCCCGCCCCCACCCCCGCCGCCAAATCCCCCCCTTCCCCCACTCCTCACTGCCCAGCCACCCCCATGGCCCGTGGGCACGAGGACAAGCCTCCCTTCCCAGGACCCCAGTCCAGGCTCCTCGCTCCAGAGGCTCCCTCGCAGTTTGCAGAGTGAAACCAACTCCCAGGCCCTGGGGAAGCGGGGAAGAAGGTTGGCAGTGAGCGGACGCCCCTTCCCCCAGGTGACCGACGGATGCGGGAGCCCCCTGCACCGGCTGCGCTCGCCTCTGCACTCGGGCCCAGGTTCCCCGGCCGGGGGCTCTTTCTGCCTGGAGCCTCCGGGGTTGCGGCGCAGCCTGGACGAAGACGAGCCCCCGCCCTCGCCGCTCACACGCTACCGGCCCCTGCACAACGCCGCCTCGCACGAGGGCCTGGCCGCCGCCTCCTGCTCGCCGCCCCGCTCCGCGCCCTCCTCCGACAGCTCGCCCAGCTTCGCGCGCCGCCACCCGCGCGCAGAGCCCCACAGCGAAGGTGAGTGGCAGCCGGTGCGGCGCCCCCTGCTGGAGAGCCCTGGGACTGCAGCGGCCCCTCCGGTCCTTCCCCCCACCCCCGCCAAGCAGAGGGTTGGACCAAGTTGGGCAGGGCGGTGAGGGACGAGGAAGGGGTGGGGTTGGGGGGACAACACACTGTGGCTTCCTCTATCACTTACCCAGCGCCTACTATGTCACTGTTGGGCACTGGGACACACAGGGAAACAGAGGCACTCTTTGCCCTCAAGAGGCTTGCAGTTTGGGGGAGAAACAATCTAATAATTCCTTATAGTTTAAGGGAGAAGTGATCAAACCATCCCTTAATTAAATATGTAGTTACAAGTTGTAATAAGTGCACGGTTGCGGCAGGGGAGGGGGCAGCACATAGCGGGGTGAAATGACCTCATGGGGAGCCTCCTGTAAGGCTTCTCTGAGGAAGTGACATGTGAGCCAAGATTGGGTTAGAAGTCAGTCAGGATAAATGAACAGTGAATAGTAGCGGTCCCTACTTTCTCATGGTTTGCTTATGGCTTTCATAGCTATTCCATGAAATAGGCAGGTTTGTTTCCTGTGGGTCAGGTGTTAGCCTCATATTTGGGACGAAGGAAGCTCAGAGAGGTAGAGTGATTCCTTCAAAGTCACACAGCTAGTGAAGGGCACCCGGGCCAACTTGCCTGCTTCTAAGTCAAAAGAGGCAGCTGAAGGAGGCAGGCAAGCCACTCCACAGGCTATTTTCTTCCCTCTCTTCCCCAAAAGATGATAGCCGGGATGCCAGCCCACCTGAGCCTGCCAGCCCCACCATCGGTCTGGATAAGAAGACTCGCCGAAAGTTCCTGGACCTGGGGTGAGTGGAGGAGGGGCCAGAAGCAAAGGCTTGGAGCCTTGGGGTGCAGGGTAGCACAGCGGGCAGCACTGCCCCACTCCCCCCCACCCTCCCTCACAGGGTCACCTTACGCCGAGCATCCACTAGCAAGAGCCGGAAGGACAAGGGCAGCAACCGCTTGTCCATGGGCAGCAGGTAAGCTTCCGCTCATAGTTCCGGGGGGGGTGGGGCGCCCACCCCACGGTGCCCACACCCATGCTGGGTGCTCTCTCCACAGGGAATCAGTGGAGGGGTCCAGCAGGTCAGGGGGCTCCCCGTTCCTGCCCTTTTCCTGGTTCACAGACAGCGGCAAGGGCTCGGCATCCTCTGGCAGCACCACCTCGCCCACCTGCTCCCCTAAACATGAGGGCTTCAGCCCTAAGAAGTCAGCTTCTCAGGTGAGTCCATGGCTTCCCTGCCCCCCATATGGGCCCCAGACTCAGGTGATGTGAGGGGGTGGGGCTGGGATCCAGGCATTCCTGGGGTCCGTTTGTCTATCTGTTTGTCTATCCAGTTTGTCTATCCATGGAGCCATTCTGTGATTCACTAGTTCATCCATTCTCTGAGTTCATTCATTGGTTTCTTCACTCATTCACATTCTGAGTAGTTCCTCCCCTGAGTCATTCACCATATTCAACCCACTGAGCACCAGGCTTCCCTCGTTAGCCACCCAGCCTGAGGCCACCCCCATTTGCGCTCTTCTGCCTGGCTCCCCACGTCCCATCCCAGTCGTCCCAGTCCTCCCAGTCATCCCAGATGTCCCAGTCGCCGGGCAACCTGTGTGGTGGGGTGAGGCTTGGAGGAAATCGGGATGAAGGGGACCCAAACTAGCTAGTGCTCAGGAAGCAGGGAGAAGTCAGGGACAGAAGCAGCCACAAGTGTCTGCTTCTGCTCATGCCACGCTCTACTCTAGACAAGGCTCCAAGGGCTGCTTTGGCTTTCCTTTCACAAAGCGCAGGCGTGCTTATCCCAGTTGTCCGGATGAACGACTGATGGCCCAGAGAGAAGGGACTTGCCATGTGGGTTCGATGCGGGCTCCATGCCTGTTCTGTGGTTGTTCCTTATGTGCTACTGGGGCTGAGGAGATCAGAAAGCTGGGAATTCAGGGGAGAAAGAGTTCCGTCTAACTTGAGACTTCCTGATTTCTTATCTGCACAGTCGCCCTCCGTCTCGTCCTTGCCTCGTGCTGGGCCTTGGGATAGCAGGATAAACGGACAGCCCAGGGCTTCATAGAGCTTCTGATCTCTACCCAGGCACTTAGAAGCCAGGGTGCTAGGGGCTATGATGGGGAGGCACAAAGGGAGGACCCCCGACCTAGCCTGGGGGAATCCTGGTCGGCTGCCTGCAGGAAGCGACACCTGGTCTGAGACTTCTGCCATTCCTGCTAACTATTCTGCCTCATTTCTGGCCCCACGACCTCTGACAGGTCTTACATCCTGATGCTTCCCGTGAGTGCTTCAGAGACTAGGAGGCACTGAGCAACTCCTGGTGCCCAGCCCCCAACTTAGCTCCATCCAAATGCAAGCAGTGGGTTGGGGGACTCCCTTGGGCTTGAGGGCGAGCTGTTTCCTCAGCAGCTCATTCCCTTCCTCTCTAGGAATCCACCCTGAGTGATGACTCCACGCCCCCTAGCAGCAGCCCCAAGATCCCCAGTGGTCCCCGGCAGGAGACCAAGTGCTCCTACCCCTACCACACACTGTCCCAGTCTTCGGATGAGGTAAGCAAGCCCTGGGCTCTGAGTGTTGGGGTGCAGGTCACGGGCCAGGTCTTCCCCCTCACCATCCTTGGTCTCTACCCCAGTTCCTGGACGAACCTCTCCCCACGGTCCACCACTGGACCAGCCAGCAGGTGGGCCAATGGCTGCACAGCCTCAACCTGGAGCAGTATGTCGCCGAGTTTGCTGCGCGGCAGGTGGACGGGCCCCAGCTCCTGCAGCTGGATGGAAGCAAACTGAAGGTGTGTCAGGGGAGGAGAGCGGTGACCCAGCTGGAGCCCAAGGCAAACTTCCAGGATTGGGATCCCCCCCAAACCCCGATCTTTCATCGCCTCTAAGGCCACTGCCCTGACCTCTGACCTGGGCAAGGTCCTTGGCCTGATCTTTGTACTCTAGCACGGGTCCGCTGTCGGACTTGAAACTCCAGCCCCGTCCTTCAGTTTGACCTTCAAGCCCCAGCTCAAGGCTCCAGGTTAACATTGACCTCTAGGACCGTCAAGAGTCAGATTACCTGACTCTTGACTCTGAGTCCCTTGCTGTCATAAGAAAGCAGGCCTCTGCCCGATCACCTTGCCTGATTCTCAGTCTTGGAGGCTGCTGGTAGTCAGGGGAGGTCGGGGAGGGGGGGTGGGCTCAGATCTCTGCACTGAGAGGTTTCTAGCCTGTTGCCCACCCTCTGCTACATTGCTTAGGCAAGAGGTGGTGAGGAGAGGCCCCCAGGGAGTCTCTGCAGTAGGGAGGGGCCTCGGCCACTGACTAGCAGTGTGACACTGGGCAAGTCATTCCCCATCTGTGGGCCTCTGGGGGCTGGGCAGGATGGTGCCAAGACTGAACTCCCGAGTGGAGGAATGGGAGCCGAGGATTGCCAGGGGTCGGGGCAGGGGGCAAAAGGTCTGGTACCCTCCATCATCCTCTTTCCGAAACGCTCCCCTTCGGAATTCCTGCCCTGGTTCTGACCCACGGGCCTGTCTGGGAGGCAGAGGCCACACTTCTGGGAGGACCTACTGAGCTCCAGGCAGAGTACACCCACCTGGGGCACCGCAAACTGGGGGCCAGAGTTGGCCAGGGCCTGAGGGATTCTGGGGATCTTTCCCTCACCCTTGAATTCCTCCCCAGAGCCTGGGGCTCAGCAACTCGCATGACCGGACGCTAGTGAAGCGGAAGGTAAAGGAGCTGGCAGCCGCCGCTGAGAAGGAGCGCAAGGCCCGGGAGAAGGCTGCACGGCAGCGGGAGAAGCTCCGGCGCCGGGAGCAGGAGGCCAAGAAGAGCTAGGGGAGGGCGGGGGGCAGGCACTGGCACCCAGGCGCTGGTGGCCGCCGGGCTCGGTGGGCACAGGCCTCAGCGGGGAGGCGGGGCCTGGGCGCCAAGCTTGGGCTGGCCGGGCCCCACACTCTCAGGGGGTACACGCCCTCTCTCACCCTGTCACTGTCTGGACCCAGATCCCCCAGAAAGGGAGACCCCAGGAGAGGGCCCAGTAATAAATCCAGTTTTAAGGACTTGTTTGGCACAGAGTTCCTAGGGGAGATGGCAGGTTATGGGCAGAGGACAGAGAGGCCAGGGCTGATGCAAGTCGGGGAACCCTGAGGCACATGGGTCAGTCTGATCATCTACCCTCAGGTCATGGCCATGCTGGCCGGCCGTGAGCTAGGGCACCTGCCTGCCAGCTGGCCTGTCTGCCTTCTAGAGGCTCTGAGATAAGGCCTAGGTCCCAGGACTCAGAGAGGCAGGAAACCTCTCAGCAGGAGCGAGTGGACAGTCACTCCTCTCCAGCCCTCCAAGGTGGCTGCGTGCTGGAAGAGCTCTCTTCTGCTCCCAGGGGAGGCTGGTAGGTGCTGCGGCAGCCCGCACTC
Source organism: Enhydra lutris kenyoni (assembly GCF_002288905.1). Lineage (NCBI taxonomy): Eukaryota > Metazoa > Chordata > Mammalia > Carnivora > Mustelidae > Enhydra > Enhydra lutris. Next base: position 21,717,933 of record NW_019154110.1, read on the forward strand.
AGGGTAGACTCCCAGCCTCCACATGGCGGGAGAGCACAGAGAGCAGCAAGGGTAGCCCACACAACCTTGGCCAGGACTTTGGGAGCAGGAAGGGACGATGAAAACGTCCTTCTCTTTCCCCTTCCTGGTCCTGTGGGTCCCAGTGGTGAGATGACATCCATACAGGTCTGCCCCTCCTGGGGCCCACTCAAGGCCTGGTCTTTGACCTACTCCCTGACACAGGGCCCACTTCTATTGCTCCCTCAAAGAACGGCTGAGCCCTCTCTGGGGACAGAGCCAACTTGGGAGCTGGGGGTATGTGTGACAGAGGAACCCCTAACACCCCTAACCAATGCTTAGGTCACACTGAACAGGTGAGCCCTCACCCCAGCCAGGTAGAGAGGCAAACTCTAGTAGGAGTTCCCCTGCAATCTACTGGAAGGGTTCATCAGCCTTCCCCCATCTGTTCTGGTCCCTGTCAGGGTCTCAGTGGGTTCCAAAACTGGCACGCTGTGCAGGCTCTGGTTCTCTGGGCCATGACGAAGGGTTGGGCCAGGCCCCTGGGTGGGGCTGGGATCTATCCTGTGAGGAGGAAACATTCAGGTACAGCACTGGCCAGCAGCTCCTGCAGGACTGGCCAGTGACCAGCGGGGCTGGGGGCCCTCTGGTTAGGAGTCCACCTCCCCCTTCACCTGCCCGGAGCGGTGGACAGGACCCAGTGCGTGCCACCTCTCCTCGTTCCTGCTCTGGGGTTGTGGCTCCAAGGCCATCCCTGCTCTGGCCACGGTCTGGTCCCTGGGACTCAGCCCTTTAATTCTCTCTGCCATCTGTATGGGGAGAGGATCCACACAGGAAACTGAGCTATGGGGGAACCGGCACCATCAGGGTCTGCTGGAGAGGCTGGTGGGGAGGGCGGAAAGCACCCAGGCCTTTGAAACGATCAGGAGCTGTATGGGCACCCACCTGCATGTGAAGGAGGGTGGTACTCCATTTATTTCAATAAACACTTACCATGTGCCAGTGACTTTTGTCTGCCCCCGCTGGGAAGCTGGGCTGGGGCGGGAGGCAGCGCCGGGCCCTGAGCGTGGAGGGGTGACACATCTGCCCCCTGGGGCTGCCGTGTCAGGTGTCCTGAAGGGATGGCTCTGCCTGGCGGTGTGCTCGTGGGACGCACTGAGTCATGCCCTGGGCTGGGTATCCCAAGTGCGTCATATGGCAGTCACAGGGTCTGCGGTCTGGTCTGCGTGCCTCTGTGCCTGCGGCTCTCTCCCCTCCCCCTCCCACCCCAGGAAAGCAGCTGGGCCACGGTCTCATTCAATCTCCTCTTTACTGCAGATGTCACGGTCATCGTCACAGCCACTGGGAGGAGCACACCACTTTAACCCCCGTGTGCTAAGGGGAAGGGTGGGGACTTTTCGGAGCTACAAAACTAACTATGTACATAGAGCATTCTAGGGAGAAAGCCACCCCAAGCACGTGCATGTCCAGGCACGGTGGGAGCGGGGGTCTGGAGCTCAGGCGGGACTGTGTGGGGTGGGCAAGGGGCCGTGTACGGCTGAGGACATGCCAGGGAGGGGCTCGGGAGGCGCCTGAGGGGCTCTGAGCAGTTTGGCTAAACAGCTGATCTCTGGGTCCTCCCCAGGTCCTCCACTTTAAGGGTGTGCTCTGGGTGAGAACTGTCCCCTCCTAACCTTCACCTTCAAGCCTAGGGTAGAGGGAGAGGCTGCAGGACCACGTCCCCAAACAGGGGCCCGAGGGGGCAACCCCTTTCTCTACCCAGGGACACTGGCCCCTGGCTAGCGCTGACCCTGGGCCAGGGCTGGAGTCCCCGCATGGGCCGGGGTGGGGGATAAGGCAAGCAGGGTGTCCGCTTGGAAGGCCAGGGCTGTGGACGGCAGTGAGGGGGACCCAGGACCCCTGGAAGAAAAGTGGCAGCTCTGGTCTCAGAAGGAGCACTGTCATGGAAACATGACTCTAGGACACCCCCCCACATCATGATGGAGACGTCCCCCCATCCTTAGGCACCGCCCACAGAGACCAAACACCAGGGAGACCACCGAGGGGTCTCCGTGGAGATGGAGATTGGCACTTAGACCACAGACTGGTCACCGCAGTGACTTCCACAGAGACAGAAGCTGGTCATTAGGGAGAGCCCTCCCCCCACCTGGTGGGGGGAAAGGAGGGTCACCGTGGTGGCCAATCCCAGAGACAACAGTCCGTCCTCTCAGGTGCAGGGGAGCAGGGCAGCCCTTAGCTGACCCGGTACGTGGACGTGTTCTTCGGCTCTGTGCTGGGCACACACCAGTCGCCGGCCTCCTGGATGGTCTGGTAGTGGCGCCAGGCTGACTTGTTGTAGACGGGCAGGCGTTCCACTGAGTCCGTGGACAGGGCCTGGAGAGCACCGGGGTCAGCCCATCCCCTTTCCCAGTGCCTCACCCATGTCTTGGTCAATCACCTTTTCCCTGGGGTGGATTGTGGGGGTGTCAGACCATGACCTGCCCCGTGTCTGAATCAGCCCAGTTAGGTGCCAGACACTGGCTGAGACAACGAACCCTGGCCCAGAAAGACCCAGGAAAGGACCTGTCCCTTCTGTGCCTTGCTCCTGCCCATTCCAGAAGACTACTCACTCAAAGAGTCAGGGAGGCAGAGGTAAGGTGGACTGTGACCTTGAAGAAGGTCACGAACTCTGGGTCTCAGTCTGGTCCTGAGCTGAATGACAAGTTCTCTATGGCAGCCCCCCTTCCTTCTGCATATAAGAAGTCAAAGGTCCCCAAAACAGGGGTCCTAATCATGGACCAAGGACTTCCTTAAACTGCCTGCCGAGGTGGGGATGTCTGCAGGCTGGGAACTGTAGCTTTGCTCTGATTCTCAGTCTGGAAGGAGTGGAGGGGTGGAGATGGAACCTAGCAGCAGGTGGCCTGCCAGCACAGCCCGCAGGCTGGCCCCCGCACCAGGACCCTCACCTTGAGATAGATGACCGCGTCGGTCCCAAAGCCCTCCATGGAGAAGAGCTGCAGGTCTCCCTGGAAGTACTTGGCATAGAGGCGGGAGATGGGGAGCCCGTACCCGAAGCCAGCCTACAAGGGGGCGGGAAGGGAGAGTGACCAGGAGGCGGATCTGGGCCTCCCGGAGCAAAAGGACCAATGTGCTGAGTTGGGGTCGGGCCTGAGGATTCCCAGAATTCCTCAGGGGTCGGGGTAGTCAGTCTGGTGGAGCCAGAAAGGCTGAGCAGTCCCAGCCGCGGGTGGTAGTCAACGGGGATAGCGGAGGAACTCAGCCCTGGGAGCCAGCGGGTGTGGACAGGTCTCAGGGCTCCTGGGTCTCAAGTTCCCAAACCCAGCCCCACCTGCTCTACTGGGAATGACAGAGCTGCTGATGACTGAACTCTGTGGGGTGCCACTGGGAGAAATGAGGAGAGACAGATAGAAACCCGCAGCTCAGATGGGGGGAGTGGGAGGAGCAGGGGGCCCAGACTGGGAGAGGTGACCGATGCTCATACAGCTACACAAGAACAAAGACCATGGGAGGTGAGGAGGTAAGAGACGGGGAGAGTGACAGTTTGATGAGAAGAGGAGAAAAGACAAGAGGCCTTAGGAGGCAGGGGGCACTGGAGGGAAACCATCTCACCAGTGGGGTCCCTCCGGTGCCGGGCTGGGGGGTGGGTGCCGTGGAGTACATGTAGCTAAAGAGTCGCTCAATCTTCCGCAGGGGGACTCCCCCACCTCGGTCACTCATCTGGGGGAGACGGACATGGCTTCAGTGCTCACGCCCCGCCCCGACACCCCTGACCTCTTGGTCGTCCCCATCCCCAGGGTCTCCTCTGAGCCCATCTCCTGGCAGGGGCGCAAGTCCCCATCCCAGTGCTCTCCGGCCCCCAAATCAAGGGCCACATACTTTGATGGACAGATCTTCCTCACCCAAGGCCACCATGACCTTGATAGGTGGGAGGACAAGGCTGGACTCGTGGCTTTCCACAGTGGCACGCATGGCATTCTGTGAAGGGAGAGGCAGAAGAGATGAGTGAGAGTGGCCTAGCCCTAACCATCCCCCAAGGCTGCAGAGAACCATCCCCGCCCCCTTACCTTGAAGAGTTCAAAAAGCATGTGGTAGAGGTGAGATGGGACATAGACCATGTGAATTGGCTGTTCAGAGTTGGACGCTGCTGGGGAAGTCAAGACCAAGGATCAGTAAATTGTCAAGAGGTCACCATTCAGCATTCACTGACGCAGCACCTAGCACCCAGCACTCAACCAATCACCCATTTATCCTCTAGCATTTGTTCACCCACCTGTCTATCCATACAGTATCCATCCATCACACGGTGTCTGTCCATCCACCCATTCGTCCATCCATCCAACCATTGTATCCGTGCAACATTCACTAATTCCTCTAGCTACCCTTCCAGTGTCCATTCAACCATCCGACTGTCCTTCAACTACGCATCTGTCCCAACATCCATCCATCCCATCTACCCATGAATTCGGAGTCCAGATTCAGCCTTCCACTCACCCACTGTTCATCTAGCCCCTTCATCCATTCAAAAAGTATCTATCCAGCCTATATCCAGTCTACTAGCATTCACCTGGACCCCAGAGGCCCTGGAGAGCTTTTTAATCCAGTGGGGAGAGGGGAGGGCTGCCGCACACAGTTCTGTCTCCAGCACTCTGCCTCTAGAATCGCTCTAGCCTCGAGAGCTTCTTGTGTGAGGGGCTGCGGGTCTTCTCCTGGTGCCTGGCACAGAGCTCTGTTTGCAGCAGGAACTCAATGACTGGGCATGGATTAGCGAACGAAGGAATCTCGGGCCCCATGCTGGGCAGTGGGGCATAAAGATGAATAAAATTCAGCCCTACGCTCTCGGAAATTCAAGTCTAGACAAAGGCACGAGTGACTTTAACGTTGGGTGTTGTACCCAGAGCTATGTGCCAGGCCCTGCGCTTGACCCTAGGGATACTGGAGGAACGTAGCCTGTCTCTGTCCTTCCATCTCTGCTCCCAAGTTTCATTTATTTTATTCACTTATTTTAAGAGATTTTATTTATTTAACAGAGAGAGAGACAGCAAAAACGGGGGGAAAGGGAGTAGCAGACCCCCTCCCCAACCTGCCCCCACTAAGCAGGGAGCCTGATGTGGAGTTCCATCCCGGGATCCTGGGATCATGACCCAAGCCGAAGGCAAATGCCCAACGGACTGAGCCACGAGGGTGCCCCATGCCTCCAAGTGATTCAGACAGTGCAGTGCGTGACAGAGGTACACCCCAGGGGGCTGGGTGCCTAATCATGTTTTCTGGAAAGTCCAGGAAGGCTTTTTGGAGGACCTGGACTTGAACTGGGCCTTAAAGATGTGGGCAGCGTGACTTCCAGGCACAAAAGCCCTCAGGTTTGTGGTGCACAGGCAGAGGGTGGCTGAGGAACAGGTGGGGGAGGGGAAGAGTAGAGAAACCTCCAGATCCCTGATCCTCCTTTCCCCTATGACCCTGGTTCCTCAGCAAGTCCTAACCTCTCTACCTCCAAAATATTTATCAAATCTACTTCCTTCTTTCCATCTTTGCTGCCTTTCCGTCCCCTGGATAACTGCAGTGACCTCCTAACTGGTCTTCCTGAGATCTTGCTCACCCCCCCCAACCTCTAAGTATCTTAAAACAAATATCAGACGCTGGCATCACCATGCTTCGAACCCTTCAATGGGCTTCCCGGCTGCACACAACATCCCAGCTCCTGTCTGTGGCCCACGGGCCCTGCATGCCTTCACCTCTGTCTCCAACCCCTCCCCACTCATCTCCCAGCCCCCCTCCTGGTCCTGCTGGTCCCTGACCACCCACCCCACCCAAAGTTAAGACCCCCATAGCCATCCTCTTGTATCCCTTCTTCCCCTCCTCTTGTCACAGATATTCCCTCCCCCAAAGTTCTAATGGGCTCCTGGCTGCCCAGCTAGAGACTGAACTCCCGGCCTCCCCGGCCAGGTGACCTAGGGGAGTGACTGTCCAGCCCCTGGGTCCTGCCTTCTCCATCCTCTTCCCCTTCTCCAGCTGGAGCCGAGACATAAGGGTGGGGAGCCGACTTTCACTGTCCCACCCTAGGGGCTTCAAAGAGGGAAACCTCTCTCTTAATTATGCCACTGTCACCTGGATTCTGAAAAGGCACCCAAACCGACACCTTAGTAAATACACTGCTCCTCCCCATCGCTGTCACGTGACCTCATCTTGTCTCCTCCCTGTCACTTGTCACCATCTGAGATTAGCTTGTGGGTTATCCGCTCACTGGCTAATGGCCCCCTTCCCCAGCCTCCCCAGCATCAAGAACGTGACCTCCGTGAGAAGAGTGACCTTCCGTGGCATGTTTACTGTTTAATAATGTTTACTTAGCAAATATATTAGTAATAATATTGCTAATAATAAGTCAATAATAGCTCTGCTTCTGTCCCAACCAGTTCTTTTCCTTTTTTCTCCCCTCCCCCCGTTCTTTTCCTGACTCCCCATCTCATCTTTCTCTCCAGAGCCCTTAGACAGACAGACAGACACACACACACACACAGACACACAGACACACACACACACACAGAGCCTCCCTCACTCACTGTTGATCTCCTGGATCTCCAAGTCAGGCGAGGCCATGTAATACTTGTCACACAGGAGCTTGGCCATATCGTAGGCATCTGAGAGAAGACAGTGGCCATTCAGGGAACGGGATGGTCCACCCAGCAGGCAGTCCTCCTGCCTTGCACTGGTACAAGGCATCCCCAACATTAAAAAAAAAAAACCCAAGCAGACAAGGCCCTACCCACGGGGGAACAGCACATCTTCTGGCAAGGCAGCCAGAGGGGGTCTCTGGGGCTCCTCTGTGAGCCGGCATGGTGGGGACATCTTACCCTTTACCACCTCGGAGACATTGCAGTTTGGGTCGATGCTGCCAATGTGTTTGGGGTGGGCTGGGTTGGTGCTGCCATCAAAAATCAGGGCTGCGGGCAAGAAGGCAGGGAGCTGTTGGTGGGGTTCCCCTCCTACCCACCACCCCCACTCCGGCCACCATGAAGCCAGGGAGGCGCACTCGGTCCCGAGCACCCTGGCCCCGCTCACTGTGCTGGTTGATGAGCATGCGGATGGAGATGCGGCTGAGGTAGAAGCGATCCAGAAAGTACTGGATATTCTGGTTGGAGACCGGGTCATCGCCGTACGTGTCCTTGTACTCCAGCACACCCTGTGCCATGGTGGGCACCACGTCGTTGTGGCGGTTCCGGATGGTGACCAGGGCGTCCGTGAACCTGCAGGGCATGGCAGCTTAGTCCCAAACTGGGGGCGCCCCCAGACTCTCCCCCACTTCTGACCTCCTCTCCACCGGTCTTTGTTCATAGAACCCCTCCCAACCTGATAGACACAGTGTCCTCCCTGCTGCTTCCCGAGCCCGCCCTGAGTGTCCCACCACCTGCCCGATGGCCAGGGGAGCCCCTCGGGGGCAGGAGCTTGGATCTCCCTAATCAGACCCAGGGCCATGGAGGCCAGGGGCTAATTCACCCTCAGACTAGATATCCTTGAGGACAGGGATCATTTCTCCCATCCTCCTGCACATTTCTGCCTCGGGGCTGTGACCCAGGGCCCTTTGCCTGCCCCTGCCCTCCTGACCCCCCACTGGGGCCTTCACTCACTGGCTCAGTGTACGATGGTCCTCCGGGTCCTTATCTAGGAACACCATGATGTCCAGGAGGCTTTGGACATACCTGTGTGCATTGGAGGGGGCGCCATTCAGCTCCAGGCCAAGCCAGGCTCCCTTCCCAAGAGACTCAGATGCCCCCGCGCCTATCCCACCCCCCACCATGGGCAGTGGCACACAGAGCTGCCCCGGCACCTGCCTCACCCCTACCCACACAGAGCCACCCTGCCCGACAGGCTACACCACACTTTTTCTCAATTCATTTCATCTGCATGCGAGTCTCCCTGACAACACAGTAAGTTATGCAAGAACATCTCTCATTTGCCGGTCCCCCTCCTAGCACCTTTGCTGTGCAATCTAAGAATAGCAGTCTTCGGAGGGCACCGGGGATCAGCCCGTCCCCGGGGTCTTGTGGATTATTGGCCAAGAGAGAAGGCTGGGGCAAGTCGCTTAACCTCCCGGAGCCCCTTCACGGAAACTGATCCTAGCATTTGTCCCCCAGGGTTCCTGCTGCATCCCCTGGGGCACGCCTGGCAGAGTGGCTGGCCCAGGGCACTTCACAGAGCAGGGGCTCAGTGAAGATTAGCGCCTACCGTTCTGGGCACCTGCTCAGGGGCCGTGTGGTCTGCCTAGGGAAGTGGATTTCAAATGGGGGGTGGGAAGGACACAGAAGTGGGGAAAGGCATGCCCAGCTCTGACCATGGCGGCGGGGGGGGTGGCCAGAGCCCACGGAGAGCCAAGACAGTTCACTCTACTCCAAACGCCTAGCAGGAGTGTGTGGCCCCCCACCGCCCCCCATCTGCAGGCCTGGTGGGAGGCCGATTTCCCCAGGACCTAGAAGAGCTGGGGAACTAGGGGAGTGCTGGGAAGCAGGGGGCCAGCCTGTGCAAGGCTCACCTGCGGCAGCAGACAGTGCCAACCTAGAGCTACTGTCCCGCTGCCTCTGTAAGCCAGGACCCCCACTGTCCCCCTGCTACCATGCCCAGTCCACAGGTTGTTCTGGAGATGACCACACTGTGGCAGAAACATTTGCAGCCAGCAGGAGGCGGGGCTGCCAAGAGCCCTGGGACAGAGAGCTCTGTGGCCTAAGGGTCTCTCTAGAAAAGGGCCTTTGATGGTACATGCATTCCTGTGTACAAGTGCTTTGACCTTGGCAGGTCAGAAAGGCAGGAATTAGCCCCATTTCAGAGGCCCCTAAACTGAGGCCCGAAGTAGTCATCAGGCTGGGAGGTGGTGTGGTGAGACTCAGTCCCCCACACTCTTGTCACTGCCCCGCGCCGTGTCTGCTCAGAATGCTCACCTCGGCACCCCTGAGGGCCCCTCTGCCCAGAGTACCCGTCCCCCTTCACCTCTCCCCCGCTGCTCTCACTTTGGACACTAGAGGAGAAGGTGGGGGGCGCTGGCTGGGGTGCTGGCTCTGCTGAGTCCCAGGTCTGGCTTGTCCCTCGGGGCTGTGTGACCTGGGTAAGTCGTGAAGCCTCTCTGGGCCTGAGTTTCTGCCTCAGGAAAGTGGAGGTTTCGTAGCTCCTTCCATCACTGCCTTGCGGTGAGGGCCAAAGGTGATACTCAGCCCCGTGCCTGCCGCGCAGCGAGCGCTCTCCGGATGCGTGCGCCCGTTACGAGTGGTGGTTTACACACCGGCCACCGCTGTGCATGTCCTCTGAGCCCCCACAGGGTACCCAACACCCTCCTCCTGGTCGTACTGGCTGTAGGCTCCACGTCCTGCTCTGGACAGCCTTCATGCTGTGGATGGCAGGAACGGGACCGTCCCAGCCCTGGTGCTCCCTGCCTGCCCTCCCCACCCGGCAGGAGAGACCAGTCTCCCCCCATCCCTGCAGCCAGAGCAGAGAATCAGAGAGGCGCCCCAAAGGCAGGGCCTCAAGCTTCCTGGGGGGTAGGTGTCTGCTAGTGCCTGCCTGTGCCCAGAGTCTACCCAGGGTCTCCCCTCCCCCAGCAGCCTTGCGGAGCATGGGGTAGTCCCCTTTTTGTAGCCCGAAACCGGCTCAGAGAAAGCAGGTGATATGGCCCAGGCCCCACAGTGAGGGGCGGCGCTGGGATTCAAACCGATGTCTGTCCGACTCCCCGCCCACACCTCACGGCCAACCGTTCACTATCCACACTGGTCCAACAGCGCGGCTGCCGATGCAACGGTTGCCCCCGGTTGCCCCCGGCCTTGGACAGCGCTCAGCTCTGTGCCTGCCGCTGCCCTAGTGCCTCCGTGATACCCTGTGCGGTGGGGGCTCGTGCTGCCCCCATTCTACAGAGGAGGTGGTCTCCATGCAGAGCCAGACTTCTCTCTTTCTCTCTCGCAGGCAGTGTGCCTCCAAATCCCTGCCCTGCCCCTGTCCCCAAGCCCAGAATCAATCTTCAGGCTCCTGAGTCTGGGATGGTGAGGGGATTTGGGGAGAAAACCTGCAAGTGTGTAAGGCTGGGGTAGGTAGAGGGAGGGGAGGAAATCAGCTGGACAGCAGGGCTCAGAACCCCTTCCTAAGATGGGGGGTGGGGAAGAGCTGGTGGGGGCAGGCAGGGACAGAGGGGTGGGAGCTAGGAGGCCCTGCCTGCTGGGCCGGGAGGTGCAGGGGTGGGGACGGCGGGCTAGCTGTCGGCACCACCCCTCTGAGGCTGCCTAACGGGCCCTAGAGAACAGAAGCGGGGCCTGGTCACACGGCCAGGAAGTAGAGCAAAGGGCAGCAGGATGGATGGACAATGGGCAGTGCCCGCCAGCACGGCAGGGGGAAGGCTGCCAGCCTCGGGCCTCTGTCTCCTGGATGATGAAGCACAGTGAGGACCCCTGCCTGCCTCCCTCGAAGGGCCAGTCCTTCTGGGGAGTAGTTCCACGTGGGCTCTTGGCGGGGAGACAACAAGATGGGAAGGATCTTCCCAGAGGATGCTGGCCCTGGCCTGGAGCCCACCGAGGCCTGGCACCCCAGATGTCACTCTCAGGCAAGATCTGGTCCTAAAGGGGGAGACACTGAGGAGGAGCACTGGCTGCTGGACTGCCCACCTCGCTGACCTGAAGGGAAAGAACAGGGCTTGGACCTAGGAGTCCTGAAGCCTGGAGTAATGACAGATGTGGTGCTGACCTCCCCCCTCGGCCGGACAGAGCAGGCCCAGCAGGCAGTGGGGACCCAATGTAGCTGCCCCAGGAAAGGCCTGGGCCTGGCCACCTCAGGCCCAAATCAGGCCGCCCAGGCCTCCTGCCTTCTGGGGCTTTCTAGCCTGCCCAGAGTCCTGGATTTGGGAGGCAGGGGGTGGACTGTGTGGGGAGGTGGAGGGGGCATGTGACCGGCAGCATGATTAAGCGTGTGTGTGTTTGTGTGCACACCATGCACTAGCGCCCACAGCCGCGGCAGATCAGGAGCGTGAACAAGGCAGTGGCCATGTGAGGAGGGGGCGGTGGCAGACCTGTCCTGTGTCTGGAAGCTGCTTTCTGCGGGGGAGCTGAGTGCAGGCCCTGAGCCAGGCATACTTGGGTCCCGTGGCCGGCTGTGCCCCACAGAGGCCACGGAGCCGCTCCAGTCCCTGGCTCGAAAATGGGGTTCACAGCAGTACCACTCTGACATCCTCAGTCTCGACTCCGGTTATGAAAGAGAGGCCAAGGGGTTCAGCGAGGGTGAGACTCCAGCCCCCACTCCATGCCTGGTGCGGCACCGGCCCCTGGGGCCACCGCCATGGCCCTGGTTCTTCTCAAGGGCTGTGGTTCCCACAGGGTGGGGGTGCAGGTCTCCCACAGGCTGGGTTTGCCCACTGGCGGGAGAGATCACGAGAGGCTGCTGGCCACACTGCCTCCAGCCCCTTTCCCTACAGCCCCTGCTATAGACCTCTGGGACAGGAGACTCACTGTCATCTGATTCTACCCTGCGACTCTCACTTGACCCCCCACTTTCTGGAAGCATGCTCCTACCAGCTCCACGCCCTCCGGAGACGGCCTTTCTCGCCCGCTCTGTGCTCTCACATCCCAAGCCAGCAAGCGCATTCCAGTAAGGTGAACCCTACCCTCCCGAGGCCTCGCTCGGGGAGTTTGGTGATCTCTGATCCAGGTCACTGCCCCAGAACCCAGCACTCGACCTCTCTGCTCACAAGTGCGGCCGCCGGGTCACACAGCCTTAGGTGGGAGTCTCAGCTCTCCCACCTGCTGCCTGAGTGATCTCGCACACACGTCCTAAGCTCTCTGAACCTCAGTCTGCTCATCTACGAAATGGGAGAAACGACAAGCCCTCCCGCAGAAGGCTATCAGGAAGGCTAACTGAAGGAACGTGTGGACATGCCTAGAACAGTTCCTGACGCATGGCAGGCCCTCCAGGTCTGTTTGCTTTCATCATCACCATCGCTGTGAGGACCACATTGTCCCAGAGAACCTTGGCCACACTCACATCTGTGGCGAAGCTCGGGGACACGGCTTGTGTTGACAGAGTTCTGCACCCTTTTGCATCCAGCGGTAGCGTCCGCCCTTAGAAACAGAGCAGATCCCCATTTTACAGGTGAGGAAGCCGAGGCTCAGGGAGGCCGGGGCTCTGCCAAGGATTAAGGGTCCAGCAAGCAGCGAAGCCACGCCTCCAAAGCGAGTGTGCTGACACCGAGGCCAACGGCCATGGCTTCCTACTGCCTTCCAGGCACCTCCAAAATGGGCTCCCTCTGCACCAGGTCTGTCTGGTTGAAACAATTCACCAGGTTTATTTAAAAGCAGGAATGCTCAACTCGTCCTCAGTGACTCTTGCCTAGAGCCTCTCTGCAGCTGAGTAATAACTCCATCAGCCTCCCCACTTCGTATCACTTCCACTACGAACAGCATTTATACCGGACTTTTCTATTTTCCAAAGGGAGCATTCACTCCTTACCTGTCAGCCTCTGAGGGCAGAGGCCCTCTAGCCAGGCTCCTTGGTATGCTGTCCCCCTCCTCTCGTGCCAACCTGCCCACTGCCACCACTTCTGCATTCGAGCCGGCAGCAGGTTCTCCTAGAGAGGGTCTGCCCTCTCTCACAGGCGGCCACCTCGTCCCCAGCACAAAGTCCCTCCTCCCCTCGGACCTCAGGCTTTCTCGCTGCAGCCAATGAGGCCCATTCCCCGGAAACAATCTCAGCAGGCTCTGGTCCGTGCGTCAGGACATTCTAGCAATCCCACGGCCTGTTCTCAGCTGAATCAACCACTGGGAAGTGCTCTCTCTTGTCTAACTTCGCTCTGTCCTGCTGTTGCTGGGCATGACTTAGAAGCTTCAAGGGAAGAACGGCCAGGCCCAGCCCACACATGCGTAACTGGTTTTCAGAAATGGCCTCTCCTGGGGGAGTCACGGGCAGTTCAGCAGCTCCCTGCTTCCCCACATCCCGACACACATCCCCCAGCTCTCCTAGGAACACCGCGTCCAGGGAGGGGCGCGAAAGGGCCTGTCCTGGCGTCAGGGGCTCGCCGGAGAGGCACCCAGGCCAGTGAACCGGGCAGAGCTGGAGGATGAGCGAGCAAACAGATGGACCTTCTGTCTCCACCCCATGACTTCCCCACCACCCCGCGCTGGGAGATGCTGCTTGGCTCAGATGTCCCACACCTCCGAGGGCCAGGGCCCAGCGAGGGGTGACCTGGTTGGGCTATAGGAATGCCAGCCCCTGCCCTCTGTCCCTGTCCCCCTTCACAGCTTGCAGCAAACAGTGCTGCTGGCACAGAGTCAGGTCCCAGAGGCCCTCGCTGGGCCCCTGCCTGCCTCCACGCCCGGGCACAGGCAGCTCTGAGGCCTGGAATGCCCTTCCCGTCTTTCTAGGTCTAGGCTCACTCCGGTCCCCTGGAAGGCCTGGTGACATGTCACCTCCTCTGTGCGTCCACTTCAATGTCCCCACAACTCTCTGCTTCACCTGACACCCGGTGTGCGCCTGCTAGGAGCCTGGCCTTGTGCACCGCCACCGTCCTTCCCGAATCTCATTCAACCAGAGTAAGTCCTGCCTCTGCGTACATCCACACATAGAAACGATGCTAGAAGCACACCACTAGGACCTTCTGAAACCCGACTAGTGTTCGGTTATGGCGTGGAGGGTAGTGGCAGGCACTCTCTTCTATTTTCCCGTGTCTTCCAAATGTCCAGGCGGACATGTTACACTTTCACCATGAGGAGGAAAGAAGCCCCAACCCATGTGACTTTTTAAATAACATTTTCGTTCTTCAGTAAAAGTAACTCTTTGTCGGGGCGCCTGGGTGGCTCAGTGGGTTAAAGCCTCTGCCTTCGGCTCAGGTCGTGATCTCAGGGTCCTGAGATCGAGCCCCGCGTCGGGCTCTCTGCTCAGCAGGGAGCCTGCTTCCTCCTCTCTCTCTGTGTCTGCCTCTCTGCCTACTTGTGATCTCTGTCTGTCAAATAAATAAATAAAATTTTAAAAAAAAAATTAAAAAAAAAAAAAGTAACTCTTTGTCAGCTCCCTGCTCCCACCACCATCTACAATCTCCTTAGCTCCTGGAGGGCACCTGATGCTGCTTTCCTGCCTCCGACATGGCTCTGGGCTCGCAGCAGGTGCGGACCCCTGCTCCCGAATCCAACAGGGGACCACAGCCACGCTGCACCACAGCCAGGAGAACCGGCAAAGCGTTTTGGCACAGGTGCCACCAAAGACCAACCAGGATTCGCCATCGGCATGCCAGTCACACAGCAAACTCTTGTTTGTTCCGCATGTGACCAGCCGTTGGTGTCTGTCATCCAATTACTTAACCTGGGAAAGATTTCTAGAGGAAGCTTTACTGAGGATTTCCTTCTGCTACCGGAGCAACTTTTGGTCTTTGCCCCTCCAAAGTTCTCGGGGCTGGGTACGATGCCATCCCTGCGTCTGAGGGTTTCTCAACATCCAAAACAGTCTGACTTGTAGCTTGGATTATATAATTTGAAAATTTGTTTCTTCCTGTTTCTGTTTCCCTATAATGTGGCCTGTCCCCAGGTAAATAGGACCTAATAGGTGCTGGGTGTTCAGAACCAGAGCTGGTGGTAAACGCTGATACTGGCATGGTTTGGGTTTTGGCTGTGAAAACAATTCCCGGGGTGGACCCTGGGTTTCTGGAGAAAGGAAGAGTGGTAAGCATAGGGCTGGTAAACATGGAGGCTAGGAGCTTTAGCTCACTCCCTGCTCTGGCCTAGTATTCCACTTGACCTTGGGGCAACTCTCCAGCCTCTTGGAGCCCCTGTGCTTCCCCTCTGTCCCCACCCCCCTCAAGGCTGCTGAGAGCACAGAGACTCTGGGAGCCCAGGGGCATCTGGCAGCAAAGTGGGAAGTACAGGGACCTGGCTGGGGGTCTCACCAGCTCTGGACCAGCCGCACCGAGGGTGTGCTCAGCACTCGGTCAGGAAGCAGGTTGATCTCTTTCATGATGTTGGCCAGGCGCACAGGCAGCTCCTGCCTGAGGAAGGTGAATGAGGTTTTCTCACAGGCATTGCTGGACCCTGAGGGGGAGAGAGAGAGAGGTGAGCCCACAGAGCTGCAAACCACGGGAGCCAGAGGTCATCTCAGGGGTCAGGTCGATTAAATCCTTCATTTCCTGAGGGTTCAGAGAAGTGACCAAGGGCACAGAGCAGAGCAGCTCTCTTGATCTCCTGCAGTGCGCCCACTGCCACGCCACCCTGCCCAACCCTCTCTAAGCTTGTGTCCCCCCACCCCAAGCCTGCTTGCCTTCAACCACAGGGGACAGTGCCACTCCCAGGCCCATTTGGAGCCAGCTCTGGCCTCAGTTACCTCACTTCTTCACTTTCTGCCTCTCCTAGCAGACACTCGCTTTGAGAGGTGGAAGGGGTAGAGAGGGGTGGATCAGTGGGCAAAGGAACCTGGGAAAACCATGCCTTCCCAGGTCTGGGCCTGGCTGAGGGGCACTGTGCCTGGCCCATGGCATCTGTGGGGCCCCAGCATTCTTTCTGGCCCAGTCTGTCTTCACCCAGGCTGGTCTTGTTGACTACTGTAGAGCTGTCCCTGCATTAATGCCCACATGGGAGGCACACAGGGCCCAAGGATGGGAGCCCAAATGTCTTGGTCCTTCGTCTGGCTTCAAGATGAAGACGGGAGTGGTAGACCAAGGCCATGGCCTAGAGTCAGAAGAGCTAGATGCTAGTCTAAGTTCTGCTTCCAAGTCTGCCACCTAGGGCATGTGACTACCCTTCTGAAGATCTGTTTCCCCCACTGCACTACAAGTGGACCAAACTCTACTGTGAGCCCCACCCAGCCCATTTCTATAATTGGGGTCCAGTTTGGACTGGACAGCTACTGGTGGCTGACAACGGGCCCAGGGGGCTTTTCTACATGGGGGGAGCTCAAACAGGGCAGGGGGACAGGCAGACAAGTCCTGGAGAACAGGGGCCCTGTGTCCTGGTTGCCTCCTCCCCACCCTCTCCCCTCAGTGACGCAGCTGTAACTTGAGCCAGGCACTGTCTCTTCAACTCCGGAGAGACCTGGGCACCCTGTCCTAATCCCCAGCTGGCACCAGGGAAATGCCGTGTAGACAGACAGGGGACAGGGCCCACACAATGCCTGTTTCAGTGGCCACAGTGGCACAGCCTTGCTTCTGCTCCAGAGGCAACCCCAGGGCGTTGCTGGTGGGTGAGCTGGCCCAGGAACCTAGGGGCTGCCAAGGCTGCAAGCCTTCTGACTGACTCCACTTCATGGTGCTCCAGGCCTCCACCGGGTTGGGGACAGGAAGCCAGGCCCAAACAGATTTGCTCTTCAAGTGTCCTTGCCTACTGGGCCAGCTGGGGTTTCTTCAGTGGGTCGGGGTGTGCTCATCAACCACCTCCCTCCTGTTGACATTTTTCTTATAGAGCTGGGTCCCCACCTGCCCCAGGGTGCCCACCCCAGCCCAGGTCTCCTTCCAGCTGTCTGCACCTCCTAATCCCGCCTTGTTTGTTACTCCCACCAGCATCCCTGCCCCATTTCTTCTCCAACACTCTGAGTCACTAGGACAACCACTATTAACCCTTTCTGTCTGGATATACCCCACTCCCTTCCTGCCCTAACATCACCTCCTTGCTGTGCCTTACTGGACAAGACCTTTCACAAAGCCCAGGGAGATACTTAGACCCCTCCTTCTCAGCGCCCCCACTTCCCACTGACAGCCCAGTATAGAGCTTTTCCCCAGGATACCTTAACCCTTTCAGGGCCAGTCCCTGCCCCTCCTCCCCCCCACCGCCTTAACTCTTCCCTGCCTGTACCCCAGCAACCTTTCCCTGTCACGCAGGACCTCTCTTCTCCGCGTTAATTTTCAAGGCCAGGGCCCCCTCCCTCACCGCCCCCCGAGCTCCGCGGGCCCCCACGGCCAGCCGCCCCCACCCCACCCACTCCGTACCAAAGTCCAGAAACTGCTTTATGGACAGCGGGGACGGGGAGAACTTGCTGAAGTGTTCGATGTACTTGGGCGCCCCTGCCAGCGACGCATTCTTCAGCAGAGCGCGGACCCAGCGCATGGTGGCGGCGGCGGCGGCGGCAGTGGCGGCCGCAGCTTGGGCTCGGCCTCCGGTCCCCCCGCGGGCAGCGCCAGCGCTCAGCTCGGCCCAGCTCGGCCCAGCTCGGCCCAGCTCGGCCCAGCCCGGCCCAGCCCGGCCCAGCGACTGGGACCTGCAGCCTCCTCCCCGCCCCCCGGCGGGCAGTCCTCCAAACCCCGGCCAATCGGCTCGTCGCGGTGCTCCGACGTCGCCAATGGCCGCTCACAAACAACGCCGGCAGAGCCAATCGTCTCTCGCTTCGGCACGTGGCTTCCCCCTGGACCCGCCCCCTTAACCCCGTCCTTGCCCCGGGAGGCCTGTTGTTTTCGCGAGGCCGCGGCGAGAGCCCGCCTCCCGAGCATTGGCTCCGCCCTTTCCTCCTCCGGGCCAAGTCCGGCTTAACCCCTGCCTCACCAGGGTTTCGTCATTCCTCCTCCCTTTTACTTCTTCCTCTCCCGCGCCCTCCCAGATCTCCTTCTCTCGCCTTCCCTGAAATTGTCCGGATAGCTTCCCTCTCAAAGGGACCTGTTTCACTTGTCCTGACCCCCACTTGCGCTCCTTGAGGGGGGCGATCTGCTGGGTTCCCAGTCCGGATGACAGTGACTCGGACTGGGAAAGTTTGCAAACTTCGGGATCAGGATGCAAGCCCATGCTAATCCCTCATACAGACGTGCCCGCCCCCCCCACCTTCCACAAAGATCCAAGCGGCTCGGGAAAAGACGGCCGGAGTCAAAACCCTAAGGACTGACGGTGATGGAGGCAGCCCTTAACATCGGCGCTGCGAGTGCAGTTTTCAGTACACTTCGATTATTCGCTACTCATTTGACCTGAGAAAGCGACGATCTTCGCATTGGGCTGCCTTAGAGAAAGGTCCTGGCAGGTGATCTGGGTGCCAGGATGCCCGCCCTTCCCCAGCAGCCCAGAGCTCTCGGCGGAACAGAGCGCGCGCTCTGGTGGTGAAACGCGGTACGCCCTGACCCCCCTTCCAAACCTCTTCCGCCACCGTCCCGTCTTGTCCCTTTGATGTTTTCGCTCTTTCACTGTTCAGTCCCTGGGCACCCCTGACCGAGTGCTCAATATGTGCTGGGCGTTGTCTTGGGGACAGGAAACACTGAAAGGATAAGGAGGTAGTCCTCTCCCCGGATCATTTCATTTCTTAGTTTGGGAGGTAACTGTAAATAAGTAGTTACTGTGTAACAGAATGTGATTACGGTCAGCAAGGAGCTATGCGCCAGGCTTCCTTTCCATTGGGAAGCCTGAATGAATAATAACCTATGTGCCAGGTACTGTCTGCATCATTATCTCCTTTAATTCTCCAGACGGCTCTCTGGTGCTATTATTATCCCCATCATATTGATGAGGAAACAGGCTCAGGGATCATTCTCAAAAGCAAATCTGAACTTGTTACTTCCCTTGCTCACAGACTTTCAGTGGCTCTCTTGCTTCTTACTGGTGCCTTTCCAGCTCCTGCATGATTTGCTTTGGCTTAACTCTCCAGCCTCCTCCCTCCACACTCCCCTGCTCAACTCCCAGTCATACTTATCTACCGCCTTGAACCAGCCTCCAGTTTCCAAGCCCTTGCAAATGCTGTCTCTTCTATTGGGATCATTCGTTCTTCTTGCCACCTATCCATTCTTCAAGTCTCCGGCCCTACCAGGCTGGGTTCTGGGCTACCTCTAAGGGCTCTTTAGACCTGCCCAACCTTAGCACCATTTGGCTCCTATCAGACTGAGTAGAAATCCTCTGCTGACTCATCTGTTTCCTCCACTAGACTTTGAGTTCCAGGAGAGCAGGGCTGTGTCTGTATAATTCACTGCTCTATCTCCAGCACCGGGCACAGCACAAGGCACATAAAAAAGGAAGAAAGAGTGGGGACCACCAGGCAGACATGCCACAGAGTCATCAGGGAGGACCACCAAACATCCTTCCAGCTAGATTAAATCACTCATGATGTTGGAGGGTGCCGTGTTCAGGTTGCATATAGGTACTTAGATTAAAAAAAACAAACAAACAAAAACCCAGCCCTGTGCCTCGCACATAAACGTAATAAATAATTAATCATTAACAGCTATTAGTATTGTCAAAATTTAAGTAAGGAGGGGTGCCTGGGTGGCTCAGTCAGTTGAGTATCAGACTCTTGGTTTTGGGCTCAGGTCATGATCTCAAGATCATGAGACTGAACCCTGTGCCAGGCTTAGTAGGGAATCTGCTTGAGGAGTCTCTCTTATCCCTCTGCCCCCTCCCTGCTCTCTCTCAAATAAGTAAATAAATAAATAAGTCTTTTAAAAAATGTAAATAATGAGGAAAAGGCTGTGAACTCTGACATTAGGTATAGGAGAGGATATTGCCCACGATCCTCTCTTTAGTGGGGAATTCTATATTGTGGCCTCTGTGCTTGGAGCAAAATTCCTTCTGCAGAGATTGTCTCAGGGTGATAATGGGAGTGGCATGGCTCAGTCAAGCTAAGTTAGATGATGCTGAGGTTCAGCTCCTCCCCATCCCACCATGCCCAAATTTCCTATTACATGTACAAGGCAGGTTGGTGGTGGGAGGGAGATTCTCAGGAACTCAGACTGATAGACATTTTATCTCAAGGCAGGCTTCTACAGCAGCTGAATCAGGAAAGCAGAACTGTGGGGACTCTCATCCAACATTTAATGGTCTCAGCCCAGAATTGAGCCATGTCCCTGCTCACAACTGCTTGGCCAGAATTAGTCACATGATCTTATCCAACCAGGAGGGGAACGAGGAAGTGCAACCCAGACCTGTGTCCAGAGGGGGAGAATCACCTTATGGGTCCTTTTAGTGACACAAAAGCCAAGACCCTCTTTGGGAACAGTTTGGAGGTGCTACAGCTCCAAGGAGCTCCAGAAGCTTGACATTATCGAGGACCTTTTTGTATAAAGCGGGCATTGCTGCTTCTCTACCTTTTTTTTTTTTTTTTTTTAAATAAAATCTTGCAAGATTTTTAAAAAATTTGTTTGACAGAGAGCACAAGAGAACACAAGCAGGGGGAACGGCAGAGGGAGAAAGAGAAACAGACTCCCTGCTTAGCAGAGAGCCTGTCAAGGGGTTTGAACCCAGGACGCTGGGATCATGACCTGAGCCAGAGGCAGATACTTAGCCGACTGAACCACCCAGGTGCCCCTGCCATTATGTTTCTTTTATAAAAGTATAGCACCAGTCCTGAAAATGACTATTTATACTGCAGGGTGTGTGTGTGTGTGTGTGTGTGTGAGAGAGAGAGAGAGAGAGAGAGGACTGTGTTCTCATCCAAGCATAAACAGTGTCACACACACACGCCTTGGGGCTGAGCCTGTGGAACTGGTCAGAGGGATGTGTAGATCCCTAGATGCTACCTTTTTCTTAAGCAGTTAGTGTCCGCAAAGGACAGGACTGAGTGGGCCTGAGCTCTGCTCAGCCTGAGCTGGGCTTTGCCAACCCCACGTGTAGTATTACTCCTGACCGAGTGAATAACCCAGGTTTTGGAAAAGGACCTTGGGGGTTCTGGTTTCTAGATCCGAGACCTCTGGGTAAGGGCTGGGGCTTTTCTGGAGGAACTGGACCTTCTGCTGTTAATTCACCCTGGAAAGGGCAGGCCCAGCACGGAAAGTGAGGGGTGGGAGGTGTGGGCTCTGGTGGGGGCAGCAGAGGGCAGGGAGGCAAGTTGGGGGACACTGAGGCAGACATTGGGAGGGGCTCCTGGGAGGATAGCCTGGGTCTGTGGGCTCTCGGAGCAGCTAAAATTGAGGATCTGCTGCTAGGCTTCTCTGAGTAGTAATTTTCAGCCTTCAGTGAAGTCTTCCAAAGGTCATAGCTTTGAGGACAACTGACAGAAGGACCTATGCCACAATTTAGGACAAAGAAGTCACGGGGAACACAGCCCTGCTCTGTTCTCCCCCGCCTGTGGGGAAGAGTGACCTTGGGCAGCAGAGGGCTTGATCCAATGCTGTGGGCTATGGGGGCTCGGGACTGAAGCACCCTTGGAGGAAAGGCTGTAAGACTAGAACGCCAGGTACTCCTGCCCAGACACTGGCGGATACCATGACCTTCCAGTCTTTCTAGTCTTGAGTCACTGGTTCACCCTCTGATCTACTTATCATGGTGTCTAGGGGTGGGCTTGAGGCAGAAAAGCAGGCTCTTATTTGAATCCAGCCACTGGATGAGGGCTCTTGGCTCTCCACCCCGGCACCCAACCTCCCTCCACCATTATCCAGGATCACCTGCTTCTACAGCCAAGTAGCTTTCTGCCTCTTCTGGACCTAGCACGCCACCACCTCCACCTCCCACCTCCCTCCCCAGGGCCAGCACACTGTCCACCAAGAAGCCATTTTGGATTCTATCCAGTCTACTCAGGTGTTTTCCCAGATTTTATGTTCTGGATCTCAGCTAGATGTCCATGACCATCCTTTAGATCAGGATGTCCCTGAGAGCAGGGACTGGTGTGTCCCGCATCCATCTTCACCCCGCCAGCCTCTCAGATCCCTGCCCCTGCCTTTTTCCACCTAGAGGTCAGCTGTTTGACATCACCAGACTGGACAGGGGTTAGGACGGGAGGGTGGGGGGCATGGTGAAGGGAGGGCAATGCAGAGCGTACAAACCAGGAGCTGTTTATTGGTCGCCGTGAGAAGCCTATATACAAAGAAGGCACAGGAGGGGGAGAGAGCTCCCCGGCTACAGTACCATGGAAGTGGGTAGGGACTGGAAAATGGGGACTGCCAAAAGGCAGGGGTCAGGAGAGATTTCCTGGAACCAGCCTCAACTTCTAGAATGGGCCTCAGGACTTAGTCCATGGGGGGAGGAGGCAGAGCTAAGTTGGCTCTGAAAGCCAAGGACAGCCAAGAACCCCACTTCTAGGCCCCCTACCCATGGTCGGTGAGGGCAGAGCAAGGTCCAGCCAATGGGGCAGGGACAGGGCTCCCTCCCCGTCCTACATTCAAGTGTCGCTCCCTCCATGATCTTGGTGGGGGGAATGGGTGGGTGGGGGTCTCTCCAGGCCTTCAGAGGCCTGGATGCTAGTGGTCAGTGAGAAGTGGGGTCTCCTCTCTTCTTCCAACAGCTCCTTAGCAGAGGACGGGCCCCTTCTCCACTGAGCATCCCTCCGTGCTCCCAGGGCTGTGCCGTGGCTTGTCTATCTCTGTTCCTTCAGACAGCATTCCTCCCCAGAAGGCATCTCCTCCAAGGAGAGAGGCCTTGCAAAGATCTGTGAAGGAAAGCTGTCCTGGGGACCTTCCTTCTAGTCCACTCTGCTCTTGGGTCTGAGCATGCCAGGGCCTGGAAATGCCACCGTAGGCAACCTGAGGCGGGCCCCTGCTCTCTGGGGCAGGGTCTCTGGGAGCGGTGGCTGGGGGAGCCCAGTGTGTGGTTCCCTGTCAGCAGCAGTAGTCTCAGTAGCAGTCAGTCCAGTGACTATGGCTCAAGATGGGTCCAGTGTGAATGGTGGTGGGGTGGTCACCACAGAGGGGGCCTCTTCCTCCTGGCTCTGGCAGAGGCCCTTTGGCTTGGTTTTGGCACAGGCAGAGGCGGGGACACGTATGTCCGTGTACCATCCGTGGTGTCCGGCATAGTCCGCAGGCGGTGGGCACCCCCATGTGTCCAGGGCCCCGCAGCTCCAGCCCTCCTACAGGGAGCAGCCTGCGGCCAGACAGCACGTGCCTGTGCTAGAGGGGTGTGTGTGCCCAAACCTGCCGGCGCCAGCCAAAGGCAGTGGCCCCCGTGGACTGTCAGGGGCATAACTTATGATAAATAGAAGGGGCGCTGGGGGAGCAGGGGTGGGATCGGGGAGGACATCAGTAGTATCTGTCCCGAGTCTGCCAGCTGGTCACCCAGTGCTTCTTGGTAGGCACGGTGCTCCCTGGAGGTGGGTAGCGCTCCTCCTCCCGGATCCGCACCGCGTGGTACTTGGGCATGATCCGGTAATAGCGGGTCCGCTTAAAGAAGTCACACTGGGGGGCGGGGGGGGGCGGAGAAAAGGAAGGGCATCAGCATCCAGCCCTTGAGGTTGCAGGAAGATGTGCTTAGCAACCCCCCCCCCCAACCAGAAGCCCTCAAAGCCAGGACCTCTGACCCAAACACATGCCATCTCCCTGCACTGTGACAGGGAGGGCGAGCTTGCCCACCCTCAGCCCCAGAGGAAGGAGGAGCTGAGGAAGGCAGAGAGGAGGGGGGAGGCAGCTGGAGACAGTGGCGGTCACTGAGGCTGCTGATGCTAGCAAGTGTGCTGGTCTGCCCTGATCACGCTGTGGGGGTGGGGGGCCAGCATGTCACCCTGGAGGGGCTCGGAGGAGGAAAGGTACTAGGTCCAGGGGAAGGACTCTCCTAGTGCCCTCCTTCTCTGGAGGTGGAAATGGAGGTGCAGAATTACTCTGGATATTTGCTGTGGGGCCTATAGATGGGGTCTAGCCTTGGCCTTGGTCCTTTTCTGATCCCCAGAAAACAAAGGGGGCACGGGGAGCATTTTATGGCTCCCTCTTGGGGCCCCAAATCTTCAGCAGGAGGAGGCAGTGAGAAGAGCTCTTGAGCCCTCCCAGGGTGTGGAGGGAGATGGTGGCCTGCTCCGTGGGGCAGTGCTGGGGCCAAGTGAGGTGCAGAGAGAGCCCATGAGGAAGAAGAGCAGATAGGACAGAATCAGAGGCCCTGGCCAGCTGCGGGGCTCAGGGAAGAGGGCCCGGAGGCCGCGTTACCCGAGTGGGCCGGGGGCAGGGGCTGCCCCCCTCAGTAGTCGTCCGTCAGCCTCTCTGTCTCTGACGGCTGGCTCTTCATCTCCGCCTTCTGCCTCTTAGCTTCATACAGGGCGCGAGTGCGGGCTCGCTTGAAGAAGCCGCACTGCGGAGGGGAGGAGGTGGGGATGGGCCATCAGGGGGCGCTGGGGGGGTCCTGGCCAGCAGCACTCATGGGCTGGGGCTTAGGGCCGGGGAGCCTGGATCCCTGGATCCCAGCCCCTGCTTGGTGGTGTGGCCAGAAGCCAGAGCTCCTGGCTTCCCCTTTCCAGCTTGCAGATCCCCCCCCCATTAACCCGGCAGGAATGTCCTGGTGGGTGAGCTGAGGATGGGGGGCGGGGGGCAAGGGGTGAGATGGGAAGCTGGGGAGAAGGTGGGGACAACATGGGAGAAGGGTGGGGGTGGGTGGAAATGAGGAATGGGATGAGGGGAAAGCTGGTGAGGGTCTGCTGACAGGAGGTCCCAGAGTGGGAGTCCCAGTGGTGGTCTGGGGTCCTAACCTTCCACAGCAGAAGAATGATCAACCCCAGGAGCAACAGCCCGGCACCCACGGCCACAAGCACCAGCCACAGCTCGATCTCCGCTGGCAGCTCCTCCACCAGGTCAGAGTCAATGTCCACGGAGAACTGGCAGGGGTGACAAGGGGCTCAGTCCTGTGACTGACCCATTAGACCCCCATGCTCGTTCATCCTGCCGGACCCAGGACCCTGCTGTTTGACCTACTACCAGCAGGGGGCACTCAGGGACCAGAAAAAGCCCCTGCCTGCCCACTGAGAGTAGCAGATCCCTCCATCCTCTGGTTTTCCCTCCATGCAGACCCAGCCCCAGAGGACCAGCTTCAGATCTGGGACGCAGCCTGGAGTCTGGGTTTGTAAACCACACATCCGGGCTTAAGTATCAGCTCCATCCTTGAACTGTGTGGCCTTGGACAAGTAAGTTCACCTCTCTGAATCTCCATTTCATGCTCTCTAATAAAGGAGATCATAATACCTGCCTCATGGTATGGCAAAGTGGTCAAGAGCATTCTGGAGCCAGACTACCTGGGTTCAAGTGCCAGCTGTGCTACTCACTAGCTGTGTGACCTTGGGCAAATCACTGAACCTCTCTGTTGTTCATCTGTAAAATGCGGGTTATGAGAATGATACTTACTTCATAGGTTGCTGGTGAGGATTAAATGTGTTTACTATCAGTAAACTGCTCTGAACAATACCTGGTACATAACCAGCAGTCCATAAATATTTACAAAAAACAAAGAATGAAGAGCATATAGTACCATTATTTTTCTTCCCCTACAGCGGAGATAGATACACACACACACGCATACACACACACACGCATACACACATATATAGTTATATTATTATAATATAAAATTATATTACATACACTATATGTAATCAAACACTATTATATATAATTGTGTTATATTATATATAATATACAATATATTATTTTATAACACATATTATGCAATATTGTATATAATAATATAACATAACACATGTAGCATATAAATGTTATAGAATATATTATTATAACATAAAATTGTATTACATATAATGTATTTTTTATATATTGGGAGGAAATTTTTTCTGACTATACATTATTATTTCTTTAAAATTATTTTGATTATTATTTTTTTAAAGATTTTATTTATTTATTTGAGAGAGAATGAGTGAGAGAGAGCATGAGAGAGGAGAAGGTCAGAGGGAGAAGCAGACTCCCCAAGGAGCTGGGAGCCCGATGCGGGACTCGATCCTGGCAGTCCGGGATCTTGACCTGAGCTGAAGGCAGTCGCTCAACCAACTGAGCCACCCAGGCGCCCTTGATTATTATTTTTGTTTAAATACAGATGATATCAAGGAAACTAAAGGTTCCCAGTAATTTTACTCCCCAGAAATAACTCTTCAACATTTTGGTGAATCTCTTTCCATCGTTTCTAATGCATAGGTTAAACACACGTCCTTTCTTCCACATAAGCAGGGTCTCTGTGCTGCACACACCCTCCTGCGACCCGACCTGCCACCTCTTTCAGCTATAATCATCATCTCCTGATGTCAGTTAAGAAAGATCGACCTAATCTCTGATGACTGGATAGGCATTCAAAATGTACCACAATTTATTGAACCGATCTCCTACCAAAAGACATGTAGAGTGTTTCCAATTTTATGCCATTATAAACCACACTTTCAAATATCCTCGTACATTTATATTCGCCTATTTGTCCTATTAGCTCCTTAAGATATATTATCGTGGGCCGGATCAAAGGAAATGTGCGTTTTAAACTCTAACAGATATTGACAAATTCATTTCCAAAAACAATCCATCCATTTATACTCTAACCAACAGCATTTCCTTCTACCTCATCGGCACCAGACAGCCTTAGTGTTTTTTAATCTTTTTCAATCTGATGGGGAAAAAAAATCTTGTTGCTGTTATTTTTATGACCTCACTACTGAAGTGACCATTCCTAGTTCACCCTGTGGACACTGCCTGTTTATGTTTATGCTGCCCTTTACCTTGACACACTAAAAATATACATCAATCCTTCGTCATATATGCTGGAAACTCTTTTAAAAGCAACCTATCGTTTGCCTTTCTAGTTTCTCTTTATCTCTTTCACTATATACAGATTTAAAATGTCATACCATCTGATTGGTCAAATGTTTCCCTTGCAACTCCTGGGTTTACTAAAATAACTCCTTCTCCCCGTAATTAAAGACTATTATTAAATTATTTTCTGAGTTTTTTTCCTGGTATATTAAGTTTTATTTCCTCTATGTAAATATTGAATCTAACTCCAGTGTAGTTTTTGGTTCTCATGCGAGGGAAGGGGTCTGTCTTTACTTTCCAAATGTGTTAACACCACTTCATAATCCAACTTTCTCCATTGGTTAAAAATGCCATCTGGATACTAACGTAAATATCTCTTCTGTTCCATTGGTCTTTCCAGCTTTCCTCCACTACCTCAATTTATTTTAGGAGATATACCACAATACATTTAAGCAACTCTCCCTTCATCTCCTATATCATGTCCTCCATATCTCCACTATAGCTTTTACACAAAAAAATGGACAATTTTGTCCTTTTTTCCCCCCTCTCCGATGTAACTCAGAATCAAGTTTGAGAACTTTGTTTTCAAGTCTGCACTGAGACGGAACATCTTCACAGACAAGTTGTGCAGATCGAGTAAGCCCCAGCAGAGTCACCGGGGGACTCATAACAATATCCCACCTGGGGTCCCACCTCCCCGGACTCAGACTTCATGGCTTAGGGGTATAGTCCAGACACTGGGAGCCCTCCAGAGGAGTCTCACGGACTGCTAAGATGGAAAACCTCGTAGCTAACGTGTGTGCAGGTGTTCTGAAAACCTGCCCCGCGCCCCCACGCCCGGGCCAGGCACTCTGGCTCCTTAACGTGCTCACTCACCCACACGGTCTTGTTCTCCATGTTGATGGTGGGGATGCTGGTTCGGAGGAACAGGGTAGCCCAGCCCGATACACTGACTCTGTCAAAGTCTCTGTAATCCTGCATTGGGGGGTGGAGGGATGGGAGGGAAGCATCTGAAGCCCCTCGGAGCCTCCCTCTTGACCCTGAGCATCCTCCCCAGGGCACCCTCCCACCACTCGGCATCTTTAAGCAGCACCCCAAGGGCTCCGAGAGCCGGACATCTGCACACATAAATCCACCTCATTCATGCATCGGGTCCGACGCCGGATGCGGGGGACAGCAGGGACAAGGAAGGTCATGGTCTAGGGTCAGGTCCCTGGGCTAAATCCGGCACATGCTTTTGTAAATAAAATGTTTTTGGCGCACAGCCATGCCCGTTCCTTTCTACATTGTTTACGGTGGCTGGTGCTCAGTGGCGGGACTGAGGACTTGCAGCGGAAACTGCACGCCCCAGAAAAGCTGAAAAGATTGATAATCTCGTCGTTTGCAGAAAAAATCTGGTCTAGGGGGCTGGCATGGGAGTAAGGGTGACCCAGAGCAGAGCGTGATCGGCGGCACACGCGGCTTCGGAGAAAGTTCTGGAGAGGTCGTTTGCAGCTGGAAACCTCAGCAAAGATCTCACTGGTGGTGAAGCGGCCGGGAAGAGCTTGAAGGCTGAAGAGGAGCTCACGTGCAGAGGTAACAGAAGGGGAGCTGGCCTTCCAGGGGGAGGGAGCAGCACCGCAGCAATGTGGGGGTGGGAAAGGAACAGACACAGGAGGGAACGGACTCCTGGGAGACAGTCCTTCTGGCTGGAGATGAACATGACATCACATCCACACACAAATGCACAAACTAACACGGACAGGCCTACAGTGGCAGGTGTACAGTGCCTCCTGGGTGAAGTCCGACGTTGTCACTGACATAAGCACACACAGGGGCACACAGACGCGCAGGAGGCCTGGCTGTGACCCTGGCCTCATGCTCTCCCTGTTACTCTCCCCACCCTGGAGGGGGCGCAGTAGAGACGTCCAGACCCAGGCACTGACCTCAATGAAGGTGCTGTTCCACACTCGGGCCTGCACCGTCACGTTGGTGATGGCAGGGCTGTCAGGAATGGGGCACTCCAGCCACACGCAGCGGGCCTGGTCACCGCTGCACTTCTGAGGTGCGCAGAGGAAACGGGACATGAGACAGTCTGGGGTGTCACATTCTTCCTGCTTCACCCCTTCCCTTTGGCTCTTCCTCTCCCTTAGTCCCACCCATGGCTGACCCCAAGCGGCCCCACCTCACCCCTCCGTTCACGCATACCACCCCACCCCTACACTTCCATACTGAAGCACATAGAGATGCCAAGGATGTAGACGACATGAAATCTGGTCCCTTTGCCTATAAATGGGGCCCAGCACCTGATACTTCCTTCCCACCCCAGTCCCACACTGAGCCTTTGTTCATGCCAGCTTCCCCGACCTGGGACACTGCCTCCTACTTCGCCACCCAGCTAGGCCTCAACTTGCCTCCCAGGCCTGTTCCTCTCTCCCTTCCAACAGAAGGCACCCTGCACCACCCACATCTCCCCGTCTCCCCTCCATCCTGCCTTTCCCATTCCCCAGCTCTAATGTCCAAGACTTTGGGCCGCTATAGCACCCCCCAAAAGATGGGGCTCTCAGAAATTAAGCCACCGTCTCTTCCTTTGGCCCCCCGGATTGGCAATTCCTCAAGGCCAAGAGCAGTGGGATGCCCGCTGAGGGAGGAGAGGAGTCTTCCTCCCTCTGACTAGGGGCTCCTGATGGCACAGGGGTCACATCACCCCATCAGACCAGGGTCTCCTGGTGATTAGTGTGCCCAGTCTCTCTCCCTTGCTTTGGTACCCCCTCGTGCCCACACGCCCTGTGATGATGCAGACAATCCCTCCCGTCCTGGCCATTCACCAGCTTGGTCTCAGACTTGGCTTTCTTGGCAACAGCCAGAGTGACTGGCTGGGGGGCCGGGCCTCCCCCTGGGTCCAGCTGTCTCCGCCTGCGCTGTGGGGATGGTGGCCTGTCACCAGGAACCTGAGGAGGGAGGAAGATGTTGGCTGGGAGGAAGGAGTGGGAGCAGAGTCAGGGGAAAGGCAGAAAGGGCAGGGCAAGAGGGAGGTTCCTAAAGGTATATGAGGAGAGGGAGGGCAAGACACTGGGCTTTCTGCCCTGCAGCATGCAAATGAGATATGATGCAAATGAGATGTAAATGCAAGACCCCCAGTGGTGTCCTTACAGAGAGAGTGAGATTCAAAGGGTTGACGAGGTCTCCAGGTGGCCGGCAGGGCCAGGACCCATTGCCGTGGATGGTGATCTCTGTGGGGTACAGCAGCCACTTGCCATTGATGACTTCATAGGGCCACTCAAGCCCTAGGACCAGGGTCCCCAGGGCTTCCAGCCCTTCCCCCATTGGGCCCACCTGTGGGCACAAGGGGTGTCATGGCCACTGCCTCCTGGCAAACCACCTCTATCTCACCCATCCCCAACCCGCCCACCCTCAGACCCTCCCTGCCTTAGAAGTCCCTGCCCGGGGTCCCTGTGGCCCCCTTACCTGGAACTCATACTTGAGGGGGCTTCCCACGTCCTCCGCAGTTTTCATGCCAGACTCGCCCATCACCGTCCCTCCGAAGAAGCTTTGTAGTCGGTGATTCACTCTAGGGGTAAGAAAGATGCTGGAGTCTGAGGGGGTGGGAGGGGCCTTGGCAGAGGGGGTGGGCACCAAGGTAGGCGAACTCCAGCCCCTCTGACATCAGGCAGACCTGAGATAAATCCCAGCTTTGCATTCACTCGCTGTATACCCGTTATCGCTCAAGCAAGTTATGTATCCTCCCAGAGCCTCGGCTTCCCCATCTGTAAAATGGAGTTCACTGAAGTCGCTATAACATGGGGCTGCTGTGGGAAGTCGGTGAGCTGCTGTATGTGAAATTCCTAGCACAATGAGCTCTCTTGAAATGGCAGAGCCACACCGAAACCTTGGCCCCGGGCTGGCTGATTCCTCCGCTGCTACCTGCCTTCCAGAGTAGGTAATAATAGTGACTGCTGTTAGGGGAAGGGGTGGCCCAAGGAAAGAAGAAGCCTGAGGATACTAGGCCTAGAGGGGTATGTCCGAGGAGCTTGGGAGCCACGTCGAGGACAGGGCAGCCCCTGCACCATCACAGCGAGGCTGTGGGAGAGATGGTACCCACATGCTGAGTGAGGCCCGGAGCGTGTAGTCCACCAGCAGAGTCAGGGTCATGGGCCACAGGTTGTCCTGGTGACTTGACCTGAGGAGGGAATGCAGGGGATAGGTGAGAGCTGTCAGCTAAGGCCGGGGCTGCAGGAGGTCCCAGGGTGCCTCACCCTTGCCACAGACTGGCTTCTTGAGGTCACTCACGTGGAGAGCTGCAGCTGGGCCTGGAGCTCCCTTGTGTGCAGGGTCACTCCGGTGACCTCGAAGGCAATAAGCAGCTCCATCTGCCATGAGGACAAGGGAGGCAGAGAGGGGCGTGTGAGGCCGGGCAGGGGTGATGCTATGGGGG
The DNA here is from genome assembly GCF_002288905.1 of Enhydra lutris kenyoni. NCBI lineage: Eukaryota > Metazoa > Chordata > Mammalia > Carnivora > Mustelidae > Enhydra > Enhydra lutris. The sequence goes on from NW_019154110.1 coordinate 21,748,667, forward strand.
AGAGAGGGGCTGAACTCTATTCAAGGGAGTTGGTTCTCTGGCCTCCCCCCTACCCCCATTCTGGGCAAGGAGTCTCTTCCTGGCCACCTCTGTCCACACTTTCACCCTGTTAGCCTCATCTGGCTCCCCTTTCCCCTTCTTCTCTGTCCATGACATCTCTGCTCCTTTCAACAACATGACTTTGAGCAAGTTACTGTAACTTTCTTTTTTAAAGAAAGATTTATTTAGAGAGAGGGAGAGTATGGGCAGCGGGAGGGACAGAGGGGGAGGGAGAGTCAAAGAATCTCCAGCAAACCCCGTGTCATGTACAGAGCCCCAAGGGGAGCTTGATTTCATGACCCCGAGATCACGACCTGAGCCAAAATCAAGAGTCAGGTGCTTAACTGACTGAGCTACCAGGCACCGGAGTTACTGTAACTTACTAAGCCTATACTATCTTTCTGTAAAACAGCATCTACCTCCTCAAAAGTTTGTGAGAACTGCAGCATAAAAAAAGTGTGAAGTCTTGGACTTGGGGCCTGGCACATAGTAGGTGCACAGCAAAATCAAGTTCCTCACCTCCACCTGCTCTAGTTTTGTGCATCGCCAGTGGCCCCATTTTTTTAGTCTCTGGGCCTCCCCCCATGTCCTCCTGTATTGCCCTGTCTCCTACCCTGGCTCTTTCCTTCAAGGAAGCCTGGGAAGCAGGCAGGCAGAAGCAGGGTTAAGGAGCTCATCAGTGTATCAGCCTGGGACCCACAGGCCTGGGAAGATGTGGCCCACACTCACCCTCTGGTTCCGTTTGAAGGGGTTCCCCAGCTCACAAACAATGGTCTCGTTGGCCTGGCATGTCCCAGCCTGAGGAAAGTAGACGAATCAGGCGTGGGTGGTCAGAGTCGGGCATCTCCGAACCCTTCCCTGCGGCACTGGGTCTGATGCCTAGAGGTTCCTATAGCATTACAGCCGCCACAAGCACCTGAGGAAGCCCCGCCGAGAGGAAGCGGGGTGAACACGGGACTAATGGGAACACATGTAAATGACATGCATATAAGGATGTAAACGCTCCCGGGGCCCTGTTTGGGCTCCGAGCCCTGTGGGGGTCACTCGCGGGGGGCACTCACGGGGCGCACTGAAGACAGCAGCAGGGCGGTTGGCACTGCCAGGGTGAGCAGTGCCTCATGGGCGTCTTCCCCAGCGCGCTCCCTGCTGCGGGTGTTGGTCACATTGATGCTCAGGAGCAGTTTCCGGCCATCTCTGCTGTACTGCAGCCTGGGGGTGGAGTGGGGAGGACCCCCAGGATTGAGCCCAGAGCCCCGCCCCAGGCCTGCCCCTGATCAGTTAGGCCCCGCCCCTCAGGTCTATTGAGTAAATACAGTTCGGTCTCGGTCTCGGGATAGCCAAGCCCCACCCTCCAGCCTCTCTTGGAGAAGAAAGCCCCTTTCCTGGCCAGTAAAGGCCAGAAGCATCTACCTGGCCAATTAGCATCCCTGCTCTCAGCGCACCTCTCCCTGAGGCCCCTCCCCTCGGATCTTCCGAGGTCCCTAGGATTTTCAAGACCCGCAGGGCCCCGCCCCTCACCAATGAAGCCCCGCCCCACCCTTGGCTAATCAGCGTGGCCCAGAGCTCACCTGCTCAGCGGCTGCCCCAGCTCCGACACAAAGGCCGCCTGCATCTGCAAGTTGCTGTCACATTTGTTGTCCTGGCCGCACTCTTTCTGGAACTGGACCTGAGGGTGACCAGAGGCATGAGGATCTATCGGGCACAGCGACGTCTGGCTTCACGGGCCTCCCGGTCCCCGCCCTTCAGGCGCCGGCCCCATTCACCTCGGTGTGGTTCTTCAGAACCTGCGCTTGATTCAGCACCGGGTAGGGGTCTAGGGACCGCAGCCCCAGCCGGGGGTGCTCAGGAATCCTCAAAGGTAAAGAGTAGTTCATAGAGATGATGATGGGACGGAGTTTGTCGCGGACGTTGTCCTGGGGAAGGAGGGGGAGCTGAGCCCAGCACTGCACTCCCCTCTCCTCTCCCCAAGTTGACTTTTCACACCACCCTGAACCCTCAAGGAAGAGCTGAGCCTCCACCCACCCTGAAAAACCCCAGTATGGCTGAACCCCCTCTGGTCTGATCATCAAATTGACCCCCTTCCTACAACTTCGATCTGCCAGCAAGGTGATGGGACTCCTTCTCTCTAGAGTTGGGGGTGGGGGATATATTGGGGGTTGGGTTTGTAGAGCCTCCCTTCATCCTTGGGGTCCCCAGGATGAGCTCTTTCAACCTAGATATCCTAGAGAGGGGCTGAGCTGGTCTCACACTCACGGGCCCCTTTTGCCCACCAGACACCAACTAAGCCAAGAGTCCCACACCCCTCACTTTTGTAAGAGGTGATGAGCCCTTTGGCACCCATCCCCATTCCGAGGCCCTATCTCTTTCTACCACATTCTGTGCACTGTACCCGCTGCAGACTTATAGCCTCCCAGGTCCACCTCCCCGACCTCTGTCTCTGGGGAGACTCCAGTCCCTTGCCCCTGACCTGGCGGGGCATCTACCTCCCTTCTCCAGATCTTGGAGCTGATATCCTGCCCCGACCCCTCCCTCACCATGAGGAGCAGTTCCAGCTTCTGGCAGCGTGTGTGGGGCATGGAGAAGAAGCCGTGGAAGACAGCTGACTGGCTGCGGGCAAAGCGAAGCCGAGGCGGTCGGCGGTCCCGGTCGGCCTCCAGCGTGTAGGCCAGGGCTGGGGGAGGACGGGGTGTTATCAGTGCCTGGGCAAGCATGCCCCTCCCCCCCCACACCCCCACACTCACTGATGTTTCTCCTGTAGTTGGGGTTCCCGGCACTCTGGTTGTAAGCAAAGCACAGTTCCACCTGCACGCTGTTGGGAGGCGGAAGACACAGAGGGGGAGGTTACAGTGGGACCCAGTTATCCGGGCCCTGGCCTTCAACCCTCTACTGGGCCAGGGGAAACAGAGGTCCTTAGGAGGAAAGGCAGGGGCAAACCTGGGGGGTCCACAGAGCTACTTTGGGGTGCCCTTTGTGTCTTCCCTCCCCCCTCCCCTGAAAGCCATAGAAAACAGGGTTAGAGGGTGGCACAGTTAGTTAAGCAACCGACTCTTGGTTTTGGCTCCGGTTGTGAGCTCAGAGTCATGAGATCGAGCCCCTCATTGGGGGCCGGCGGGGGTGGGTCTGTACTCAGCGGGGAGTCTGCCTGAGACTCTCTCTCCCTTTCCCTTTGCAGCTCCCCATCCCTCTAAAGTAAATAAAATCTTTTTAAAAATTTAAAGAAAACAGGGTTAGAGGTCACCAATAGGGAAACTGAGGCCCTGAGAGCAAGAATGAGTTGCCTGAAGTCATCAGTTGGTTGGTGCCCTGCCCAGTCTTGTACAGGATACTCTGTCCAGATCCTCTCCCACTCACCCCTGCTTTCTGCTCTGGGACCCTTTGCCTTCTGATCCAGGCCTCATTCACACAAAGGCCTCGGGGTCATCGCCATCATTACCGTGACCATGTTAGCAACTAAAGTATTCTGAGCACTTCAGGTGGACGAGGTGCCATGTGAAGGGCTTTTTGTACTTTATCTCATTTAATTATCACAACGATCCCATAAATTCATTATTATTATTAACTTTGTTTTATAGGGAATGACTCTGAGACTCGGAGAGATAATTTGTTCAAGGTGGCTCTCTCCCATCCACCTAAGTCTCTCCTTCTTCCCTCCTCCTCTGGGACCTCCCTCCCCAGAGCCCACCTCTACCACTGCAGTGGGCAGAGCTGGGATTTGAACAAGGCTGTCCGGAGCTCCCACTCCTAACCACCACGCTCTCCCGCCCCTCCAGTATTTGCCCGTTACCTCCTGCAACAAAGCTGGCTTTTTAATGAGGTTGGGTAGAAGGGGCAATGCTTATCCCAGAAAACAACCCACTATGGGTGGGATAGCAGGAGTTGCCAGGGGAGGGGTTTCCCTTCCTGGCCTGCCCATGCATAAGGAGGAGCGCATGCACAGAAGGGCCCGAGAGTCTCACCAGGAGGTGGCTGTACAGAACGCAGGGTCAAGCACGGATGGCCGGGCCACCAAGGTCTTATGGAGGATGTTGATGACAGGCCGTGCCCTGCACAGAAAACAGATATCAGTGCTTCCTGCCTGGCCCCTGCCAGGCCAGGCCCAGGGCTCGGGCTTGCGTGGACCCAGTGCTGAAGGTGGACAGAGCTGGGGCTCCATGCAGACAGGGCTGGAGGGGAGAAAGGCCCCTATCCACCACTGGCCTGGCTTACCGTAGCAGCACGATGCGGTCGGACAGGCTCCCCACCAGCAGGTCCGGGTAGGAGTTCCCATCCACATCCATCCGTCCACTCAGTGAGTAGCCAAAGGTGGCCAAGCCGGGCAGTCCCAGCTCCTCCCCCTGGATTACCTGGGGGAAGGGGGAAGCAGCGGGCACAGGCTGAGGGTGAGCTCTGGGGAGCGGCGCCCAGGGGAAATAGGGAGAGGGTAGGTGTGGGGAAGGAGGGAAAGCCCCCTTTGTTCCTGTCTACCCATACCTGCTGTGGCCGTCCCAAGAGCCCGCTGAAGCTGCTGTGGTAGATGTACACTTTGCCCAAGCCCTCAAATGGAGCTCCCACGGCAATGTCTGGGGAAGAGAGGCAGGACAGGTCACCCTGAGTCCTGCGGGCCCCATGTCTCCCCGACCTGGCACTCCAGGCCACAGGGTCCAGCAGGAAACAGACCTCACACTGCCAGGCAGCGCTCAGAACATCAGAGAACAGAGCTCTACCACTCAGGATTAAAACCAGGACCGCTGTGAGCCCAGTTGCCTCGTTTCATATTCTGGGAAAGCAGGGCTAGGAGAGACAAGGGACTTACCTAGAGTCATGCCGCAAGTTAATATGACAGGCAGGTCTACACTCCTGAGCACTGGCCCAGTGTTTGTTCCTTACTATGGTCCCTTCCCTCTCCTCCACCAGACTCCCCTCCAGACGCCTGGTTCCTCCAGTGGCATTTACCAGCAGGGTCACATAAGCAAGTGTTCCCTGTTGGTGACTTTGCCAGGTAGTTATCAAGCACTGATCTCCTTTGATCCTGACAAGACTGCTGGGGTTGGGTACTGCTGTCCCATCGTATAGAGGAGGAAGCAGACTCAGAAAACCCAAAGTCACACAGCTAATGAGTAGAAAGGGGACGGTTGAGTCCATGTCTGTCTAATACCGGGGGCTGGAATGTTAAGCACACTATCACTTTCCTTGTTAAAAATTCCTTAGATTTTAGACTTTTAAAATTCTAACCATTGTTTCCACAAATAAACCCCACCAAGTTTTATGATCTTCTTAAGCTTTACTAAACCCTTTCTAGTTCACCGCTTTTGATCTGATAAAGCCTAGGTAACCGGAAGGCCGAGCTTGTTAGAAAAGTATGTAAAGGAAAAGTAAGTAGGTCCTGAGTAGAAACCGGACGGCTCTTCTATCAGTAAATGCTTGGGCTTTGCTAACTGAACTTTCTAGCACCGATTTTCGCTCTTCAGCGACGCCTCTGCCTTCCTTTTGGTTCTCAGGGATGTTCTGGGATATTGAGGTCATCGGGAAAAGTGGTTTCCAGATAAGCCAGGGGTTGTCATTGCAACGAGGCTCTTCCTTAATCTGTCTCTTTCCTTGATACCCCACGTCTGATTGATCCCCAAGTCCTGCAGAGCCCTGGACATCCTCCATATCTGGGGCACCCACTTTGTCCCAGCCCTTATCCCATCCCACACTTGATAGAATACGTTCGTGACCTTAACACCCCCAGCTTGCTCTCCCCCATCCATCCCATATCACTCTCCAGAACCATCTTTCAAGGTACCAAGCTATCATATCACACCCCTGCCCCTGAGCCTCCTCTGGACACCTACCCCTCTGCCATTACCCAAATGTAAAGCCCCAGTTCCTCTGCCTGGCTTTCAAAGCATCTACCCCCATCTCCACACTGCCTCTCCAGCCTCACTCATCTCTCACGTGAACACCCCACATCCACTAAATTTGGGTAGACTGAGCAAGTATCCCACGCTCACGTGGGGCCCCTTTGGTTCCCCTCTGTTTTGCACACTCACCCCAGTGGTACAGCCACTCCTCCGGGAGGCCCACCGAGCTTACCACAGATCACACCCCCTGCACGGCCTCTCTCTATTACTGCCATGAACTCCCTGGGCCTGGGCCCCATCCCATCCTCTCTTTGGGTCCTGTCAAGCCTGGTATGCAGCAGGCACCCGGTCCATGGGTGTGCTGGGGCAGGAGCGCTGGCTCATACCCTGGAATCCATCCTGGTTGATGTCACCAATGCTGGCCACGGAGAAGCCAAAGGCGGAGCGACTGGGGCCGTGGAGAAGGAGGGAGGGGTGGGCAGGGAAGGAGGTGCCTGCCTGGTTCATGAAGACATACAGGGCACCCCCTACCTCTTCTTTCCGCTCAAAGTAGTACGGGGCACCCACCAGGAGGTCCTGCCACCTGCACGGGAGAGAAGGAGGGAGAGATGGGACATAACTCTTGTTTAGTGGGCACAACTGCGTCAGGGTCCAAGGCTATACAAATGGCATCTCTGGCCGTGGCTCCTGGGAAGGACGTGGCCATGTCAACAGGACCCGTCTGATAGAAGACACACGTCACAGAAAAGACAGGGAGCGCAGATCACACCCAGACAATCCACATCCCCAAGAACCATACGAGGACAAAAGTAGATGCAGGTGTCCTGCAACTGACGTGGAGGAAATACCCAGAATGTCATCAAGACGAAGTGCAGTCACATGCAAATCCCAGTAAGGAGCAGGCAAACAAACGGACAGTTGGACATTCGGACAATCATGACCTTCCATCGCTCTGCCCAGGCTTGGGCAGGCCTGTCCCCCGGCCGTTCCCCAGGGTTGTGGGGCCCCAGAGGCTGTCCCTGGATCCTCACCCGTCATTGTTCAGGTCCGCCAGGGCAATGGCACTGCCAAAGTAGGCGCCCACCTGCGTGCCCTCCAGCACCTGCCTCCTCCGCAGATCTCCGCCCGCCTCCTGACTCAGCAAGAAGACAGCGCCCATGTGTTGGTACCGAGGGGCACCTGTCACGATGGTGATGTCCTTGGGATGCAGGATGGCACTGCCTACCTGCACTGTGTACCCTAGGATGGGTGGGGAGGTAGTCAGTCAAGGCCCAGTAAACTTGGTCCTCTTCCACTCTGCCCCCCAAGACTTCCCAAATATCTTCTATTCCTTTATTCCAAGTTGGACAAGAAAGTGGACCCTGGATGCCCAGCCTCCAGTCTTGCCTGCACACCAGACTGTGACTTCCATGAAGGTAGGGACTGTGAATTTTGGGAACAGAACAGGCCTAGCATACAGGTGGTGCTCAATAACTGTGTGCTACTTGAGCTCAATGGTACTAGTCACACATGCACCGTGGCCTCACTCTTCCACTAGGCACTGAAGGTGAGAGGCCAGAGTGCTAGGAACTGAGCCCCCTCCTTCCTCCACCACCCCATGACCCACCACAGCTCAACTCACCAATATAGAGGTTTCCTTGGTCCTCTGGGTCCTTATAGCTATATTCGGATAAATCCCAGTCCTTCCGCTGAATCATGTAGCTATTTCCTTTCAGGAGGGGGAGGAAGGGGTTTAAATCACCACTCCCTTCAACCACCACGTCCAAGTCCCCCTGACACCCCCACACAATAAGGACATAATAACCCCTTTTATTTCTGAGCACTCTGCCATTGGCAAATCACATCTGCTTTAATAATTCTGTAAAGTAGAACGATGATGCCCATTTTGCAGATAAGAAAAGCAAGTCTCAGGGAGAGGGAGCAGGTGTTAAGCCAGGGCTGGAATCTGGTCATCTAGGCTGCTGGACACAAAATGACATTGCTCTCGCTCTAGACACTGAAGCCAGACTCCACACCATTATCTCCTGGTCCTGCCCCAAACTCAGCTGTCCACCTGATCCTTGCTCCCTGGGGCTGCTGCTGGAGGGCACCTGCTGCCCACCAGTTCTAAAGGACTAGGGGTTGGTGGGGGGAGGCAGGACCAGAGGACTGAGCAGAGCCCTCAGCCTCTGGTGTCTGCCTCTACAACTACACCCTGGGCTACCTGTTGGTCAAGAGGAGGAGATTCGGGGCTCCTTCTGACTGTTGATTCTGCAATTAACAAGGATGCAGAAAGGAGAGAAGGCTCACTGGGACCACAACCTATGTGGTGGAGAGAGGCAGAGATGGAGGGGCTGTGAGCCTCAGACACCCGAGTATCTGAGCGTGGCCATAGCATTTATAAGCACGGCTCTTGATCCAAAGAAAATATTCCCCGGGCCCCCCAAAGGTTGCCCTCTACGTACCGATGAGAAAAAAAATGCCCCAGCTCATCGAGAAGTGGAAAAGAGAAAGTAGAACAGCGTGTTGAGTGTGATCCTATGCCTGTGTGTGTGTGTGTGTGTGTGTGTGTGTGTGTGTTTTAAAGATACCTATATATTCTAGGGGCGCCTGTGTGGCTCAGTGGGTTAAAGCCTCTGCCTTCAGCTCAGGTCATGGTCTCAGGGTCCTGGGATCGAGTCCTGCATTGGGCTCTCTGCTCAGCAGGGAGCCTGCTTCCCCCTCTCTACCTGCCTTTCTGCCTATTTGTGATCTCTGTCAAATAAATAAAATCTTAAAAAAAATAAATAAAGATATCTATATATTCTAAAATAAGTCAGAGGCTCCGCAAGACACTCGGTAGTCTGCACCGGGAAAGAGGACGAGGGAGGTGGGTGGGAAAGGAGGTGCACCCTCGCTCTTTGTGTCACCAAATCCTACTGTCCCAGTTAGTAGCTGCACCAGGAGCATGTTTTATTGTCTTAATAAGGCTTTTAATGCTTGAAGCAGAGTCAGACGGACCTGAATTCCAGTTCAGGTTTCGTAACTTACCGTTGGCCCTGGGCAACTGATTTCATTTCTCTGAGGCTGTTTTCTGGAAAATGGGTCTAAGGACGCTTTGCCTTGTGAGGGTAGTTTAAGGCTAATTAACATAATAAGCGCTTGAGGCGCGAGAGGGGCAAACAGGTCTCTTCTGCCCCCTGGGAGCGGGTGGTCTCTGCTCCTCCCGGGGTCCCCCCCCCCAGGCGCCTACCTTGCCAGTTGTAGGCCCCCGGAGCGCCGAAGTACACGGTGTTGTGGGTGAAGCCGCCGCTGGTTCCCAGCTGGCACATGCCTGTGGCCAGGTAGTCTGTGTTGCTGTTGCACATCTCATTGTGGTATGTCTGCCAGTCGTCAGCGGGGTCCAGCTCGAGGTCATTGCCCCGCACGTAGCACTTGCCCACCATGCGCCGCTGGTCCTCCGACCCTGACCACAGCACCTGGGTGTAGCGGTGGGCGCAGACCTGGGGACACACACAGCCTGAGCCCGCAGCAGGGACCGAAGGCCGGCTGTCTCCTTGGCCCTGGGCGCCGCTGGCTTGGCGGGGGAGGAGCTCGAAGAGGTCTCCCGGCTTTTCTGCCATACCAAAGTGACACCTGGACCTGCGTCTGCTTTCCAGGATTCGGAAATCTGCTCTGAAGGGTGGGAACACTTTTTGGGAAGGCCAGGAGGTCCTGAATTTGAGAGTGGCTTACAGATCTTGGCAAAAGGAAAAGGGGAAAGGATGAGGGGATACGGGGCCCGGGCTCTCGGGTCTAAACAGAGCAGGTGAAGGAACTTAACCTCTCTGCTGTGCCCTCTTAATGGATGGGCCACTGTTAAAATAATCATAGCAATGACACAAGTTAATAATAGCAACGAACGCCTACTGAGTGCTTCTTATATGGCAGACAGAAGTCTAAGCTCTTCACATACGAACTCCAGTAGGTCTCCCAACACACCCCTGCGAAGTAGGGATAATTTCCACCAACCCCCCCATTTTAGATAAGGGGCACAGAGAACTAAGTCTCTAAGATCCCACATCTAGAGAGACACAGAGAATCCTCAAACCAAGGCTGTCAGGCTCCCAAGTCTGAGCTCCTAAGCGCTAGGCTGCTCCTGCCTCTCTTGTAGCTTCTCCCCGTACACTGGAGGGGCTCGACAAACAGTTGAGGGACAAATCGATCAGAAAAGGGTGCTTGTAAAACAGCCAGGGGCCAGGGGAAACCCGGAACTGGGTCTGCTTGCTTTCTGTGTCTGCTCGTAGCCGTGAGCCCCCCCAGCAGCAGGCCGGAGTCACTGTCGAGCTGCTGGTGCTAGCCGAAGGGGGGCACACAGTAGGTGCTCACTGAACATCTGTGGAGCGGGTATGCTTGCAACTGAAGAAGGGCCTGGGATCTAGAACCACCCTCAACAGAGGCCTTCCATAACACAGTCCTAAAATAGCATCTCCGCGAACTGAGGCAAACCCGGGGCTTACGATGGTGTTCAAAGGTGACAAACTGTAACAGAGATGACTATGGGGGTGGCCATTGATTGGATGGGGGCACACTCTCTGGAGTGATGTCAATATCTCTTTAATGGGTGTCGGTTTCACAGGTGTTTCCTTGGTCAGACCTCCTTAAAACTTAAAAATCTTTATGTTTCACTGTCTGTAGATTTCACATCAATTTTTAAAAAATGAAAAAAAAAATTGCCTATCTGGGATTCAGAAATTGAGACCCCAGGGGCCAACACTGAAGAAGGCAGCCAGGAAGTGACAAGTGACAGCAGGGAGTGGCCCCCAAACCCCCAGGGGTGAGCTGGGGTCAGCAGGGCTGTGCCTCTTCCGCCCGCCAGCCTGTCAGGAAGGAGAGGGCCCAGGCCGCACTGCCCCAGGCTCTCTCTGCCCTTTCCTCCTCACAGTTCCCTCAGCTCGTTCCCACGCAGGGTGAGCACCCTGGGAGCGGGTGGGGGGGTAGTAAGCGGGTGATTCAGACAGGACCCAGGCCCTGCCAGGCCCTGGAAGCATGCCAGAAGTACAGATGGAGGAGGCACTCAGGACCGTGGAGACATCCAGCCACAGAAATGGACATCTGCAAGGTCCCAGCTCACTCACTGAAGACCCCTCTCCTGCCCTCTGATTCCCCCACCAGCTCCTGGGAGATGAAGGAGAGGACTGGCTTGGGGGGAGCTGACAGTGAAGGCCCACTTACCAAGACTCTGCCTGCAGGGCCCTGGCTGGCCACTGTCACCCCGAGCCACATGTCCTCAATAATGTGATGGTCAGGGTCACCTGTGGGCATGGGAGGGATCATGAGCCAGGGCGCCTGTCCTCCTGGTGCTCAGAGCCTCTAGAGGGTAGGAGTTGGTCTTCCTGGCCCTCCGCTCCTGCAGGCCACCCTCCCTATGCCCTTCTCCAACCCGCCATTAATCTCAACTCCACAGATGCCACGTGGTCCCATTTTCCTCTAGCGCTCCCTCCTCCCAGAGGGAAAAGAAGGGAGTGGAAACCGCCCAGTTAAGCTGGATAGCTCCTCCAGGTCACCCTCCATGCTACCCCCTCCACCGGACGCCTGCCCCAGTGCTGACCCCCCAGCGCCCTCCCCTCACTTTTCTCTGAGATGTCCATCCGCTCACAGTCGTCCTTGTCGGCAGTGAGCGGGCACAGGTACACGGCGCCGGTCCGGTTGGTGTAGCCATCAGGCAGGGCGAGGTCCCGGGGAGCACCAGCCAGAAGCCTGGGTGGGGAGGATCCAATGAGGTTGGCGGGCCTGGGCTCAGACTCCCCAAAGTGTGCTTTGAACAACTTTCTGTTCAACATGTTTGCTGAGCACCTGCTGTGTACCAGTGCCAGGCTGTATGCCGGGCTCTAGGGTCAGGAGATCAATCAATCCCGGCCCTGGTCCTCCAGAAGCGGCTAGCGCAGGAGAGGCAAGAAAACAGACATCTGCAGTCAGTGCCTCCAAGGAGGAAAGCAGAGCAGAAACCAGCCCAGAGGCAGCAGCATGCGGAGTAGTGCGGGAGGCTCACAGACAGGGGAACGGGACTGAGTCTGAGGAAGGCCAGGGCTCACCAGGAGAAAGGGAGGAAGGGCACAGTAGGCAAAGGTATGACCTGCACGAGGGCCAGGAAGCATGAACAAGCAGTGTGACTTAGGATCCGCACAGCCCTAAGTGTGGTGGGAGCCAGGAACATGGTGGGGGGCAGGGTGGGAAGGGGGTTTCAAGCAAGGCAGTGACATGATCAGATCTGGGTTTTGGAAGGGGTGCTTTGGCCTCTGAGGTAAAGGTAGACCGGAAGAAAGAATGACTGGGGGAATCCTGGCGCAGGTTTCAACTTCCGGTGGGGGGTGGGGGCTGCGGGAGAGGACTCAGGAGGCATCGGTCCTTCCTCTCTAAATTATATGAGGACTTGGGCCCAGGGGCTGGCACTGAAAGGCGACACTGGATGCAGGGAGTGTCCCTGAAAGCAGAGCCAGGTGAGCTGGGGTCAGCAAGGCCCCTAAGCAACCTGGGTGATGTCTATCCCTGCCCCCCGCCGCACGGCACTACCACCCCCTGGAGACAGGCATACAAGCTACGAGGGGATGGGCACCCGACACTTTGTGGACAATGGGGCCGCAGGGCTGAGTTCTTGGCAGGTGGGCCTGAGAGCGGGGATTGCCCCCAGCATGCCCAGGACCATCTTTGGGGACACCGACTGCAAGTTCCTAGAAGGGTGCTTAGGGCCCTGGTCACACATCCCATTGCAGACAGGTGGCTAGAGGACAGGAAGGCAGATCAGCCTGGAAGCAGTATCTCAGAAGATGGTCTTTGGCCCACCAGCATCAGAAATCCCTGGCCAGGGGTTCCTGGGTGGCTCAGCTGGTTAAGTGTCTGCCTTCAGCTCAGGTCATGATCCCAGGATCCTGGGATCGAGCTCCACATCGGGCCCCTTGCTCCACGGGAAGCCTGCTTCTCCCTCTCCCACTCCCCCTGCTTGTGTTCCCTCTCTTGCTGTCTCTCTCTCTTTCGGTCAAATAAATAAATCAAATCTTAAAAAAAGAAAGAAAGAAAGAAAGAAAGAAAGAAAGAAAGAAAGAAAGAAAGAAAGAAAGAAAGAAAGAAAGAAAAGGAAAGAAAGGAAAGAAAGAAAGGAAAGGAAAGAAAGAAAGGAAAGGAAAGAAAGAAAGAAAGGAAAGAAAGAAAGAAAGGAAAGAAAGAAAGAAAGAAAGGGAAGGAAAGAAAGGAAAGAAAGAAAGAAAGAAAGGAAAGGAAGGAAAGGGAAGGGAAGGGAAGGGAAGGGAAGGGAAGGGAAGGGAAGGAAGGGAAGGGAAGGGAAGGGAAGGGAAGGGAAGGAATCCCTGGCCGATTTGTTAAAAACTGGCAAACTCCTCAGCCTACGGAAGACCAGCAGAATTGAACCTGGAGGTGGAACCCCAGAACCAGCCTATTTAACAAATACTGTGCACCTCAGGTCAAGACGGCTCTACTCCCTTTGCTCCCTGATCATCACCTCCCTGTCTATAGCCTGTGGACATTCTGCCTGGATGGCCTCCCGGATCCCGACCGACACAGCCTTCTGGGTGGCAGGCACCTCCTAGGTACCCCTCTGTCTGGCCCCGGCACCACCATCATCCCGAGGCTCCCAGCTCAGAACTGGGCTCCGGGCTACCCGCCAGAGTCTGGAGGAGCACAGCAACATCCCCGCCCACAGCTCCTGCCTGGGACCCATGAGTGAGGGCAGCCGGGGAGTGGGCAGGGCTGGGCCTGGGCATGCTGGGACCTGGGGTGCCTCCGCCCACTGGCTGTCAGGAATGCACTGCCTGAGGGTGCTGGGAAGGGGGTGGGACCTCTGCCTGCACCTCACTTCTCCACTCCAACCTCAGCTGAGAAGTGTCCCTGGGGGCAGGGGTGCAGCTTCTCCAAGCAGAGCAGCGCTAGGAGGGGCGGGCAGGAGGGCTGGCAGGGCGCCAGGGTGGCAGCCTGGGCCCAATTAGTCACCCTTTGTCTGGCCTGGACAGGGTGCCTGGTGAGTCCACTGCCTGACCACCCAGGTCCCCCCGCCCCCTAGTGACTGCCAGGTGAGAGAGGGAGGCAAAAGCCCGAGGGAAAGGAAACGTCTCAGCCTGTGGGAAAAGAATCGAAGGGCCTGGTTCTTCCTCGGGAGGAACGTTTCTTTTCCCTCTCTGAGCTATGAGTGCTTCTTCTGTGAAATGGGGACCGCGGCTGTCCCACCAACTTCCAGGGTTGTTGAGGGGAACAAACGGGTCCATGCTTCAGAAGGGCTTTTGGACTATGACGTCATGGCCACTGTGAGCACTTAGTCCGACTTCTGGGGGCATCAGGGACTGGACTTCCGTCACCCCCAGGTGTTCCTCCAAGCACGCAGGAGCTTTTGCCTCACCTGGTTAGGGAGTCTGGAACAGAGGGCAAAGAGCAGACTGGCTGTTTAGAGGGAGCTGAGGATGGGACCTAGGAGTCCTCCCATGATGGCAGAATCACTGGGCGGGGGGGAGGGCACTGGCTACGATGAACTTGAAGGGGTAGATCCAGGCCTCAGGGGGCAAGGTGTCCCTTGGGAGCCCAGGCTGCATTCCAGGGTGGGACACGCAGTGGAAGTGTTGCTGTCCCCCAGTGTCAGGCTGGGTGGCAGGGGAGACCAAGCTGTGGAGACATGGGGTGGCCGGGGAGCAGGGTAACCATGACTTCCCAGCTCTGTTCATCTCAGAGGTAGTGGGCTGAGGGACCCTTCCTCTTAGCCTCCTGGGGTACCGTGCAGGGAAAGCCAGCCATGAGTAGCATTTGGGACTGAAATCAATCCGTTTGCCGTCCATACTCACTCAGCCGTCACCCTGCCCCAGCCTTGTGCCCACTGATGGGCGGTGGGGCAGGGCGGGTGCCCTAAATTCCAGCCCCACATCTCAGGCCCCTCCCTCCCCAGAGATTCCATGGGGAGCCCCCCTCTAACCCCCCTGGGGTATTTTTAGCTCCTACTTGGCCTGCTCAGAGGCCCTTTAAGGCCCTCTGGCTCCCAGCCCAGGATCCAATGGGTCCCCAGCCAGGGGACTGGGAGTTGGATGGGGGAAGGCCTGTGCAGAGGGTCAGGTCCAGATCCCTCAAGCCACAGCCAGGTGTGAGAGAGGTCTTCCTGGTGCAGAAATGAAATGGAAAATAGAATGCAAACACGCCCCTCTGCTGCCTGCTTTTGGGGCTGCTCCAGAGCAGTGGGTCCAAAAGCTGACCCCTCCCAGATCACCAGTGAGTCCAACTCCAGGCAGCTGTCAGAAGGGAGGCCAGCAGGATGCTCTGCCCAGCTCTTAGGCACAGAAGAAAGGAGATCTGACTTTCCCTCTCCTGGAGCTGGGCTGGGCCCCTCCGGGACTGGGGGGATGGATGAAATGACCTCTCAAGGGCTTTCTGACAGCTCCTCAGCCTCGTCTTTGGCTCCAGCCAGACAGCCCCTCCTGGCCTCTGGGGAGCCCTTGAACTCCAAGTTCCATAAAAGCACTTCCTCACCCCCCCACCCCCGTTCCATCATTCTTCCTGGGGTGGGGGGGTGGGGGAGGGTTCAAAGCTAATGCAATGGCCAAGCCGAAAACAGCAGAAGAGGAGGAGGCTGGGGAATGGGGCCCAGGAGCATTCAAGGCACCAGGCTGGCTCACCCCAAAGAGAAGAAGGCTCCTTGGGGGGCACTGGGGTGGGGTGATGCTCAGAGAAACCGCCTGTACGATTCAGGGAGGCACCTCGGAAGCTTCTGGTTAACCTGGAGGGTAACAGGGGCCAGCAGAGAGACCACAGGCCCCCGCGCCGCACTGCTCAGGGTTCCCTGCCCCCTTGGGTGGGTGGCACCGGGCGCCGCTTCAGCACTGAGACCAGGGGTGCAGGTGCAGGCAGCCCTCAGATGCTGGGTCCCAGCTCTGTGCCCAAAGTGCCGCCCGAATTAGCCATCTCCCTAGAGGCTGCTCCTGTGGCAGCTGAACAACAGCCCTCTCCGTCCTCCCCTACGTCGCCTTGACGCTGCCCACCCAGCCCCCTCTCCCTCCTGGTGACTCAGCCCAAGAACCAGAGCAACAGGCTGGAGGAAGCGAGAGAATGAGAGAGGACAGGAGAAAGAGGCCTTGGCCCCAAACAAGGCTGTTTTTCTCATTTCTTCTCTCTCTTGCTGGCTCCTTAGTATCTTCTCCCTTTTTGATCCCCTGCGGTGTGTGTGTGTGGGGGGGGTTCTCCCTGTTATCTATTCTCCATCCCTCCAGCTGCAACAGACATCTTCCTCCATAGCTTAGCTCGGGGCAACCCCCTTTCATTTTTTTCTCTACAAAGTCAGGCTTCCCCTGCCTCCTGCCCCATTTAAAGCTCCTTGTCCTGGGCGGGTCGCTGGAGAGAGCCCAAGGAACAAGGCGCTCCTGCAGTCACAACTGTTCTGCCCATCTCCTCCAACACGAGCCTTGGAGGCTGCCAGGTGCCTGCCCTGCCCAGGGAAACATGTTTTAGGAGAGCACGGCAGGTAAGCCCGGTTCCTGCCTACCTCAGATATGACCTCATCAGCCAGAGGCACAGCCACGCCCGCCCCAGGATCCGTAGACACCCTCAAGTTCATGCAAGCGCAAAGGGGAGAGCGAGCTCCAGAAGTATCTTTGTAGTCTACAAGGTCACGCTGGACCAGGACAACTGGATTCCCAGGAGGGAACCACAGAGTAGGTACTGGGGGCCAGGGGGCAGAGACCAGCTCCCAGAGGAATGGTCGCTCTGCTTCCCCAGGGCCCGTCACACATCCTACCCAGAAGCCTGAAGCACCTTGGTCCTTGGCCCTCTTCCTCACCCGCACTTCCGGCGACAGGGAAGCCGGGGCCTGGGTTGGGGTGAACTCCGATGTGGGAGTTCCCTAACTCGGGTCCAGAGATAAAGACGATGGGAACGAGATAAAGACCTGGGGTTTTAACCGTTTCTGGAATAAGGCCTTCTTTGAAAACAGGATGAGAACCGTGCTCTTCCCTTCCCCCTACCCCCGAAGGACGCACAGATGCAGGATTTTCCGTGTATTGGCAGGAACCTCCCCACCACCCAAACCTCCTGCAGACCTTCTATGAACCGAGGCTAAGAGTTTGTTCAGGACCAGGAGACCTCCCCCCTTTTCCAAAAGGGCTCGTAGGCTAACAGAATATAATACCTGACTGGTTGGTTCCCCGAAGCTGTGTGCTCGGACAGCTGTTCACATCTGGCTACACAGCTGGCTGCAGCTTAGCCCAGCTGGCCCTCCCAAAGGGCCAAGGGGCAGAATTCAGCGAGAGGAGGAGATGAGCCAAGATAGAGAACCACAGGGAGAGACACACTACTCGAGAGAATGGCCCAGAACTTGATCTAGAATTACCTGCCTCTCCACAGTTCATTAGTTTTAGAACCTTCTGGGCTTTCAGCAGGCCTAATGTGATCTCTAGCTGCCCAGGAAGAACAGTAAAGCTCCTCTGCTCAGCCATCTAGGGTGAGACCCATGGGTACAAGGGCCTGGCTTGGGCATGAGAGCCCTGAGCTGCTCCCCAGAGACACAGGCACATGCAAAGTGATGTACACACACTGTCTCACTACAGCCCCACTGGCACCTCATGAAGAAGGCATGTTGTCCTCCCCTCACCCTTGACAGGTGGGGACATTAAGATTTAGGTATTAGCGACAGATCCAAGACTGGAAACTGGCAGGGGGACTTAGGGGCCTCTTCTCCCTCCCCAGCATCTGCTTGCCTCTTAATAGGCCAACAGAGGCAGGAAGGAGGACATAGATCCAGGTCCAACCTCTCTTTGGAGAAAACTGGCCCGGAGAAGGGAAATATCTTGCTCAAGGTCACATAGCGGGTAGGGGGTTGGATGTGGGGTTTACAGAGGCCATTATCTACTCCAGATTTTCATTATTCACTCTCGTTTTTCCCACCTTCTTTTTCCACTGTGTTGTCTTATATCATGCAGATTCAGTATTGAAGTCTAAAAAAATCTGGGGCACCTGGGTGGCTCAGTCAGTTAAGCAGCTGCCTTCAGCTCACATCACGATCTCAAGGCCCTTGCATCCAGTCCCGCATCCGGCTCCCTGTTCGGTGGGGAGCCTGCTTCTCCCCTCTGCCCCTCCCCCTGCTCATGCACACTTGTTCTCTCTCTCAAATAAATAAATGAAATCTTTAAAAAAAAAAAAAAAAGGAATTCTAAAAATATTTTTCTGGGCTGGGGCAGAAAGAGTGCCAAACAGAAACTCGGGCTGATAGCCACTTTCAGGGTCTCCTAAAGATGAAGGGCTGGTCAAGGGCAGCCCACATTTGCTGGTGCTGTGCTGGGAAGGGTGTGGTGGCCTTAGCCTCTGCAAAAGCGAGATGGAGGCCAGGCAGGTAGGTAGACTGGGCCAGGGCTGGGCCAGCAGGGCAGAGGCCAAGACTGAGGCAGAGTTTGGACTTTGGATATTCCAAGCTTCCTCAAGTTTCTGCAGGCCCCAGCCAGAGCTGGGAAAGCTTTCAATACACCTTGTAGGAAACCCCGTCCTCTTGCTCATGGAGCTAGACACCAGGTAGGGGTAGATGTCTGATAGGTTCCCCGGCCCAAAGAGGTAGGTGGGACCTGCCTCACCTGTCCCAACTCCTTCCCTTCTGCCGTAGCCTCCCCTCTCCCAGCTGCCTTTTTTCCCCAGCTGCCAACCTCAGCATCTGCACCCAGGGCAGAGAAACTTCTAAAACCTAGACTTGCCCTCTAGGCAGGAGTGTGGCAGTGGCGGGGGGGGGGGGGGGGGGGGGGGGGGGGGGGGGGGGGGGGGGGTAATAGGAAACACAAACAGCTGGATGCAATCTCCTTCCCTCCTCTCCCCTATGGGTAGCTGTTCCCCCTCCTTCTCCTTACAGCTGTCGGGGAAGGCGAACAGAAGAGAAAAACACCATTTCCCTCTTCAAACCAAAACAAACACACTCGGGGTTGAAGATTCAACATGAATCTGTGGAATGCAGGGAAGACGTCTGGTGGGAGGGCGTCCCTGTGGGGGGTGGGGGGGGCAGGAGTGCTTAGCAGGAGTTGGGACAGCTCCCTCTACCTCCCCATCTTCAAGGGGTCAGAGGAAGCTCCTGGACAGTTCCAAAGGCCCAGACTCGCCCATCACCTCACCCTGCACCCACCAAGCACCAAGCTCCCAGCTCCAGACTGCAAGGCCCTCCAGTCTGGATCCGCAGAGGGTGTGGCTGGCAAGGCCCTGGCGCTTAAACATACGGGGCCACAGGTTCTTCCCGGTTAAGGGGGAAGAGGGATCCACTAGGTGTTTACCTTGCAGTTTTCCCCAGGTCCCAGCCCTGGAGAGAAGTATTCCTACATTAGGTACGTGGTCGACGGCGTGGGAGGAGGCTCAGGAAACGGGGATCCCAGTTCTACTTTCAAGACAGCTTTACAGGGCTGAGGGGCTGAGTTTAGACAGGTTCTGGCTGGGTCAGCACTTGCCAGGGATTGCGGACCCCATCCCACACCCAATCCCTCTGCTTCCCGCCAGACCTGGGTAGGGAAGGCCTGCCCAGGTTTCCCCCCACCCCGCTTAATACCCGTTCACTAGAGCCCGCGCCTCGCGGGCCTGGAAGCCGGGCTGCGACTCGGCTCTGGATCCACCCGCACTCCTGCACACACACTCTCTCCCCCCGCCCAACGCCCCTCACCACCCCCCACCAACCTCAACTTACAGGTAGCGCTGCTGCCGCTCCGTCTGCCGGTGGAGGGCGACCGAGTAGCCGAAGAGGCTGCCCGGGTTCTTGGCCTCCTTCACCACCAGGAATCGGGTGTCCAGGTTGAAGGCGGAGGCGACGCGGCCGCCGGCGGCCACCATCAAGGCGAGCGCACAGAGCATCCGGCGCGGGACGCAGGCGGAGCGGCGGGGGCCGGGGGCCATGGCTGCGGGGGCGGGGGCCGGGGCGAGAGCGCGTGAGGGCGTGCAGCTGGGAGTGAGGACCTGTTCACCTGCTCCCCTCGCCACCGGAGAGCACTCGGGCGGGCTGCGTAGCTGAGCCCCGCAGCGCTGAGAAGTTTCTGGCCCCCAGCCCCGGTCAGTTTCACGTCCGCTCAGGGTCTGCACTCTCAGACTCCTCTTCGAGGTTCGCGGGTCTACTCTCCCGCCTGCCCGGCCGGCGGGTCACCGGCTCCCCCGTCCCCGGAGCACTGCCCCCAGCTCGTCCCGGCCGCGCCCCCTTGGCCGCACTGTAGCCTTCGATCCCGGCTCGGCGGCGGATCTGGGAACGCAGACCCGTCGACCGCAAGAGAGACGGGAGGGAGCGGTCCCCTCCGCGCGCGCCCCGCCTCCCCACGCCCAAGCCCGCACCTCCCCACCTTGCGCGCCCAGCCGGGGCTCCGCTTTCCTTCCGGGGAAAGAGAAAAGGTCCCGGCTCCGCTACCGCCTCTTAAAGGGGCAGCACCGCCCCTCCCTCCTCATCCTCCCTAACCAGGCTCCGCCCTCTCCCCCAAACACCTGTCGGGAGCCCCCAAAGGCTTGGATTTCCCCTCTCCGCCCCTTGCTTCTCCTAGGGAGCGTCACCTCCCGGGCAAGATGGATTGGACGGGCGGGGCCAGGGGGTGGGATTTGTCCCGCTGCTTTGCTCCCGCGGCTACCGCTGCTGGAAAGGCCTTTCCTGGCGCGGCCACCTCTGCGGGCCCGCTGGAGAGACCCGGCGTTGGCGCATCTGGGAGGCGACATTCGCGCGCCTCTGGGTGGAAAGCCGGCTTCGCCTCCGCAGCGCTGTGAGTCCCTGAGAGGCTGTTGGCGGTTTCTGGACGTTCTTCCTCGCACCCAGGCCCTTCGCTGTCCTTGTCGAGATGTGTTTCTCTTGCCCGCCCGTCCCTACCCACCCTGATCCGGGCTGGATACTGTCCCTCCGCAAAGCCAGACGGATATTCAGCAGTCGTACTAACCAAGCATTGCTAATTGTGATGAGCCGCAAGACAGCGCTTCCCCACAAAAGGCTCCGCCTTCTGGTATCCCTTATAAACCATTCGGGGTGGAAATGAGCCCCTTCTCCTTAGAATGCATTGTGTGGCCCGGGAGCGGGGCCTAGACTCTAACCCTGTCTCGTCCACTCCTGCCTTCAGGGCCCAGCCCAGCAGAGGTCTCCTCCTCCTACCCAGGCTCAGCCTGAGTGTTGCCAGCCTCCCTAGGTGTGTAGTGGGTGGCCCCAGGTGGAGGTAGGTGGGCGGGACCCAAAGCTCTAGTCATCCTCAGAAGAAACTAACCGAAAGGGAACTTCAAGAGGAAACTATGTACTTTCTTGAATCGAACTCATATTTCTCATACCGCAGGACAGAGACTCACTTCCCCTGCACATTCTTTTCACCAGGCTGAAGGAACTTTGTTTGGTCCAGAAGGTCAGCCTTCAGCCCTCACTCTCTTGCAGTTTGATTTAGAGTCCCTGTCTCTGAGAGTTTATAATAATAAAAAGAAAACTACTGTGTAGGAAGTGCTCAGAAAAAAAAAGAAAGTGCTCACTCAGCAGAAACTATGCTAAGTGCCTTACAGAGATTATTAGATTCAATCTTCACTACAATCTTTGAGGGTTATCTGCTTTATGATGAGAAACCCGAGGTTCAGAGAGGTTAAGCAACTTGGTGAAGACCACACAGCTTGGATTTTAGTTCTGGATTATCTGACCTTGGAGTACTTCTTGACCCCTTATACTAATCATTATCATTGGTATGATACTCAGGGCAGGTCTAGGTTTGGGGGAACCTGAAGCTTGTACCATTTGGCACCTCCCTAAGGAAGGGAAGAAGGACTCGGAGTACAAAATTATGTTAACACCCTGGACAGGAACTTGAACGTTATAGTTTATGAATCATTTCACGTGCAGACTCCTATATCATCCTCCTATCCTCCCTATGAGGTCAGGATTATCATCCTCATTTAACTTAGGAGGAAACCCAAGGTTTCCAATGTCCAAGTTCAGATGGCTCACGGGGGTGAGAGTGAGGGAGGGGGCAGAACTAGGACTGGAAGCTACTCACCACGGCTGCATCTGTAAGAGACAAGTCCCAGACAGATGTTGGTCACACAACCAGATGCTTTAGAGCAAAAGCAACTACAACAACAGTGTTCTCTAAGGTTCCCAAGCTGTGACTCCCAGAGTCACCCAGCCTCTCCCCATGGTCTGCCTTGTGGCCCATGGCCTGCAGGGGTTAGAAGACATCTGGGCATAAGGAACAGAAAGCTGACCTGGGTGGAGGTTGACCAGTTACCTTGTTCTCCTTTGGGCTGGCTGCTGGGTCACAGCTGCCTTATTCCTGGAGAAGAGAAGATGTTTGGGGCCAGGAGGGCGGGGGCCAGGGCAGACGCTCTGTGTGGGCAAGGAGTCCCACCTGAAACAGCTTTGAGAATCCTGTGATGACAGATGGGCTCTATGCCAGGCGTTATCTCTTTGGCCATCCCAAACAGGAATGACCAGTATGTCCGATCCCAGGGCTGGGAGCAGGAAAGGGATGAGGGATGGTTTTTCCATTCCAGGGGAGTATCCTGAGGGAATGTGGGAGTGGGAGCAGGACTGCCTGGGAGCGGGGGAGGGCTCGAGCGAAGGAATGTGGGGGAGCGTCAGGGAGATCTGGGGGAGACGGAGCGGGGATGGAGGGAGATGTGGACACTGGAAGGGTCTCTGAGCTGGAGAGAGGCAGAACGAGAAGCCTCAAGTTCATGACGATGGTCTGAAGTCCCCTGGTTCCAGTGACATACCATCCACAGCCTGATCTCAAACCTCAGTTGAGTTTGTCATGGCAGCTCTTCTCCGTGGAAAAGGGCCCACCTAGAAAGGTAGACAGAGAGAAACAAGGGCACATGAATAACATGCGTGAGAAGGAATCAGAGTCCTTTTCTTGATGTTTAACTGCTGACGCTTATAAGCCCCACCCCTCCCCCTGTGCCCTACACCTGCACAAACTGATAACAAAGCCCATGGGGGGGGGGCATGTTCCCTTCTTTGGTGGCCACGGGGGATTTGAACCCCTTTCCCGCACAAATGTTCACCTTGATCTCAGTCCCTAACCGCAATGAGGCTTTCTCCTCTCCTTGCTCTCTCAAGCCATTTCAGACCTTGCTCAACAGGCCAGCCCTGTTCTCCCCCAGAGACCCCGATTATGTAAATAATAAACTCTCTAATACCCTCTTGGCCTGTGTGTGACGTCATCAGTCTTGACATCAAGCAAAACCTTGGGTGGGGTCTGTCTGCTTCTGCCAGGGACGGTGAAAACAGGTCAACTATGGGTTCTGCCGTGGAGGAAGGGAAGCTTCTTGGAGGAGGAGTATCTGGACAAGGGAGAAGGGAAGGACTAGTAGGACAGAACCTCGGGAGAGAAGAAAGAAGAAGAGTTATTGGGGTCTGGATTGGGGTGAAGTTTTCTGAGTCACAATGATGACAACATTGAGATTCTTTTTTTTAAATATTTTATTTATTTATTTGAGAGAGAGAGAAAGAGCACAAGAGGGGAGAAGGTCAGAGGGAGAAGCAGACTCCTCATGGAGCTGGGAGTCCAATGCAGGGCTCCATCCCAGGACTCCAGGATCATGACCTGAGCCGAACGCAGTCGCTTAACCAACTGAGCCACCCAGGTGCCCCAATGTCAAGATTCTATCAAGGTGACTCAGTTTATTCAACGCTTGCTAGGTTTGTGTTAGCCTTCCTCTGGGGGACCCACCCCCCATATCGCTGTCTCAGAGCCCCAGACCACTCCGCTTGCTAGCTCCCTCCTCACAGGAAGCTCTGAGTGCAGACAAATTGTGCATGGGCGGCTGGAGGAGAGAGAGATGGAGCAGAATTAAGGCGCCTTGTGAGTTGAGAATGGGCTCTCTTCAGCCCTCTCACCCTGGGCAAGTTACTCTCTTCCTCGATTTCCCCATCTGCACCATGAAAGGGCTGGAGGAAATATCTCCTTATTCCCCAGCCGGCAGCCCATGTATCCCAAGGCTCCTAAGATTTGTGGAACTAAGTGGACCAAATCTTTGCTGTTGAATTAAGACTCTGGTCTCTATCTGTGATCTGAGTTGAAAATGCAAATTACTGAGGAGGGAAGGAGGAGCAATGAAGCATGAATGGGTTTATCAGATTTCCTTTCTCCTGCGACCTAGATACATTCAGGCAGATGCCCCATCCCTGCCTTGGAATCTGCCAGCCTCAAACAGTCACTGACACGCCCCTGTGTACTGGCCCAGAGCTGGGAGCCCCAGGCGTGTCAAAGATAAAGCAGGGCATCTTCGGGGGAGGCCAAGCTTTCATCTGGACCCCACATTTGGGGAGCTCTCAAATGTAAACAGTCTAAACCTTTACCACTTTGTATTTTAGGGCTGCTGCTTGGGGGGCAATGGTCGGGGGGTAGAGGGGGCGACCCGCAGTCACTCTCGAATCTTCCAGCCCTTACAATGACTTCTAGTCTGGGCTTGTCCTGTGATTATAGACTCACAGGTCTGTGGGAAAATAGAACTGGGGCCCAGAAGTCGCTCACGACGTGGTCGTTGTGTCACCGTTTACGGCAGCTGTGTTTCCAGAAGCCATGACAGTCCCTTGGATACAGGAGATCTTCAATCACTGCATGTCCAGCCGAATTCAACCAGCCACGTGTTCTTTATGGCCTTAAAACAGAGAACCCAGGAGAGGTGAGTGGAAGGCCAGTTCTGTCTCATAAATATCCTCTTGTCCCTGTCCCCTCCCCAAGCCTGGGATCCTGTTAGGACAAATGTCTTGGCTCAGTGGGTTGAAAAGGAAAGTCAGAATTCTGAGGCATGAATCGCTGTGCCCACTGACTCACTTCCTCCTCCCCACCCACTCCGGACCCAGCTGGGCCCTGAGGAACAGGTTGGAGCCTCCTCCCTGCCCTTGCTCCTCCTCCCAGCACCCCACCCCCTTAGGGCCTCACTGTGGACCTCACCCCTGCGGTGGAAGGCTGCAGCGGGACAGGGAGGCCAGATACCCCTGATTTGCAATCTGCTTGCAGGTTTCCATGAGCTAAGGAGCAGACTACAGGGCAGTGAGGGTGTGGGCAAGGAAGGGTGCGGGGTTGGGGGAGCAGAGGCCCTGCTCTCAGGCTCCCCACTCTGATGTGCGAGGCAGGGCACCCTCTGGAGCTTGATCTGGGAAGTAGCAGAAATTCCCCTTTTTATTAAGGGCCCTCTCCTTTCCTGCCAGGATCACAGAAATTCTCACCATTAGGCAACCTCCCTGTAGCCTAAGGCCTTGTCTCCTGAAGGTTCCTACGAAAAGGCGGGGAGCTCTACCTGGCAGGGCAGCACGTGGGCTCCCTGGCGGAGACCGGCAGGATATTACAGCATCGCCCACAGAAACCAGGGCCCCGGGGGAGAAATGATTCAGGCAGCATGAAGGTAGGGGGAGGGGGTGAAAAGACCAGAGCTGGGACAAAGAATAACTTCATGGATGTGGGAGGGGCAGGCAGGGGTTCCAGACAGACCCCTGGCACTGCCCTCCCTGGTTAAGGGTTGGCATGATAGGGTAATGAGGAAGGGATTTCACTTTCCTGCAAAACAACACCCAGAGTCCCGGCTTTTTCCCTCGGCAGTTCCCCTTCCCCACCTTGTCCTGGGATCCTCTGAAGAAAAGAGTCATTGGGTTTGGTTGGTTTTGAATACGGTCAGGTTAGGAGAGCCTCTGAGCCAGGTACATCAAGACCACTCATTCCTTCAGTGGCAGAACTGCTCTGGGCAACGTCCTGATGGTAGCTGGGAGGCTCGATCGCTGAGCCAGATGGACGGAACGCAGGGCTACAGCCTAGGGGAGGATGAGCAGGTGCACACAAGGGCACGGACCCTGGGAGATGCCATGGACCAGGCAGCGGGGCAGCGATCACAAGGACAGAGGCTGGAAGGGACATGCTCAGGAAAGGCTTCAGCGTGCCGACCTTGGAACGGAAGGGAACGGATGGGTTCCCACCTGGCAGTGAGCTGAGAGCCTTTGTGGGTTCCAAAGATCCATCTGGGGCTGATGCAGGGAGGGACCTGAGGAAGGGTGAGGACCTGCCCTATTGCAGAGATGGACATGGACCTGAGAGATGCTTGGGTGAGGTGGGGGCAGGAGATGGTGCAGGGGACTCGAGGAGAAGTCAGTGGCAGGGATGGTTCGTGAGTCTGCAGGACGTCTAAGAACTCCTAGGTGGAGGCACAGATCGTCCCAGCCATCTGCCAGGGACCCCAGGACAGGGGTGGAGAGAGGATGGACCCCAGAGTAGTGCACTCCAAACCTAGCAGCAGAGGGAAGTTCTTAGGGGCCTTTCCCCAGAAGCACTAGCCTCAGCCTGGACCTGACCAGGGCCACGGCAGTCTGGCTCCTAGTGGTCAGGCCAGGGTCACAGCAGGGTCTCTGGATATGGTTCCTGGGGCACCATCTCCCTCAGACCCTTGCCACCCGCACCCGGGACTCCAGGCCCTCCAGCTCTGTCCTTTGCTCTGTCTAGCCCCCTTGTTGTTCTCGCTTTCTTGGTGGCCCCATTTACAACCCCAGGGGCCTGCACTTCATTCATTCCATGCCTTCTCTACTCTCTACTCCCGTAGACAGCTTTAGGCTTCAGAACACTGTACCCCCTCGCTCACTGCCAGGGTGCCAGGCAGGGGGACCCGCTGCCCCTGTGAGCATTGGCCTCTAACTCACTTTTGGTCTCCTCTGAGCCTCAGTTTCTTTGCAAAGGGTGATGATCATGCCCAACTCTGGGGACAGCTGGGAGACTGAGTGAGAGCGTATCTGGAGAACATGGGGCATGGGGCCAGACACTAGACCTTTCCCCTCTCTTCCCTGAAATAATCCTTACCTGGCTCAGAGGCTCTCCTACCCTGACCCTATTCAAAACCAACCTTGGAGGCACCTGGGTGGCTCAGTCAGTTAAGCATCTGCTTTTGGCTCAAGTCGTGATCTCGGGGTCCCGGGATCGAGCACCTAGTTGGGCTCCCTGCTCAGCAGGGAGTCTGCTTTTCCCTCTGCTGCCCTCCCCTGCGCCCACTCATGCACCTGTTCTCGCTCTCTCAAATAACTAAATAAAATCTTAAAAAGCAAAAAGACAAAAACAAACAAACAAAAAACCCAAAACCTTGGACAGCTTGCAGAATCAAGCCTCAAACACCAGCTGCTCAGCTCAGCCTGGGGCTTGAGGTCCTCCAAGACCACTGCTTACCTTTGGTCCTTGCCCTCCACACTCCCGTTCTTTCCCCATGGCCTCAGCCTGTGGGGCGTGGGGTAGGGGAAGATCTTCACCCCTCAAATTCTGCTCACCCCTTTCTCAAGAGCTTTGTCCAGGGTGTTCCCTCCACCTGCAACCAGCACCAACCGCAGTGCCTTTCTGCCCACTGACAGCTCCCCTTCTGTCAAAGCCAACTGAGGTCTACCGTCTTCCAGGCTCCCTGGGCCTCCACAGATGTTTTCTGCTCCAGGATAACCCTGTTTTTCCCTCAGATAGAGTGCTTGTCACGTTGGGCCATTGTGTCATTTATTAGCTTGGGCAAAATTGCTTAAGCTCTCTGTGACTCAGTCTCTCCACCACACACTGGAGTGAACAGCCGCGCGCTAACCGTGCAGTCATTGTGGAGAGTAATTAGGAATTGCGCAGCACTTGAACATAGTGAATAGGTCAATAAATGCTATTTTTTCTTAAAGATTTATTTATTTATTTATTTGACAGAGATCACAAGTAGGCAGAGAGGCAGGCGGGTTGGGGGGAGCAGGCTCCCTGCTGAGCAGAGAGTCCCACATGGGGCTCGATTCCAGGACCCTGAGATCACGACCTGAGCCGAAGGCAGAGGCCCAATCCACTGAGCCACCCAGGTGCCCCAATAAATGCTATTTTTTTATTAAGATGGTGAAGGGGGTGACAGTGGCTCTCTGTCTCCCAACAGCCCTGACTCCAGGGAAAGCAAGGAAAAGCAAGCGCAGACCCTCTCTCCACCTTGCCCATAGCTCCTGCTACAGTGCTCTGCTTGGAGTGGAAGTCAATGATACGCATCAAACTGAATCTTCTCTGGTCCATCAAACAACTCATAGTGCTTCTTATGGGTTCCTCTTGGCTCCATTCCTGTGGGACATGGACATTTTTATGTCCAGGAAGTGAACCCCTGAGAGCTAGTGGAGGTATCAGCACGCAGGGAACCCCATCACAACACCCCCACCCCCGAGGAGCCTGGTTGGCCTTCCCCAGGGCTCCCAGGGTGGGACAGGGATGGGGAGACAGTGGAGAGTGAGCATCCTGGAAGATTTCTTGGAGGAGGAAAATGGAGAGAACTGGGCTAAGAAAAGGGATAGCCGTTTTCACTGGGAGTCTCACAGGGCTAAGCCCTATATGATCTTTATTCTTCATGACAAGCCTGTGACCTCAGTCCTATTATCCCCTTTTCCAGAAGAAAACAAAGGCCCAGACTGGCAAAGTGACATGTGCAAGATCACAGCACCGGTTGAGGGGAGCAAGATTCTAATCCTGATCTGCTGGGCTCTGAGGGGAGGGCTCAGCTGAGAGGCAGTCCAAGCTGAGAATGGTGGGAGAATTCCAGCCTTGGGCCAGCTGCCCACGCATCCAGGGAGGCGGTAGGCGGGGCGGAAACAGCCACCAGAAGCCAGGGGCACGCGGCAAACAAGGGTGCCAGGAAATGACCCGGACCCGGGGTCCTTCCTCCCGGCCCGCCCTGTGCCCCTGGCCAACGGCTGCCTCCCATTCCTGGTGCTCTCTGTAAGAGAACAGAGAAAGCTGGGCCAGAGGCCAGGGATGGCCAAGAGGGTCTTGAAACCCCGGAGGGGAGCCCTACCAGACCTTAGCCACCATCACACCCCCACCCCCTGCTGCCACCGGGTCCCAGGAGGAGACACAGAACAGGATCCTCGAGGTCTTGTGTTGTCTGCCTCGGCGGGAGCTCAGACTGGGGCGGGGCGCAAATAAGGCGCTCAGAGAGGTGTGTGTTGAAAGGAAGGACGGCAAGTGTGGCGTCAAAACCATCAGGATGGAGGTGAAGAGACTTGGTCCTGACCCAGTTCCTGCCCCGCCCCCCACCCCTGCCTCGTGGCCCTGGACGAGTCTCAGAACCTCCCTATCCATCAGATCAAGTCGTTATCCTGGAATGCCCATCACAGCTTGGGTCCCTTCCAACTCTGACAGTGCAGGTCTATTAATTCTTCGACTCGCGCACGAACTTGTTATTTCAGCGAAATACATAGTACAGCTCAGTAAGTATATTTGGGAACTAATGAAGTGGTGAGCAGAGCGGCGGTAATAAGCAAAGGCTGTTGCGGGGGGGCGGTGATTTGTTAAAAGCAAGGTGGCCTGGGTTCAAATTCTCCCTCCATCACCTGCTGACTGAGTAACCTCGGGCAAGTCCCTTACTCCTGTTGAACTGCAACTTCCTTATCTGTAAGAGGGAGATAATAGGAGTATATACTCCATGGGGTTATTGTAAAAATTAAATGAGATAATGTGAATAAAGGAAAATGGTACATAGCAGGTGCCCGGCAAATGTTAGCTATATTATTCCTTAGAGATGTGTGAATTTCAGCAGGCAAAGATGGTGGCGTGTGTATGGGCAGGGCTTATGGTGGGGTGAGGGGGACGCATGGGAACAGTGTGTCCTTAGATACAGAGGCAGGAAAACCCAGTAGGAGTCTAAAGAGTAGCAAGAGGCCAGTCCAGACAAGGTGGAAAGAGTTAATTGGAGAGCAGATGGTGAAGCGCTTTGGTCAGGCTAGGAAACTTGGATCTGACCTTGTAGATTGGCGTTTCCTAACTGATGCTCCCCCAGAGTTCCATGAACTGCTACTGGATGTTTTATAAACATAGGTAGGGGAGGTAGGGGAGGTGTGGGGGGAGCTTGGGTGGCTCAGTTGGTTAAGCGCCTTCCTTGGGCTCAGGTCATGATCTCAGGGTCCTGGGATCAGGCGGCATCAGGCTCCTGGCTCCTCTCTCTCTCTCTCCCTCCCCGTTTTTGTGTACTCTCTCCCCTTCTCTCTCCAGCTCTCACTGTCTCTCAAATAAATAAATAAAATCTTTAAAAATATATATATACAAGGGGGAATGGCGGAGAGGACTAGATGTCCACATGCGAAAGAATGAAGCTGGACCCCTACTTCAGATCACAGACAAAAATGAACTCAAAAAGGATCAAAGATCTAAATGCAAGAACTAAACCTATGAAACTAGGTTTTCTCCAAAGAAAACACAGGGGTAAGTCTTTGTCATCTTGGATTTGGGAATGGATTCTGATGCGAGGACCCTGAAACCACAAGTAACAAAAGAAAATATAGGGAAACCCGGTGCCAGGTGTGAATGTTTTCATCCCTGGCCTTGACATTCATATGTTAAAAAGCTAATCCCCCACGTGGTGATATTAGGAGGTGGGGTCTTTGGGAGGTGATTAGGTTAAGAGCCTAGAGCTTCACGGATTGGGATTAGTACCCTATTTTGTCATCTAAGATTTTATTTTCTTTATTTTTGTGAGAGAAGGAGAGCAAGTGAGCATGAGTGTGGGGGCAGGGGCAGAGGGAGAAGCAGGCTCCCCACTGAACAGAGAGCCTGATGAGGGACTCGATCCCAGGACCCTGGGATCCTGACCTCAGCGGGAGGCAGCCAGTTAAGCCACTGAGCCACCCAGGTGCCTGATTAGTGCCCTTGTAAAAGAGGCTCCACAGAGCCCTAGCCTCATGTGAGAATATAGGGAGAAATCTGTCCCTGCAAGGGGACCCTCACCCCACCGTGCTCACACCCTGAGCTTCCCCTTCCACCTCCAGAACTTGGAGCCGCAAATGTCCGTTATTTACAATCTTCCCAGTCCATGGTATTTTGTCACAGCAGCCAGAAGGGACTAAGGCACTGTGCCTCACACTTTAAAACCTCAAAGTTGGGGCGCCTGGGTGGTTCAGTGGGTTAATCCTCTGCCTTCAGCTCAGGTCATGATCTTAGGGTCCTGGGATGGAGCCCCATATGTGGCTCTCTGCTCAGCAGGGAGCCTGCTCCCCCCCCTCTCTCTCTGCCTGCCTCTCTGCTTACTCGTAATCTCTATCTGTCAAATAAATAAATAAAAATCTTTTAAAAAAATAAAATAAAACCTCAAAGTCCTTCAAAGGACACCTCTTGAAAGCAAAAAGATAATCCCTAGGATGGAATAAAATAGTTCTAGATCATGTATCTGATAAGAGATCAGTATTAGAATACACAAGGGACACTTACGAGTCAATAGTAAAGGACGAGTAATTCAGCTGAAACAGGGGCAAAGGCTTTGAATAGATATTTCTCCAAACAAGGCATAGAGAGAGACAACAAGCCTAGAAGAAGATGCTAGTCGTTAGGGAAATGCAAGTCAGAGCCACAAGGAGACACCACGTCATGCTCACGAGAATGGGTACAGCCAAAGAGTTAGGTAAGTTTCAGTAAAGACGCCGAGAATCCGGAGCCGTCGTGCACTGTCGGTGGGGATGTTAAATGATACAATTGCCTCAAAACACAGTCTGGCATTTTCTCAAAGAGTTAAATATAGAGTGACCTTTTGGTCCAGCAATTCCACTCCCTGGCGTACACCCAGGAGAAACGAACACACACGTTTCCGCAAAAGCTTGTACACGGGTGTTCATAGCAGTGTTGTTCATAATAGCCCCAAAGTAAAACTCACCCAAATGTCCATCAACTGATGAATGGACAAGCAAAATGTGTCATGTCCACACACCAGACTGTTATGTGGCCACAAAGAGGAATGAAATGATACACATTCCAGTATGGTCGAACCTTGGAGACATCTTGCTGAGCAAAAGAAGCTAGGCACGAAAGGCTATATATAGCATGATTCCATTTATATGAAATGTCCAGAATTGGCAAATAGGGAGACACAGAGCCCATTAGTAGCTGCCTAGGGTCCAGGGGGAGGGTTGGGAGTGCAGGCTGGGGACGAGGCTAAAGGGCATGTATGAGGTTTCTTTTTGGGGTAAAGAAAACGTTCCAAAAGTAATTGCAGTGAGGGTTGCTTGACTGTCAATATTCTAAAAACCGCTGAACTGTACACTTTGACAGAGTTGTATGGCATGTGAATTGTATCTCAATAAAGCTGTAAAAAGGAAAATATAAGGCAGGGTGCGAAGCTATCGTCATGTTTACTTAGGAAATTCTGGGTCTGGGAGGAGAGTTTTTGCTTGGGGAAAGCTTTGAGCCGACATGCGTTGGCAAACTTGGGAGTGTCTTTGAGTTTGCAGCATTTCCCAAGAGGATGACCGTAGTTTACCATGGAACCGTTTTCAGAGGAACTTCTCTTTGCTTTTTCCAAAACACGTTTCACAGAACACAGTTTGGGAAGTCTGGCCACAAGGAATGGGGAGCCATTGAAGGTTCACGCAGTGGGAGAGGGTCTGGCTAGAGCTGGGCTTTGAGGGAGAACGGGCGGCGGTAGGGAGAATGGAAGGAGAAAGGACAGCTTAGGGACTTGGTGCCAGAGAGATGGTTTAAAAGCATCCAAATAGACTTTTCTCTAAAGAAGATACACAAATGGCCAATAAGCACTTAGGAAGATGTTTAACATTATTAATCATCAGGGAAATGTAAATCAAAACCGCAGTGAGATACCACTTCACACCTGCTGAATGTGCAGGCAGGGGGCAGGGGTCTGAACGTGACCTTGGTTGTATGTGTGTGGGGGGGGTGGTTGTGGAGCCACCCTGCCTCACCTCTCTTTGGCTCCTGGAAAGGGTGCTTCCCTCCTCCCTGGGTTCCCCCACCCAAGCCCTAGGAATTCCCAGACCCTCCCTGACCCAGACAGGAGCTCCCCACCACCCTGGCGCTTCCGGAGAGGATGCTGGGGGCTCTCATTCATCCTGGCTGTGTTTATGTCCCTTTTCCTGGAAGTGGGCTGGGCATCAGCCTTGGCAAGGCTGGAGGGGGTTGGGAGAGACCTAGATCTGGAGACCTAGAGGAGCTGGGGCGGTGGGGGGGCAATAGAGGGTAGGAGCAGGTTGACCTGATCAGAACATGGTTGGAGCAGGATCTGGTCCGGTCCCAGAGTACCTTATTTCCTGCATAGTCCCCCTCCTCCAGGCCATGAGAAGCACACCCAGAGCTCAGGGCTGCGAGAACATGGGGGAACCTGGCTTCTAAGACTTGAAAGCTTCAGTCGTAATGGTTAACATGTATTGCATACTTAGCGTATACTCTATCCCATGCTAAGTTCCCCGCATCTGCTCCTTAAAACAATCCCATGAAGCAGGTACTATTATTACCCCCATTTTACAGATGAGGAAACTGAGCTCTAGAGCATTGCAGTAATTTGCCTGATGTTACACAATGAGACAGCAGCCAAGGCAGTCTCACGAAATGAGGTTTGATAGCGAGCTCTAGACAAGGGAGCAACACTGGAAAAGCCCACGCAGCTGCCTTCTTCCCAGCCGCGACCCCAGCGTTCCTGTCCCATGGTCCAGTCCCGGGCAGCCCCGCATCTACAGCCTCTCCTGGATCCCTGGGAATGTAGGCAGGGAGCACCCCGAGACCACTGTTGCCATCCCCCTGTGGCAGGTAAACTCCCAGCTGCCTAGTGAGGGTGCTGTCCAGAGATGTCCTCCAAAAGACATCCTCATTTTCTCAATCTGACTCTGCAGGAAAGTGGAGAGGTCCCCCTGCGTGTCCCCCTCCAGGCTCCTGGTGGGGCAGGGGAGGGGACTCCCAAGGAGTTCCAGGACATCTGCCCAGAGATCAGCCCTTCCAGCCAGGGTGACAACGGGCAAACAGCTCTCCAGAAAGGGGCACAATAGAGCAGCGTGAGGACCAAAGTTTATTTCCCAAAGTCCAGACAGGGTTTATTTCCATCCCAATACCAAGTCAAGGGCTCCCAGAAAGGCAGCAGCTAGATTTCAGAAAGAACGCCCATCAGCAAAGGATTCTGCACCCAAGAGAGAAGGCTTGGGATCTCCCAGCTGGAGCAGACTCTGTCCAGCCCAGAGGCAGGGGGATGGCTGAAGTGGTCCTACTGTGGGTAGCGAAGAAGATAGGGATCCTGTCTGTGACCGGACCTGTTGAGGGCCCAGCTGATTCTTTTTTTTTTTTTTTTAAGGTTTCATTTATTTATTTATTTGACAGACAGAGATCACAAGTAGGCAGAGAGGCAGGCAGAGAGACAGGAGGAAGCAGGCTCCCTGCTGAGCAGAGAGCCTGATGCTGGGCTCGATCCAAGGACACTGGGATCATGACCCGAGCGGAAGGCAGAGGCTTTAACCACTGAGCCAGCCAGGCGCCCCCCAGCTGATTCTTGATGCTGATCCCAGCTCAGAGGCAGAGGGATGCACAAGGCGGCGGCCTCCTGCTCCTGCGAGCCTAGTGGGGTTGCAGTCAAGAGTCGGCTGTGTGTGGAGGGGAGCGGGCAGCATTCACTCCCCAAATATTTACGGACAGAGTTCCTAGTGCTGGGCCCGGAGCCAAGACTCTCGGGTCAGGCCCTGGCTGCATCCATTACTCTTGTCTCACACGGGCCAGCAGACTCTGGACACGGGGTGGGAGGGAAGCTGGAGGAGGCAGGAGCCTGGCTCACCCCACGTGGGGGATGGGACACATAGAAGAACGGTAGCGGCTGCCCAGAGATCCCTCCCACAGCCCACCCTCCCAGCAGGAATCTGGCTGCCGCCCAGAAGCCTCAGGCCTGCTCTCAGAGGAGCCACTGGGAAACTGCGGGCAGGAAGGGGGCCTCCCAGGCTCCCAGGATGGGGGTGGGAGCCATCTCTCTGGTCTCCCTGGTTCATATTATCCAGGCCCCCAGGAGCCAGGGCTCCCCCCGGGCCAGGCTGGAGCAGATAAGCTGCTGCTTGCCTTCCATCCTGGGCTGGAGGCTGTCCCTCCAGGCAGAGCTGACGGGAAAAGATAATCAAGGAGCTGGACAGAAGGGGGGTTGGCGCTGCCCTGGGCCGATGGGCAGCCACCTCCCAGAGTACGGTCACATCACCCACGACAGCCCCTGGACACAAGCCCAGAACCACCTGCCAGTGTGGGGCGGGCCCCAGGAAAGTGAAGACCCAGGTCGTGGGCAGTGGACAGGGGCCGGCCCTGTGCAGCTCCCCACCTCTGGGCCAGGATGAAGGGCTGCCCTGCCCCACTCCTAGGGTCCTTCTAGACCCTTCTCCCTACTCCCCCTTCACCTCCATCACCCTACTTCCACCCTCTTATCCTGGTTCCCTCTGTGTCTCAGGTCTCCCCAGTCCTCATCTCTCATCTCTCTGCACAGACAGGCTAGGACGGGAACCCAAGTGCAGCCCACCCAAAAGGCTTGCGGGGAGGAGCGGGGCTGGGCCAGGAAAAGTGGTTGCGGATTTTCCCAAAGTGTGGAGAGCCTAGACCCCTGGCCTTCTCTGTGTCTGCTTGTCCCTGCTCGTGCCTGGGAGGTTTGGGGCAACAGCACAGGAACAAACAGCATCTCTACCCCTCACGGTCTGCTTTAAGTAGCTAAGACTGAACTTTGACCAAGTCTCTCCTGACCAAGTAAACACCTGCTCCCCTTTCCCACAAACACCCCAACCCCCGAAGACAATGGGAGGAGCTGCCACCTGCCCCAGGGGGAGCCCCCATCTGTTCATGATCAGTGCTGGGAGGGACGCCAGGTCCCCCGGGGTCCGGCTCACCAATAAAGGACAAGCCCTCTGGCTCACCATGGCCTTTCCTTGCCCAGACCTGGGCTTCCCTGGCTGGGACTGGTCAGGGGAATAGGCCAGTCCTTGTACACCTTTGGGGGTTCCCGGCCAGGGCAGCAAGAGCAGGTCTGCCCTAGACTTGGGGTGTTTGGTGGGAAATGTGGCTGTCCCAGCAGCTGTGAGCACTCCTTCCCAGCACGCAGGTTCCCTCTTCTCTCTTCCCTTTCCCCTCAACATCTGGAAGGTGCTCTGGCTTCTCCCAGGCTCCAGGGCCCCCCTCTCTTAAGAAGTCCTCCAGGTGGAGCCGACTCCTCCCCGGCTGACTCAGAAAGTGCTGGTGAGCCCAGGCTCTGGGCCAGCCTGGAGGAGCCCCGGCCCCAGCTGCACAGATGTCCACAAGTTATGTGGGGAGACAGAAGGAGCAGGTGTCCCACTCAGGTGGGGGGCTGGTGTGCTCTACTTTTTGGGAGGTTGGGGGATGGGGATGAGACTAGGGAAAGCCTCTCTGATGAAGGCATCTAGGAGGACTTGCTGGAGAAGGTGGTGTTTGGAGATGGGCCTTGATGAGGAGGGTCCTATCCCTTTTGGGGGCTCCATCCAGCCCTGTGCCCCCTCACCTCCATGCTGAACTAGAGCCTCCCTGACCACAGGAGCAGAGCCTGCTCCCTGTCTTCCTGCCAACTCACCCAGGGTGCCGCCTCTTCCCTACAGCCCCCCCACCTCCCAAGGACCCCCACTCCCACGGCTTCCCAGCTGGGCACTTTGGGCCTGGGATGGAGCCTCATTTGTGCAACAGAGGTAGTGAGACATCGCCTCTGCTGGTTTTCCTGCTGATCAGCTGGGGTCCTGCTGGCGATGGTTCCCTGCAGGCAAGATCTCCTCCAAGGTGCCTCCCCACAGATAAGACCCTGGAGGGAAGCAGCATAAACAAGGGCTGCAGAGGACTGGGAGCTCAGAGTTCTTCCACCCAAAGACTTGGAGGGCGGGTTCGGAGGGGCGGTCTCTCCTTCACGCTTCCCAGTGTCACTGAGGTGAATCTCAGTGGCCTCCTCCAGCCGTCTTGACCTTTGGCTACTGACATCCTCCACATGTCCATGTCCTGTCCGCCTGAGAGGGACTGGCCTTCTGCAGCCCTGCACCCATGCAGGAAGCGGCTAGGGGGAAATTCGTGGAGCAGAGGGCCCTACACCGCACTTCTCTCCCCTGCTCACTTCACATGAAACCCCAGGGTCGATCGCCCAGGTTCATGAGCTCTCTAGGCTTCCAGACTCAGTCTGCCCCTCTCATGTAAAAATCCATGCTGGGATTTCAAGCTTCAGCCCTCACCCTGAGGGACCTGGGGCGTCCCCTCTCCCTCCGATTTCCACCAATTGCCAGATTCTGCGTGTCCTCTCTGCCCCTCTCCCATGGGCTGTTGGCTCTGCCCTTGGTCAGGCCCTCCCTCTTTAATTCCTCCCTAAATACTGCTCACCAGCAGAGAGGGAGGGTGTTATTTCTGAAGGGTGGGGGTGATAAAGGAGGGAGATGGCCTACGTTTCCACCCACAACTAACTATCGGACACCACTGGTGTCCAAGCACCCAGCTGCCCCTCCTCCCACAGCCATGCTCCATCTCACCCTGGTTGCCTATTGTCTTGTGATCTTGTTGGTTCTCTGTCCTCTGCTGTGTCCATCTCTGTCTCCTCCTACCCATGCTGCCCAAGATTCATCTGTATTGCTTCTTCCAGTTGAAGTTTGTTCCTTCGTATTGTATCGTATGCCGTCATATGAATAGACCACCCATTGTTGATCTAGTCTATTGCCAACGGACATCTGGGTGTGTTTTAGTTCAGGGCTCCTGGCATCCTTGTGTGTATCGTTTGGAACATAATGTATGCTTTTCATGTTGGACACATGCCCAGAAGTGGAAATGCTAGACCATAGGGGCAGAATATGTTCAGCTTTAATTGATGCTGTCATAAGATTTTCCAAAGCAGTTCTGCCAACTTATACTCCCTCAGTCGGGTATGAAAGTGCTATATGCTTCATAGCCCTGCCATATTCCGTTGGTCTTTTCATTTTAGCTCATTGCGATTTTTACATTTTCCTACTGACATGATGTCACACCTTCCCTTAGGTTCACAGGCCATTTGAAAAGCCTTATTTGTGAAGTGCCTGTTCAAGTCACTCGCCCATTTTCCATTGGGTTCTTCATCTTACTTTTATTGATCTGTAAGAGTTCTTTATATATTCTGGATACAATTCCTATGTGTTGCAAATATCTTCTACAACTCTGTAGCTTTTTTTGTCACTTTCTTAATGGTGACTTTTGATAAACAGAAGTCCTTCATTTTAATGGAGAATAATTTATCAAGTTTTTTTCCATTATGGTTAGTGAATTTTGTGTCCTATTTAAGAAAACTTGACCTACCCCAAACTTCTGAAGACATTTTAATGTTTTCTTCTAGTTGTTTTACTTTTCTGTATTTAAGCGGTTTTTTTAAAAGATTTTATTCATTTATTTGACAGAGATAGAGATAACAAGTAGGCAGAGAGGCAGAGAGAGGGGGAAGCAGGCTCTCCACTGAGCAGAGAGCCAGATGCAGGCTCGATCCCAGGACCCTGAGATCACGACCTGAGTCAAAGGCAGAGGCTTAACCCACTGAGCCACCCAGGCGCCCCAAGCATCCGACTCTTGATTTCAGCTCGGGTCATAATCTCAGGGTTGTGAGATCAAGCCCTTTGTCCGGCTCCAGACTGGTGTGGAGCCTGCTGAAGATTCTCCCTCTCCCTCTGACCCTTGCCCTCCCTTCTCTTAAAAAAAAGTCTCTTAGCTATTCTTGGTCTTTTGTATTTCCATATAAATTTTAGAATCAACTTGTTGATATAAACTCACACACATTTCTGCTAGGATTTTGATTGGGATTGCATTGAATCTATAGATTGACTTGTGAAGAATTAATACTTTTACAATATTGAGTCTTCCAATCCATGAACACTGTATACCCCTCTGTTAATGTAGATATTTTACAGTATTTTTCAATGATGTTTTATGATTTTCTGTATATTGAGTGATATTTTACTCTTCTGGTTAGGTTTATTTCTCAATAAGAATTTGATATCTTGGGGCACCTGGATGGCTCAGCGGGTTAAGCCTCTGCCTTTGGCTCAGGTCGTGATCTCAGGGTTCTGGGATCAAGCCCCACATCGGGCTCTCTGCTTGGCAGGGAGCCTGCTTCCCCCTCGCTCTCTGCCTACCTCTCTGCCTACTTGAGATATCTGTCTGACAAATAAATAAATAAAATCTTAAAAAAAAAAGAAATTGATATCTTTATGATGTGTAAATGATTTTCTTTTGAATTCCTTTCTCTAATTGTGCAATGATAGTTCCTTGAAAGACATTTGATTTCTTATACTGAACTTGTATCCAGGGACCTTGCTAAATTCACGTATTTATTCCAATAGTTTGTATAATTTTTTGGATTTTCTGTGTGTGCCATTATGTTATCTAAATATTGGTAGTTTTATTTTTTCCTTTACAATTCTCATAACTCCTTTCTCTTGACATGTTGCCCTGTCTGGGTCTTCTAAGTATCATGCTGGACAAAAGTGGGGATAGGGAGATCCTTGTCTGGTTTCTGATCTCAGTAGAAAAGCTTCCAATATTTCGCCATTAAGCTTGATGCTGGCTGTGTGTGTTTGGACATACTCTACATAGTAATACACTTTTGGACATTTTTCTGATAAGAGAATGTTCTAAGGGCTTGGGGTAGGGAACAGTTCGTGGGAGAGGAGCCCCTGGGAGTAGCCTGCTCAGCACTCAAAAAACAAAAAGGATTTGTCTCCGAAGGGAAGGACCGCCATGATGACTCCCCTTCAGGTCCTCCATCTAACCTTCAGTCTAGGTCCCTGGGTGTTCCCCTTTGGCTCTGGAACATGAGACGACCAGTCCACTCCCATCATTTCTCAGGTAATTAAAGCTCAGAGTACGGTGGTGACTAGCCTCGGATCACGCAGTAAGTTACTGGCAGACCCAGTATTAGAACTCAGGTTCTAATACCCTTCAACCACCACTCTGGTCAGAAGCTGGGAGGTGGCCAGAAGTCAGGGGAATGTGCATATGTTCTAGGAATAGAAAAACTTTGTCCCAGTACTGGACCCATACCGAGAGATGCTGTGTAAAGAAGGTGGGCGGACAGCAAGAGAGGGAGGGAGCCTGGGCTGGAGGTGGGAGGCAATGGAGGAGCTGGCTCTCACTTCTGGTCCTGTGCAGTTTGGAAAGAGGCTTTGTGGAAAGAGGCTGGTGTAGAACACCAGCACTCATGCGGTAGGATGAGCCCACGAACAGAGAGGGCAAGTTCCAGCCTCAGGATGCACAGGGAAGTGGGGCGGAGCTGGGGCTGGACCAAACCCTGAGTCCTTGATTGCCTAGAACAGGGACAAAGGCCCTGCAGAGAACCCTAGCTTGGTCCCCTCACTTTCTACTGCAAATTCCTGGGATGACAGGGCTGAGAGAGGGAAGAGAAAATGGAGGGAGAGGAAGAACAGAACAGATCAGAAGAGGATGAGGAGATAGACACAGAGACCAAGACACAAGGGGCTGGGAGGCACCTGAGCCCCGGGTGGCGGGAGAAACTGGCATACCCCAAGACCTGGGATATTGGAGTCAAGCTGTCCAGCAGCATTCTCCTCTTCTGGCCACCCCTCCTCCCCCCCGCCCACGAGGAATGTTCAGAATGTGATGAGCTGATAAGATTGGGACTCCCACTCCACCTGGCACAGGATACGGCGGCGGGGGGGGGGGTGGTCTGCCACCCCCCCTTATCAGAAGGGATTTTCTTCTTGGGGATGAGGTGGGGAAGTTTTCAATGGACATAATCCTCATGGAGGCACTTGGTGGAAGGTCTGAGGAAGGGGCATCTCTCAGGC
The DNA here is from genome assembly GCF_002288905.1 of Enhydra lutris kenyoni. Taxonomy (NCBI): domain Eukaryota; kingdom Metazoa; phylum Chordata; class Mammalia; order Carnivora; family Mustelidae; genus Enhydra; species Enhydra lutris. The sequence goes on from NW_019154110.1 coordinate 21,788,966, forward strand.
AGGGCCAATGGGCTAGATGCCAGAGCCATGGGCATGGCCAGATGCTTTTCAGCTGAGCTGCACAGTGAGTCAGAAGGCACGGGGACTGGGCTGAAGGAGGGGGTTCCCAGTTGCCAGGGAAGCTGGGGCAGGACAAGAGGGGAGAAGGAAATAAGGCACAACAGTGGCTGGCGCTCTTCCAGAGGACTGAGCTCCCTGGCTGATGGCCAAGGAAGCCATCTGGGGACCCTGTCCAAAAAGTGATCCTGGTAGGTGCTACCCCATCCCTGCTGGGTCTGGAGTCCCAGTGCATAAGGAGCAGCCGGGGGCTCCTGAGGTCCTCAAGGAATCAGGTGCACCGGGGCCTCTGATTCAATTTAGGGCAGTTATCTCAGGTGTGTTCTTCGCCTCCCAGATCACCCCTGACCACCCTGCCTTTCTGTGAATTGTGGGGCCTCCCTCTGGCAGAAGGGGTACAGTGACCTCAAGACACCCAGGCCGTGGGCCTGCTCCAGTGCCCACTTCCTGCTCTCTGCATGGGCACTTAGAAGAAAAGCTGCCAGAATGGAGCAAAAGGAAGGGAGGGACGGGGGAGGGGAGGAACTGGTGGTTTGAGGTTGGGCCTGGTTGGAAGAGGAACAGAGATGGAGAAAACCTCAGCCCCAGGGACCAGTGTGTGGCTGCACCTGAGACCCGTTGTGGGCGACCTGAGATCGGGGTGGGAGGCAATCCAAACCTCGCTCAGGGCCTGTTGCCCATTGGCTCTTGCTGAATGAGAACGGAGGGCAAGGGGCACAATTCCACGAGGCTTCAGTGGGAACAGACCCCGGCAGCAGGCCTGCCCTGCAGACATCTAACCCCCACTACGGACCCTCATCTGGGCATTTGACCTGCGGCTGGGTAGGGAGGCATTAGGCAGATGCCTTGAACACAGTCTTAGTCTTGGCCACTTGCTTCCTCCCCACACTTAGCACAATGCCTGATGGCACATAGGAGGAGTCCAAAGTGCTTAGGGAATACAAATCATGAATGAATAAATGATGGATAAATAAATTTATCAACCAATTTGAGTTCCCAGCAGCCAGAGTCCTCAGTATTTAGAAATGGACAGGCCTGCCACCTGGTGGCGACTGTGCTAACTGCAGCAGCGCCCTCGCTCAACGGCACAAGCCCGGATTCTAACACTTTCCTCGCACCTCCCCAGGCCTCACCACCTTGTTTTTCAGCTATAGTCCGGTAGTTTTCTCTTGTTTTTAAAACCTCCAGGCTGCCTGGGTGGCTCAGTCGGCTCAGGTCATGATCTTGGGGTCCTGGAATGGAGCCCCACATCAGGCTCCCAGCTCAGCAAGCAAGGAGCTTACTTCTCCCTCTCCCTCTGCAACCCCCTAATCTCTCTCCCTCAAATAAATAAATAAAATCTTCAAAAAAAATAAAACTTCCAAGGAAAGAAATTCCTCCCTGACCTTTGTTCCTTAGAAAATCCTACTTATGGCTGACCTTCGTGTTTTCCTCTTTTCCCTTTTGTCCTCAAGGCAGAGGAAGAATCAGAGGGCTCCCCTCCCCTCACCCAGACTGGAAGGCCAGCCTGAGGCAGGGTGGCCCATCTGATTTTGTAAATACAGTGTTATATTTGCATATCCTCTATGGCTTTCTCGTTGTAACGTTGTAACGGAGAACACACTGCCTACAGAAGCTGAAATACTTTCTACCTGGCCCTTTTCAAGTCTGCCAACCTCTGTGGGAGCCGCCCTGCTGATTCACTCATGGAGCAATTGCTAAGCACCTACTACGTGCCAGTCCCGGGATAAACTCTGGCTGGAGTCACAGAGATAAGGGACATGGAGGCTGCTCCCTGGACACTCACAATCTACAGGGAGAAACCGGCCAGCAAAGAGACCACCTGTCTAAGCAGAGGCTTTACCACAGGCTGTCGAACTGCTGTCAAGTCCCACAGTGGCCACACAGTCAAATGCACCACTGAAAGGAGGACTGAATGAATAAGGGGTTGGAAAGCACGGAAGAGCAAGGCACAGGGCTCTCGGCAGAGGGCTGAGGCCACATAGAGGGCTTCTCCTTGGACTGATCTCCCAGGACAAGAAGGAGCGAGCCACCTGGAGAAGGAGGACAGACCCCTTGGCAGGGCTAGAGCCTCAGAGAACCAGCAGAGCCCCTGGCCCAGAGCCTGCAGGTGCTGCTGGTACGGCTGGGAGGTGAAGGTGACAGGTGTTGAGCACCGAGGGACAGGCTGGGGGAGGTCTGGAGCAGAAGGCCTACTGTACCATCAGGGGAGGCGTCCTGAGGTTGGGCAGTGGGATGAAGAGAGACGGGACATTGAGAGATATCTGGAGGCAGGATCTAAAACATGTAAGGGAGGGAGTCCTGGGTGGCTCAGTCAGTTAATCTGCATTTGGTTCAGGTCACGATCCTGGGATCCGGGGATCGAGTCCCGCATTGGTCTCCTTGCTCAACAGGGAGCCTGCTTCTCCCTCTGCCTGCTGCTTCCCCAGCTTGTGCTCTCTCTCTCTCTCTCTCCGACAAATAAATAAATAAAATCTTTAAACAAAAACAACCAACAAGCACGTGGGGGTAGACTGCTGGTGGCAGGTGAGAGCAAAGTAAATTGAGTGACCGATGGTCCCTGAGAAAGGGAGCAGTGGAGGAGGAGAATGCTTAGCGTTTAGGGATAAAGATGGGAGGTTCCGTTTCCAAAAGAGTTTGAGCTGTCTGTGAGATGTCCAACTTAGACCATCGGGAAGGCAGCAGGAGACCCAGCCCTGCACCCAGGGAGACCTGTGCTGGAACTGTCATCAAAGCCGTAGGAGCGGAAGAGATCATGTCAGGCACAAGTGAGCCGAGGGCTGAGAACAGAGCCAAGAATGGGATCCCAGGACATCCGTGACGTGCCCGGGTGGGTGCAAGGTGTAGGGGACAGAGCGGGAATCAGGGGTGGCCCCTGTCCTTGAGAAACTCACTGTCCAATCAGTAAGAGAGACACAGTGACAGATCATCTCAGTATAATATGGTAAGTGATAAAAAGGATGCATGTTTGTTTGGCTTCGGGGAGCTGGCCCAAAGCGATTTAGGAGAAAGCACTTTGGCTGGCCACCAGCAGGGTAATGGATAGCTAAAGATGCTTTTGCCTGCACGGCATCTCTCCCCTCTTCTGGGAAGAGTCCCCGGTTTCCCTTTGCCACTTCTCTATCCCCTAGCTGTCTTTGAGGGAGCTGGCTTCCTACAGGCTCCCTCCCGCTCTGGGGAGAGCAGATAACCCAGGCTCCTTTGGACACAGTAAGGGGTTCAGGGACAGGCGTGTGAACTCAGGGCCCCGACTGAGACCCAATCCCAAGACTGTGTCTGGAGAAGCGCTTTCCTGGCTAGGATTTTTATGTGAAGAAGCCTGGGCGAGGGGAACCCCATAGAAAGCAGATGGAGAGAGAGAGATGAGTAGACCTCATTTGAGCTCTGTGAAGCTCCGGGCTTCCAGAAGGCAGTGAAGGCCCTCAACCACAGTGACTAGCTTTTCAGAGGGCCAATCTTTCTAGAAGAATGCAGCCATACCAGAAAAAAAAAAAGAAAACTTGATAAAATTTGATCTAAGCATGTTTTATGTCTTTAACATAAAAGTATGGAGTTATTTGAAATTATGTTTTTTTCTTATTATTTTCTTTCCTGGTCCATAAATGCTGTTATTTATTTATTTTAATTTATTTATTTGACAGAGGGAGAGATCACAAGTAGGCAGAGAGGCAGGCAGAGAGAGAGAGGGAAGCAGGCTCCCTGCTGAGCAGAGAGCCCGATGCAGGTGGGTCTCGATTCCAGGACTGTGGGATCATGACCTGAGCCGAAGGCAGAGGCTTTAACCCACTGAGCCACCCAGGCACCCCAATGCTGTTATTTAAATGAAATAATACGACTAGTTAAAAGAGGCAATTAGCACCGAATGATAATAGGACCAATTAAATAATATGTGTGAGAAAAATATAACAATATTTTTAGGACATCTCTTTTTATCTGATATAGGAAAATTTATTTGAACTCTTTAAGAACTCTTTGCTGGACATTTAAATTCTGCGAACTATATGATAGTGTATTCTTTTTTAAAAAATTTAGGTTTATAGGGGTGCCTGGGTGGCTCAGTGGGTTAAAGCCTCTGCCTTCAGCTCAGGTCATGATCCCAGGGTCCTGGGATCGAGCCCCACATCGGACTCTCTGCTCCTTGGGGAGCCTGCTTTCTCCCCTCTCTCTCTCTGCCTGCCTCTCTGCCTACTTGTGATCTCTGTCTGTCAAATAAATAAATAAAATCTTTTTTAAAAATTTAGGTTTATTCATTTATTTAAGTAATCTCTATGCCCAATGTGGGGCTCGAACTTACAACCCTGAGATCAAGAGGCTTCCAACGGAGACAGCCAGGCATCCCTGATGGCCTATTCTCAAGATACAGAAGTTTAAGACTTTAAAAAGGAGAACATACATGTGGTAGGACAAATGGAGCAGATACTGTTCATATTTAGTAATAATAATAACAATAATAATAATACAACAGTGGCATGTTTCTGTCTGACTCATGACATGGTAGGATAATGTGACTCTCAGTTTTCTATTCCAATAATACTTCTTTGAACTTCCTGCACCTTTTTTCAGGACAGCCTCCTTTCCTTTTATATATAGTGCTGAAACTTCACAGAGTCAAATGTCAAAGTCACTTGGACCCACAGCTCTGTTCTTAATAAGCCCTCAACATAGGATTCCTTGTGTCCCTCCAGTGTGATAACTTCCAACTAAATCTGTCCTCAACAAAAACATATATGGGCATGGAACACTTAGGATTCTACTTACTCGCAACAGCGGGATTTTAGACTTCTGGGAATATATTACGGCTCCTCAAAAATGCCCAGCTACTTTGCATCTACAATCCTATTTTTTGTAGATCTGCTGTTTATCAACTGGTCCTTTGTGTCTATGAGTTAATCATATAGACTAGCCACGACTAAAATGTCCATCATTTTTTTAAAAGATTTTATTTATTTATTTGACAGAGAGAAACAGAGAGAGCAGGAGCACAAGCAGGGGGAGTGGGAGAGGGAGAAGCAGGCTCCCTGCTGAGCAGGGTGCCTGATGCGGGCTCTATCCCAGGATCCTCAGGTCATGACCTGAGCCAAAGGCAGATGCTTAATGACTGAGCCACCCAGGTGCCCTGGTTTACTTCTTTCTTAGGAAAAATGGTTTTAAAACACAGAGGTGATCTTGGGGCACTTGGGTAGGTCAGTCAGTTAAAGCGTCTGTCTTGATTTGGGCTCAGGTCATGATCCCAGGATTGTGAGTTCGAGTCCCCGTGTGGGGCTCACAATCAGTGGGTAGTCTGCTTGAGGTTCTTTCCCTCTGTCTCTACCCCTCTCAAATAATAGGTAAATCTTTAATAAAACCCACAGAGGTGATCTGTAGTGTGAAATCCAAGTTGGATTCTGTGACGGTTAATTTTCTGTGGGCTGAATTGTGTCAAGGGCACCCAGGTGTTTGGCGAAACACTATTCTGGTGTGTCCATGTGGGTGTTTATGAATGAGATTAGCATTTGAATCAGTAGACTGAGTAAAGATTACTGTCCCCATCCTCGTGGTTGGCAGATGGGGGTGGGAGGGTTGGGGGGTGGGGCGGAGGGAGGTCCTTGCATCCAATCTGTTGAAGTCCTGCATGGGATAAAAGGCTGAGTAGGAGAGAAGACACTCTCGCTTCTGGCTATCTTCATGTTGGGACACCGGTCTTTGCCTGCCTTCACACTGGAACTTACACCATCCATGGTCCCAGGTCTCAGGCCTTGGAACTCAGGCTGAAACCTCACAGTCGGCTCTCAAGGGTCTGCAGCTTGCTAACTAGAGATCTTGAAATTCCATCTTCCATAACTACATGAGTCAATTCCTTAAACAGTTAGATGATAGATAGATAGATAGATAGATAGATGGATGGATATCATATTGGTTCTGTTCTCTGGAGAACCCAGACTAAGGTTGATTTCAAATAAGTTACAGTTTCTATTAAAAAAAATTAAGAAAGTCTTGTGTGTGGGGGTTTTTTTTGAGTTCTGAAGCACTCTTATTTCCTAAATGTGAGTCTTTTTTTTTTTTTTTTTTTTTATTGCCTGAGTTTTAGCACAGCCTATACATGATACGGAATGATTCCAAGGCAGTCAGTTCATCCTTCTGTAGGTTCTCCATGGCCTGTCCAAGGATCATCAAACAGTTTTGGAGAAATAGCATATAGATTTCCATTTTGCTCTGATTCATTTCATTTTTTAATAGATTTCATTTCTTTATTTGAGAGAGAGCCACCAGAGCAAGAGAGAGCATGAGAGGGGAGGAGGTCAGAGGGAGAAGCAGACTCCCCATGGAGCTGGGAGCCCAATGCAGGACTCGATCCCAGGACTCCAGGATCATGACCTGAGCTGAAGGCAGTCGCTTAACCAACTGAGCCACCGGGTAACCGTTGCACTTTTCAAAAGATTTTATGTATTTATTTGAGACAGAGAGAGCGAGATGGGGGGAGGGGCAAAGGGAGAGGGAGAAGCAGACGCCCCGTTGAGCTTGAAGCCAGCCCCAGACCCAATCCTAAGACCCTGAGATCACCACCTGAGCCAAAATCAAAAGCTTAACCAACTGAGTCACCCAGGCGCCCCTCCTTGCTTCATTTTGGTCTTTCATATGCTTCCAAATTAGAAAAGGACATTCCTCTTCTCTCACCCTAAAGAATGACTTCACAGGTCAACATTCTGACATCTGTGCCATGGACAGCAACCCTGACAGTCATCTTGTAGGCAGGTGTCTAAGGAGAATCTCCTTCCATGTGTATAAGATCAGTAATCTCACTGTGCTTCTGTACATTTCAAGGAAACTGAAACATGACTAAAAATGTTTGTTATGGGGGCTCCTGGGTGCCTCAGTCGGTTAAGCATCTGCCTTTGGCTTGGGTCATGATCCCAATGTCCTGGGATCGAGCCCCAGGTAGGCCTCCCTGCTCAGCAGAAGCCTGCTTCTCCCTTTCCCTTTGCCTGCTGCTCTGCCTGCTTGTGCTCTCTCCCCCCAACTTCTGTGTCAAAAAAAAGAAAGAAATAAAATATTTAAAAGTCTTTAAAATAGTTAAAGTCTTTTCCATTTACTTCTGACTCCAAACCTGCAAACGTACCTCCATCCCAGAGGGGTTAAAAGTCAGACTGCCAGGGCGCCTGGGTGGCTCAGTGGGTTAAAGCCTCTGCCTTCGACTCAGGTCATGATCTCAGGGTCCTGAGATCGAGTCCTGCGTCAGCCTCTCTGCTCAGCAGGGAGCCTGCTTCCTTTAAAAAAAAAAAAAAAAAGGCAGACTGCCTGGGTCCAAATCTTGAATGTGCCAATTACTTAGCCCCTCTGTGCCTCAGTTTCCCCCCTGTCAAAAGGTGGAAAGGAGAGTGGCCACCTTATAGAGTGGTGGGGCAGGAACTCGGGTGTAGAAGATTTGACCAGTGCCCGTCACGGTCAGTGCTGCATGAAAGCCAGCCCTTGTCATTGCATCTTCCCTCTTGACTCAAGGGCAGGGAGAAATTGCTGTGAGTCTACCCCCTTGGGTGGGGCTCCAGATCCTTCCCCTCCCACCTACTCAAGGATGGATCTTTTGATGAACCCCTCTCTGCTGGCTGCTGTAATTGACATCTAAACAAGCTTGCTTCCATTTAAAACACACACGCACACACACACGCACGCACACACGCACACCCTAACATGCCAAATACCCTCCAGCGACCGCGCTTTCCGCTCCCTCCTGCCTTTCCTAGGCAAGCGTTGCCTGCACTTGTTCTCTCCATCTCCTCCCCTCCTACCGCCCCTCAACCAGCTGTAAACAACCTTCCCACTTCCCCCCCACCGAACCTGCTCTTCCAGGTATTACTGACCACCCCCCTTGAAATGTCACCCAAAGGGCACATCTCCGTCCTCATCCTGCCTGAACCGCACGTCCCCAGAGGGATTTGACCTTGCTGACCACTCCCTCCTCCTCGAAACCCTCAGCAGCAACAGCAGCACCCGCAGACACACCCAGGGCCACCCAGACACTGCCCTCTGCACTGCCTGACACCAATCTGGCCACTCTCTCCCAGGTGTCGCCCTAGAACCCTCTTTGGCTCTCTTCTCTCCCTCCCTTCCAGAACCATCTCATCCATGCCTGTGGCTTCACTTACCACAAGATGCCCCAAACCCCCAACTTGCATCTCCCATCCCAGACTCTGATTTTTCAGACCCATAGAGCCAACTGCCTGCTGGACAGCTCCCGCAAAGCCGGTCACACTCCACATGGTCAGAGCTGAGCTGACTGAGCTTAACCACTTGGGACAATGATTAGGCAGAATTTCTTCTTCTTTTTTAAGATTTTATTTCTTTGAGAGAGAGAGAGAGAAAGAGAGAGGGAGGGCCAGGGGAGAGACAGAAGGAGAGGGATAGAAAAAAATCTCAAGCAGACTCCACACTGAGTACAGAGCTTGATGTGGGGCTCAACCCTGAACCCAGAGATCATGACCTGAGCTGAAATCAAGAGCTGGACACCCAACTGACTGAGCCACCCAGGGGCCCCGGCAATATCTTCTTTTAAAAAAAATGTTTTTTTAAGATGTTACTTATTTGTTTGAGAGAGAGACAAGAGAGGAGCGGGAGATGCAGGACTCGATCCCAGGACTCTGGGATCATGACCTGAGCTGAAGGCAGACGCTTAACTGACTGAGCCACCCAGGTGCCCCCCCCCCACACCCGGGAGTATCTTTAAAAGCCAAACATACATCCTGTGGCCTCACAAGTCCACCGTTAGGTACCCAACAGCAGTGCGCGCCAAAAGGCATATACAAGAATGCTCGTAGCGCTGCTCACGATGGTCCCAAACAGGAAACTACTCAAATGCCCACCGACAGCAGCACAGATAAATAAATGGTGGTATATTCACATGATAGAAACCTGCATACAACAGCGAAAATGAATGATCTACAATATATCCAATAATATCAAACTCACACAAACATAATCTTGAACAAAAGAAGTCAGACATAAAAGAGTATACGCTGTATACTTTCATTTATTTCAAAGTTCAAAATCTTGCAAAACTGACTTTTAGTACTAGGAGCTAAGACTTTAGCCTTGGGGTGTCATAACCAGAAGGAAGCCTGAGGGGGCTTCTGAGGGCTGGTACCATCGCTTCCCACCCTGGCTATCAGTTACATGGCTGTGTTTGGGTCGCACAAATTTGTTATTTATGATTTGTGCACTTTTCTGCAAAAAGGTTTAAAAGAGCAAAACAAAACAAAAAGGGCTGCCTGTCAAGCAGCCCCTCTTCTTTTTGTTCTACTCCCTCTCTCACTGAGAATGGTCTCAACTTTCCACTTAGTTGCCACTAGTCCCCACTGTCCCCTCTTCCTGGCCACTCACCTCCAGTCCATTTCCAAGCACTACTGTTCCTTCTCCTCGCTGTCTCTCAAACCCATCTGCTTCTCTCCATCCTCACTGCCTCCTCCTTACCCTGGACCCAATAACTCTCTTGCTTAGGCTCCTTCAGTAGCCTCCAGGCTGTCCCCCCAGGTTCTATTCTTGTCCATTATGATTCATCCCCACACAGCAGCCAGAGGGACCCTTCTACAACCAACACCCAATCATGTCTCTCCCTGATTAAAATCTTCCAGTGGTTCCCTGTCGCCACTAGATAAAGCCCATTCTTTTGCTCTGGGGTTCTAAGATCTCCGTGCTCTGGGTCTCCAGGTCCATCCCAGCTTTCCCTTTAGCCAATCCTTCCCCAACACGGTGCCCCAGGCAGTCCCATGAGTCTTTGCAAAGACTTTTTCCAGAATTCCCTTCTTCCCCCCTATCCTTGCTTTTTCTGGATGAATCTCACACATCCTTCAGGTCTCAGCACAGATATCTTCCTGCCTCCATGTCACCGTGTCACAGCAGAACGTGCCACACCTGTCCCAGTACATGTCACATGATAACAAAACTGGCTGCTTTTGTGGCCACTCCCCCTGTTGACCTTGGACTTCATGGAGAGGGTATTGTGTCTGTTTTGTTCATCACTCTGTCCCGAGCACCAAGAACAGTAGAGGGTCAGGAGGGATTTATTGGGTAGATGAAGGACTCCAGGAGACATCCAGATGGCCAATGGCTGGAGGTCTGGGGTATATGTCCAAGGGGGTTGGTGAGACAGTGAAGGCAAGTTCCCCCTTGAATGACAAGAGTCCGAGAATTTAGAATTAGAGTTAGAAGGGAACTTAGACACCATCTAATAGTCCACTTTTTTAAAAGATTTATTTATTTATTGCAGAAAGAGAGAGTGCAGGGTCGGGGGAAGGACAGAAGGACAGGAAGAGAAGAAGTGGACTCTCCGCTGAGTGAGGAGCTGGACATGGGGTTCGATCTCACGATCCCAGGATCATGACCTGAGCTCAAATCAAGAGTCGGACCCTCAACCAACTGAGCCACCTGGGTGCCCCGCAATAATCGACTTTCTGATTTACAAATGAAAAACTTAAGAGAAAGACCCACTGGCTGGACAAGGATGGGTGCAGGGGAGGAAAATGGCAGCTGCAGAGTAAGGCAAGGTGGTGATGAGAAATGAATATTTAGGGGTGCCTGGGTGGCTTAGTCGTTAAGCGTCTGCCTTTGGCTCAGTTTAGGATCCCAGGTTCCTGGGATTAAGTCCCACAGCGAGCTCGCTTCTCCCTCTGCCTCTCTGTCTCTCGTGAATAAATAAATAAAATCTTTAAAAACAAAAAAGGAAAAGTGAATATTTAGTGCAGATAGGGCTCCTAAAATCAGTGAAGACAATATTCTTTCTGAGTATGATGGTGGGGCTTTTGCACGAAACTCCCTTCCCAGGTCTCCCTGATGGAGCTGGACTCCGGTCTCCTAATACCGACCACTAGATGGCGTCCGCTCCCCAGGTAAAGGAGAGAGCAAGGGCTGGACCGCTTCCCCCTCTGCCTCCAGCCTTCCTCCTAAGTTCCTCCCCTGGGATCCTGCACCTCCTGAGCCCAGTTGCTGTGGCCATGCCCAGAGAGCACGATACCTGGGTTCCAAGAAGCAGCTTGCTTCAACAGTCTACCTTTTTTCATGCCCAGGGAGAGGGTGGACGATGGACCACAGCTCCTCTGTCCCGCCAGCCTCGCAGAGGCTCCCAACAGACCACCCCACAGCATCCCAGCACCAGGGGCGGGACTCTGGCCCGGCTGACACCTGCTTATCATGCTGGCCCAGAGCAGGTGCACTGGGCAGCACTGATCCCACTACATCCTCCCACTGCCTTGCCAACTCTGAGCCTGCAGGGTCCTGGGCGAAGGCAGGTGGCCCCAGTCCCAGTGACCTGACAGGGCCCCTCTGAGGTCACACATGGCCCTATCTGGGAAGCTGCTGCTACTTCTACCCTGGAGGGAGGTAGCCTGACGCCAGGGCCGGCTCCACACCTCCCCTTTCTGTCATTCTGCAAGCACACTCAGACAAGATGATTCAGTCCCTCTCCCGGACTAGAGAATTTCAGTTATTCATTCAACAAACATCTATTGAGGACTGAGGTTGTGTGTGTCAGGACCTGCTCTAGGTATCTGGGAGGTGATAGTGAACAGCAAGATACAGTCCCTAGAGTCATGAAGCGTAAAGTGCAACAGAGAACCAGATGCTAATCTCACCATACCCAATCTGTTGAATTGCCCACTGAAGTCTTCACTGTGCGGTCTTGCCCATTTCTTTCAGACTCTCCTAGCCGAATGCAGCACAGAAACTAGCCTAATGTAATCCACCACCACCACCACCACATTTGCAGGATTCCAGGATTCCGGACTTCCAGTCCAGTGCTCACTCACTGAACTTGGGAGCTGCAGGTTGGGGTGGGGGGAGGAGAGAAAGGAGCGAAGCTTCTTCAAGGACCTTATAAAGAAGGCAGACTAACTCCCTGCCATCTGCCAATCACCCGGCCCTCCTTGTCTCGGTAGTAAATGAATGAATGAAGGCATGAGAAGGGGGGTTGCCATAGGCTGTCTCTTTTCTGGGGGGAGCTGGGTGCTCCAGAACAGGCCCTGACCTCTTCCCCCGCTCCCATCCTGGGAGGGGAGCCGGCCGGGCCAGTGCCCTCGCTGCCCCCAACGCCTCGGGCTTTCTAGGCGCCCTCTTGGCAGCAGAACAGAGGGCATCCCGAGCGGGTGGCAACTCGCCCTGCCACGGGCTCAGAGCGGCGGGCGATAGGCGCTAGGGGGACGCGGAGATAGACAGACAGATAGCGCTCCCCTCGCCCGGCCCCCGCCCCCACCTTTCCCACGCTGCGGCCTCCCCAGAGCCGCTCAGACCTGGCGGGCCCTCCAGCCCCTCGGCCCAAGGACCGTGGCCCTCTGCCTCCGCCAGCTGCAGTTCCCAAAGCCCTGGGAGCCCCTGGCAGTCTGCCCACGGAGTCTAAGTTTGGACAGGGGCACAGAGCCCCCTGCACACTTATCTGCCAGGCGGGGGACTCTGCGAGGGAAACCCGTTCCCCCGGGCCTGGCGAGACGATGGGAGGCTGCGGAGTCCAGAAATAACCACAAGGTGGCGCGCTGGCACTGCGTGTCCTTGGTGGCCTTAGCCCAGCCGTGCCCCCCAAGGGGACAGGGAAGAATTGACAGGGCTGCCCCGTGTGAAGGTCTTACGCGGCCAGGAACTGAGATTTGGAGAACCTTCCCCTCCCCCCAAAGGAAGGCGGAGAGCAGAATAGGGGGTGGAATGGAGAAATGGTGTAGGCTTGGAACAACTTGGATGACTTTGCAGGCCAGATAGGACTTAAGAGGCGCCCGCCGGCAGGAAGGGGAGCCTCTTCAGGGCCCTCTGCGAGGGACAGGACTCAGTGGCGCATCATGGGTTGGAGCTACTGGAGACTGGGAAGGCGCTAAGAGTTTTGTACACATCTGCATACAACTACGCATTCACATGCAGAAACCCCCTCCCACGGCCCTCCACTCACACGGCTTATACTCTCCCCAATGCCCACTCCCGCATGCACACACACACACACACACACTCCTACACTTTTGTGCATGTCTGTATACTGTGGACCACGTGAAACCACGTGAAACACGCCCCAAGTCCACCCGTCCCATATACCTGATCTCTAAAAATGCCCGCATTCCCTTAGTGCTGTCCCCAGTGCCCAGAATAGGCCCCCCAGACTTACCAAGACACACAGAAAGCCAGCCTGTGTCCCACCCAGCCTCATGGGGACTCAGGTCCCCTGCTCCCTCCAGCAAGCTCAGGCAGTCTCTGAAACTGCATCACCCAACAGGTTACGCCCCTCCACCCTCTGGATAAACCCCTAAATCCACACCCACTTGCTCCCCTACTCCAGCCGCCCCCCCAACCTCTCCAACAGGACCCTCACGGCCCCATTATGACATTCACAGTCCTGTGGCACTTTGTCCTGATGGGCCCCTTTTTCTGGAAAGACATTCAAGGTTACATTTTATTACTGCATCGCTGTAAATATATCAATATCCTATTGTCAAACATTTCTTCAACCTAAAGTGCCTGTCCCTTTTCTTCTGATTGTAAAAGAAATTTAAAATATTTTCATGAGCCCTGGGTCTTTCTCATTCTGGGCACATCTGTCCGCCTGTTATTTGCATAGTGTCGTGCACACACCACCTTGGACCACCTCCCTCTACAAATGCCCAATGGGCAAATTCCCCTGCTTCTCCATCGCACCTGAGCCCACCTCCCAGCCGCAGCCAGGGAGACAGACAGACTGACAAATCCCGGGGGCGCCCGGCAGAGACACCCGCCCCCTACGCCTTCCTGCAGAGACACTAGAGGGGTTATCTGAACTGGGGGTGGGAGCCACAGGAAGAGTAACAAGGGGTGTGTGTGTGTGTGTGTGTGTGTGTGTGTGTGTGTGTGTGTGTTTTGGGTAACAACAAAGAATGGGGGAGAGAGAAGAGAAAGAGAGAGAGAGAACGAAAGAGCGCAAGAGCATGTTTTGCCTCGAAGGCAAGACTTGCAGCCAATCAGAGCGCAGGAGCCTCCCTCCGCGACTCCACTATTGAGTCTATAACCGGCTGGCCGGGCGGAGCTGGCAGCATTTGACTGTGGCTTGGGACGCGACGAGAGGCGCGCAGCGACCGCCGGAAGGCCGGCGATGGTCTAGGCGCCCCTCGGCCTCCCCTCCCCCGAGACCCTGCGGGCCCTCCCCTCGGCCCCCCGGACGCACACCCCCGCCTCGTCTCCTGTGCCTCCTCCGCGCTCCTGCCCGCTCCGGCTCGGCGGCCCAGGCCGGCCCCCGGACCCGCGGCGCCCGCCAGGATGAGTGGCTCCTTCGATCGCAAGCTCAGCAGCATCCTCACCGACATCTCCAGCTCGCTGAGCTGCCATGCGGGCTCCAAGGACTCGCCTACCCTGCCCGAGTCTTCTGTCACCGATTTGGGCTACTACAGCGCTCCCCAGCACGACTACTACTCGGGCCAGCCCTACGGCCAGACCGTGAACCCCTACACCTACCACCACCAGTTCAATCTCAACGGGCTTGCGGGCACGGGCGCTTACTCGCCCAAGTCGGAATATACCTATGGAGCCTCCTACCGGCAATACGGGGCGTACCGGGAGCAGCCGCTGCCCGCCCAGGATCCAGGTGAGAGCCTGGAGGGTTCCCCTAGGGAGAGAAAGACGGGGAATTGAACCCCAGATCTAGGGACGCGTTGAGCGGATTTAAAAAAAAAAAAAAAAAAAAGGTGCTGTCTAAAGTTAGGCAGGGTGGGCTAAATGACCCCAGAGGGGTCAGACAACCTTTCAGTCGCAAGGCTGTGCGCCGGGATCTCGGTGAGGATGGGGCCAGCTAGAGGAGGGAGGAGAAGAGGGGTGTCAGGGGACCTCTGAATCGAGTTGCTTTTGCCGGCACATCAACTCTTCCAATGGGTGGCAAGGCTTGGGGTTAGGCAGTGAGGACTGGAAACTCCAGGGACCCTTTGGAAATGGGCCTGGGATAGGGGGTGAATGGTAAGGGTAACTTGGAGAAAGGCAGACACACACACACACACACACACACACACACACACACAGGGAAGCAGAGACTGGGAAGTGGAAAAGTGAAAAAAGAGAAGGGGTGGAGAAGGAGCGAAAGAGAAATATGGAGAGACAAAGTGAGAGAAAGGAACCCAAGAAAGGCCAAGAAAGAAAGAAGGAAGGAGAAAGGAAGGAAGGAAGAGGGAGTTTTATTATGCTTGCAACTTTTCTGAGAATCTAAAACGATTCCAAGATTTAAAAAGAAAAAAAGTTTGAAAAAAGAAAAAGGAAGGAAGGGAGAGAGGAGGGAAAGAGCGAGAGAGGTGACGGTGGGCAAGGTGGGGCGGGAAGGGGGCGGCCGGCGGGAGGGTGGCGAGGAGCCGCGAGGCTGGGAGGCGAGCCGGGAAGGCGTCGGAGCGAAGCCTCGGCTGTCCTCGCCCGGGTGGCCGGCGCCGGGGACGGCGATCTGGGGCCCGGGCGCAGAGCTGCGGGCTGGGGGCGCGCGTCGTGGCGGCCGCCGGGTCCGGGTCTCCGCCCCCAACACCCCGTCCGGCTCGGTCGCCGCGGCACCCTGCCGGGGCGCGAGCGGCGGAGCGCGCAGGCGGGCGGCCCGGAGCGAGTCGCTGGGCGGGAGCCTGGGACTGCCCGCGGGGGCGCGAAGGGCGCAGGGGGTGCAGGCCCAGGCTGAGCCGCCCCCCGCCCGGTGCGTTGCCCGCAGTATCCGTGAAGGAGGAGCCGGAAGCCGAGGTGCGCATGGTGAACGGGAAGCCCAAGAAGGTCCGAAAGCCGCGCACGATCTACTCCAGCTACCAGCTGGCCGCCCTGCAGCGCCGCTTCCAGAAGGCCCAGTATCTGGCACTGCCCGAGCGCGCCGAGCTGGCCGCGCAGCTGGGCCTCACGCAGACACAGGTCAGTGAGGGGCCGGCGACGGCCGCTGGGGCTTGGTGGGGCCGCTCGGGACCCGGGGGCTCCCCAGGCGCCGCCAAACTGGCTGGCCTTTGAGATCGCCGGCAGGCCCTTGAAACCCTCGCTCGTAGAGCGAAGGCCACCCCTCCCCCATGCCAAGCCACAACTGCTGTCGGAAGTTTCTGCATTAAAACGTGTACAGGCGTGCATGATTTGTGAACCTGTGCAACTGTGTCTGTCTGCCACAAGGAGAGGTATCCTCCCCTTACTCCAGACGCCCTGGCTCCCACGCTTCTCCGCAGGGCTCAGGGCTCGTCCCTCACTTAACAGGAGTTCACCTCCCGTCTGGGCCCCCCCTCCCGGCCAGCAGGCCAGGCGTGTGTGGGTAGCAGCGTACATACACGTGTGTATGTGTGTACATTTGCACACATGCCAGTGGGCCAGCGTACATGTGGGAAGGGTCGCAACAGGAGTGTGACCTTTCAAGGGTCATTGTGTTTATAGATGGAGGGACACGTGTACATGGCTGTGTCCACAGCTGTGCACACTGGCGAGCATGTGTTCAGAAATGTTCGCTTCTACCCAAACACCACATTCGTGCTGGGCACCCAAATGCTTCACCCCTTCCTCTGACCCAAGCCAGGGAGGGAGATACCCTACCAAAGGGGGATGAGAACTCAAAGGTGAGCTCCACCCCTCCCCCGAGCCTGTTCCTAGAGCCCCCAGCAGGCTGTCCCTGCTTGGGGGGGGTGGTGGCTGTTGGATGCCTGGATCCCTACAGGTGTTGACAGGCGGGCCTGGGTGGCTGCGTGGGGCCCTGTCCTCTGGGAATCTGGGTCACCCCGTGAGGAGCTGATTCATTGTTTGTATCAGTCATGGGGTGGGGAACAGCAGGGGGAGGGGGAGATACCCCAAGGGAAATGTGGGGAATCATGGCTCACCTGCTCCTGAGTCCCCAGGTCACCCCCATGAGCCAGTCCCAGGGTGCCCACGGGTGCTCACGTTCACAGGGCATTTACCTGGGTGCCTCTGTGCCTGTGTGTGTCTTTATAAGCTGGAGTGTGAGTGCGATGCTGTGAATGGGTGCATTCCTGCACATGGAGATGCTTACGTGGGTGTGTGTTTGTCTCTGTAGGTCTGTGCACCTCTGCTCATGGGTTTCTTATGTGAACAAATGCCACGAACTGCCCGTTCCCCACCCCACTGGCTTTTGTTGAGTGCTTACTACGCAGGCGGTCCTAAGTTCTTCATTCATCCGAATTTATTTGAGCCTCGTGATGACCCTAGGAAGTAGGGGCTGTCAGCATCCCCATTTTGCAGATGGGAGAGGTTAAGTAGCTTGCCCAAGGTCACACACTAGAGCGGACTTTGGACCCAGGGAGTGGAATGTTCCTCACCACGTTCTAGCCCAGATAGAAGAAAGATGCTGGCCCTGGGTTGGGACACTTGGGGTTTTGCCTGAACCTTGTGTGTAACATGGGGTGGGCTGAACTTGGGCTTGCTGTCTCTAGGCTGCGTCCCCTTGGGGGTTTTGCTGAGCATCCTGAAAGGCTAACTTGCTCCCCCTTTTCTGCATGCCCTCCCACGCAGGTGAAGATTTGGTTCCAGAACCGCCGCTCCAAATTCAAGAAGCTCTACAAGAACGGGGAGGTGCCCCTGGAGCACAGCCCCAACAACAGTGATTCCATGGCCTGCAACTCACCGCCGTCCCCCGCCCTCTGGGACACCTCCTCCCACTCCACTCCGGCCCCTGCCCGAAGCCAGCTGCCCCCGCCGCTCCCATACAGTGCCTCCCCAAGCTATCTGGACGACCCCACCAACTCCTGGTACCATGCACAAAACCTGAGTGGACCCCACTTACAGCAGCAGCCGCCTCAGCCGGCCGCCCTGCATCACGCCTCCCCCGGGCCCCCGCCCAACCCTGGGGCTGTGTACTGAGCACCCACCTGGCCTGAACCTCCCATGAAGGACCCCGGACCAGGCAGAAGGCACCTCTGTCCTAGCCGACACTCAGGAATCATCGAGGAGCACTGGGGAAAAGGCACCCCTTGCCCCCTTTCCTTGCCCCTTCCTCCAGGGACCCGAAAGCTTCCAGATGAAATTTGCATGGACCACGGATGTCCCCTGAACCTCCCTCCCCCTGCCTAGGCACTGGGGTCCCCCTCCAGATATTGGGGCACTCCACTCCAGCTGGGACAGCCGTTCCCCTTCTGCTCCAGGAGCCTGGATTGGCTTTCAATGGCCCATCGCCTTCCAGCTTCTAAAACTTAGTGCTCGTTCCGCAGACTGGAGACCTTGGGGACCAGGGAGACCACGGAGCGTTTGCAGCTCAGGCCCGGGGCCGGGGCACCAGGCACCAAGGATCCCAGGACCTGCTAGGCCTGGTCCGTCCTAAGCCACCTGCGGCTCCCCACTTCCCGAGCATCCCCTCTGCCAAAAAGACATTGGACATCGTGACCAGGACTCAGGGTGGGGATGTCAGGAAGCTCCCAGCCTGCACTTCTAGCCCTCATTTCAGATTTGAGGGTTAAACCAAAGAAATCCCCCCAAGTGAGGGAATCGTTTAATATCTGTGGCTTTAGAGGGAAGAACTCAAGGAGCCATCTCTGTCCTCTCTCCTCCTCTGGTCGGAGAGGGGTGGTGGGTCTTAGGGGTCTTTCCTAAGGACCCATTTCTTCCGTGTACAGGACTTTGCACAACTTTGGTTTTAAAAGCTGTTGAAAACTAGGAAAACAAAGGGCATTGTTACCAGATAGGACCAGTCTCCCCTGCATGGGCACCTCAGCTCTGCCCCATCCCCACCCACCTCTTCCTCTCTCTCCTGCAGTAAGTTGGCAGTTCGGGCGCCAAACCCCAAATCTCCAAGGAAGCATGCCAGGCAAGACAAACCCCAAACCATCCCCTTTCCGGTGACTTTGGAAACAGATTGCTCCCGCAGATGGAGAATGGCGGGTGAGGTGCATGGGGAGAGAGGGGAGGGCAACAGCTCCGTGCCTTTAGGGGTGAGGGGGTGGCCGTCTGGAGGGCTGGTAGCACAGCCCCTCCTTGGCCCGGACGTCCCGCCAGAGCTAACCTTCCTCCACCCTGATGTAGTCAAACATCGAAGAAAAGGGGAGGTGGTAGACTAGCTATATATATAGTATTTTTTTTTTTTTTTAAGAGCAACAGAGAGAAACAGCCTCCTCCCTACTGTGGTTTCCTATTTATGTGGCCTTTTCCTCCTGGACATACCTGCCTGTGCGTTGTGAGCAGAGAGAAGCAGGGATGTGGGCTCCGGCCGGATCTGGGTTTGGTGGGAGGTGCGGGAGCAAGGAGAGATGAGGTAGATCGCAGAGTCCCACCCGAGCGGGGCAGGAACGAAGCCAACTCCCACTCCCTCCCAGCCTTCTCATTTCTGCTTTCTTACTGGATCCATCTTTATATATAACGTTAATAAAAAAGAAGAAAATAACCGCTGAGCTCTTTGAACTGGAGGCTGGAGGCAGACAGCTCTTGGGGAGGGCCTGGGAGTTGGGGAAGGTGTTGGACACAGAGAGGCCTCTGAGCTTCCAGGGGCTCCTGGGGAACCCCGCGTCCCCGAGGATCCACTGCTGGGACTCTGGGCTCAAGGACTGGGCTGGGTCTGGCCGCTGGTTACAGGTGTTCCTGACCCTGTGGCTGCCCCCAACTGGGGCAGGTCTGGGTGGGTGGGAGGCTCCCGGCTGTGGCCTCCCTGACTCCACTCTGCTTGGCGGCTTGGCGTTCCCTGCCAGCCAGCTGCCTTCCGCCACGGCCGCCGCCGCCAGGTCACCTCAGGGCTGCTCTTTGATCTTGGGCTCACACGCAGACATGCTTGCACACGCGTGTAAACCCCCTGCCTCCACGCCCAGGCACTCCCCGGTCCCTCACTCTCTGGTCTGTCCCTTCCAGCTTGGGGTGAGGGTGAGGCCTCAGGCAGGGGGAGCACCACCGCGCCCCCAGCTCATGCCGGGTGTCCAAGTGGACTGAGGGAAGCAAACACATGGAGTGGGCTCTGTGGTTCCCTTCTCAGGCTCAGGCCCTGACTCCGAGCCTTCTTGCTACTGTCCCCCAGACCTCAGGGGGGACAGCACGGCTCCCACCCGCCCCTTCTGGCTGCTCACCTCCGAGACTGGAGACAGGGAGCTGGACGAGCTGGAATGAGGGGAGGGGTGTGAGGGACACATGCTGGTGCAGCTGGGAGACCTCGTGAAGGCACGCACACACCTGTGAGCTGCCTTTCCCCCTGAGACACGTGTACCGAGACGTGCGGTGACATCTCTCTCTCCCCTCACACCTACATGGACTCCCACTTGAGACACACACACACACACACACACGCCCCTGAGACCCCCTTAGCGTCACACAAACGTACAGAGCCATAACACTCCCAGAGACAGAGGTGCCCAACACACAGGTGCACACACATGCATCCCTCCCGTGGCCTCAGGGTTATACACGGGGACATGCCCACGCACACAGCTAGACGGAGGCAGCTCCCCGTCCTGGCAGAAGTCTTGGATTGAGAATCAGCAACACCACCCAGCAGCCGGGGTGACCCAGCTCGGCCTGAAACCTCCCTGTGAGGCCCTCAGTTTCCTCATCTGTCCAATGGGGACAACAAGCACCGCCCTGTTGGCCTGGAGAGGGGGTGCTGTTGGGAGGCACCAAGCGCAAGTCTGAAGGAAGGGTCCCAGGACCAGGGTAGACCAGCAGTCCCGGGCACCTGGCCTGGGTGGGTTCTCCGGGGCTGGGCTCCAGAACGGTGGGGAGCCCCCGCCCAGCACCACCCCCCAACCTGCACCCCTCTCCCTCTCAGGAGGCTGGCCTTCCCTTCCCCCAGGCCTGAGGGAGGCGGAAGGGAGGAGGGCCTTCCGCCCACGGACGCCAGCCGGGCTGGCAAGGGTTAAGTGGCAGCTGCCAGGCGGGGCTGCGCTGAGCAGTTTGGTTTGAGGGCTGCGTGCAGGCGGGAGCGGTGAGGCGGCAGCCGGGCAGACTTGCTGGAGACACTGCATTTTATTAGGGCTGGGCTGCCAGCAAAGGGAGGGAGAGGGAAAAAAAGGGCAGAAAGAGAGAGGAAGGAAGGAGGAGGCTGGGCAGGCAGGCTGGCGGGCGGGCTGCTGCGGGATGAAAGGATGTTGTAAGCTCCCTAATTCCTCCCTGCTCATCCCTGCTCGGTCAAGCTGGATTAACTGCCCCGGTGACCTCCCTCGGGGGGGTCAGCCCCACCCCGACCTCCCCTTCCTCCTCTCCTCACCTCCAGGCCACTCAGCTCGCCCTCCTCCCTGGCCCTGGGCAGGGGGCGCACAAAAAGGACTTGGGGGGGGGACCTGGCAGGGTGCCAGGGTGGGCCCACTTGAGCCCATCTTTTGCCAGGTGCTTCTTGACAAATTTTGGGAAAGCGGGGTGGGGAGGGGTGTGCTAGGGAAGCCCAGTCTGCCCTGGGGGTCGCTGTTCTCCAAACCTCAGTAACAGCTGACAATCGCTACAGTCCTACTCTGTGCCAGGCATTTGGCATGGGACCCTCACGACAGATGGGGAGGTGGGTGACATAGTATCCATTCTTCAGATGGGGAGATTGAGGCTCAGAGAGGTTCAGTCTCTGTCCAGGTCCCATAACTAACATGTGGTGATGCTGGGATTTGCACCCAGGTCTGTCCAGAGATTGGGTGCTCTTAATGGGCTTTTCTGTGGCTCAGTTTACTAAGGCACCCCAGGGCAGAGCATGGGAGCCTGCCGCTGACACCGGGCTGCTCCACCCACCCCAGCCCGCCAGCCTTCCTCCCCGGGCTCATCCCTGGAGGAGAAGTGGAGCGGGGAGGGGCTGGTCGGATGAGAAGCTTAATGGTGTGGTCAGGAATGTGGTGCTGGAGTCAGCCGACCTGAACTGAATCTGGCCTCCACCACTTCAGGGGCTGTGTGATCTTGGACAAGTCACTTTAACCTTCTAAGCCTCAGTTTTCCCATCTGTAATGTGGGGATAATGCTACCTGCCTAGTAGGGTTGTTGAGAGGATTAAATAGGATAATGTGAGTAAAATGCCTAACAAGGTACCCAGCACTCGGGGAGTCCGGCTCGGTTAATGACAGTTGTGGTTGACAATGGTGGATGGTGAGGGTGGTGACAATGGTGACAGGGCAGGGAGAAGGGGCTGACTCTCCACCTGGATTCCTGCCCCCTTCCGCCCTTCCGTACCCCCAATTCAGACCCAAGCCACAGGCTGCCCTTAATCCAGCCATCTCGAAGAGCAGTCAGTACGCTCCCAAAAGCATTAAATCGGCCAGTATTTACTGAGTGTCCGCTCCATACCAGGGGGTTCCTGGAGCTGGCACAGCAGGTGCCCGGAGTCTGGGGAAGGGAGGCACACACCTGTACCAGGTGCTCTGGACCAGAAACAGGGCTGGCTGTGGAGAGGCCCCCAGCTGGGCAGACCGGACCCAGTCCGGGAGGACGGCCGGGGCTGTCCGGGAAAGGGCAGGGGCAGTGGGTGGGAAGGAGTCCTGCAAAGGCTCCGTGGAAAAGGCAACATTTGACTTATGCCCTGAAAGAAGGATGACAGCATGGCAGGCAGAGCTGGGGCCTGGAAATCTATTCCCTCGAGCACCAGCTACGGAATAACTCCCCTTGCAAGACTCAGGATGGAGAGGAAGGAGGCTCATGGGAGAGCTCCTGGCTGGCCAACTGGCCAGAGGGCTGCTTGAAGGAAGGGGCGGCTGGGATCCAGAAGGTCCCTATCCTTAAGTCCTTCTAGAGACACTGGGCTCAAAGAAGGGCAGGGTCTGGCCTGATGGACTGGCAGCAGCCCTGACACCGTGAACTTGCGGAAAGAAAGTTCCTTGCCCCCCTTCGGAGAAGAGACAGCCCCAGACTTTCTCTACTCCTGTTGCTGCCGAGGCCCCTCCCTGCATGGGGTCCTGGACAGGGGATCTTCGAGTTCTTACCACCACCCCCCAACACTCAGCCTGCATATACCATTCGCCCTGGCAACACACCATCACTACCACTTGCTCCCCAGTCTAAGGGTGCCCCCAGACCTTGGTGCGGAAGGGGTTTCTGGGCAGCTGAGACAGGACCCCTGGTATGCAACCTCTCAGCCCCTAGATGAGGGCTCCGGTTGGCCAAGGCAGGCTGCCTGAGTTGCATCAACCTCAACGGGAGCCCAGAGGGGATGGAAGAGGAGGGGAGGGGAGGGGACGCAGAGGGGAGAACAGAGAGGTGAGGAGAATGGAGGGGGGAGGAGAAGGGGGTGACTGCTGCCAGCACCCTGGCCTCTGTTTTTCTAGCTTTAATTGCAGCGTTAATCACCTTAATAAGCTGTTTACCAGCCACCCAGCAGCCTGAGACTGGGAGACGTAGCAGCCAGAAAGTGCTTGGAGATGAGTTTCCCGGCAGCCCTGGGGAAGGAGAGGCAGTGCTGACTGGTGGACCCCGGGGGTTGGGGGGGCCTTTGGGCAGAGGGGGCAGGTGGGGGCTGGTGGAGAAGGCTGGGGCCAGGGAGTCCAGAAGGCCAGCCTCCAGCTCTTTGAAGAGGCCCAGCCCCCTCCCACAGAAGCCCTGGAGTCAGCTCCTCTGGCCAACCTTCTCTTGACACCCAGCCTGGGTCCCCAGCATCCCCCCCTTTCTCCTTTGTCACTCACTGGTGCTAGTCACGACCAACAGGGTGACTTCCTGGGCCCCAGTTCCCAGTTCTATGGCATCTTCTGTGCATCTCGCCGTCTTGACTGTCTTGTCCCCAGCTCACAGCATGGAGCATGGACCCCATGAATATTCTGTCCACCCTGGGCTGGAGGACAAGTGGACGTCTTTATACCTAGGTCTCTGGGGGCAGAGCTGGGAGATGGTCTGAAGCAGGGGCCCCAGGGTGTGAGGGCAGGGACTGGGGCATGTTCCCCTGGACAGGGGTGGGATGGCAACGTGATGGGGATGGGATGTGCTACCCCCACTGATGCCCAGCAGAGACTGCCCAGTGAGCACAGGCCCAGGGTGCCTGAATGAGTAAGGAAGTGGACAGAGCTCTCAGGCCCCTCACACAAACCCTCTCGGCCTCGGCTCCAGCTCCCAGCAGATGAGGGGGAGTCTGAGGGGGAATGATACCTGCTGCTGTCTTGCAGCTCTTGGGGGTTCAAGAGGAGGAAAACCCAGAACCCAATCACTGCTCTGAGCCAGCACGGAAGCTGACAGTGATCATACCCTCCCTGCGTATCATCTCATCTAATCGTTGGGAAGCAGCCCCAGAGAGACCAAGTGACTTGCCCAAGGTCACATAGCAAATGGGGAACAGTGCTACAGTGGGCCGTTGGGGGCTCCCCTGCCCGTAAGCCGGCCACAGCTGGGCAGGCACCACTAAGGGGGCTCTGAAACCGTGGCCTGCAGACTGCAGAAGCAAGAATGTTCTCTGGATGACAAGTGGGTCAGACCTAATGATCTAAGCAACCACCTCCCAGGGGCTGCGATGGGTTCAGTCCACCGGCTGGTGAATTCTGGAGGCTCCTGCTGGGGGTAGGGGGTGGGGGGTGGGGGGGAGTATGAGACTGGCCTGAAGGGCCCCTTGGAGTCCTGAAAAGCTCAGAGGCCCTAGAAGCACTTGGGAAGGCTCTGGTGGCTGCTTTGCCCAAGGTTGGTGGTCCGAGAGAGGAAGGGCTTAGGGGCACAAGGCAGCCAGGATATATCAGTACCCTAGGAGGAGGCTGACCTGGGGAGGGGACCCTCAGGATAGGGGATGAGGGGTGAAGCCCAGAGGCTCAAACTTCTTGGTTGTCTCCTGGGGCAAATTGGAGCAGGATTGGAGATGTCTGCTGAGTAAGCAGGGCATGGAGACTCCACACCCTAGAAGATTAGCTGGTATGGAGGAGGGGGTGTCCCCCGACCCCAGGCGGTTCACCTTGAACCTGGCAAAAGGCAGCAGTGTGCCCTTCCCTGTGCACTGAGAGTGCCTGGCCACGTCATGCAATGCGTGTGGCACTGTCCCACACCCACCCCTGGGGCCAGGCAGGCCTGCCCTGAGCTCAGGAATCTCCCATGGGGAGGTGGGGGGAGAGACATACCCTTGGCTAAGGGAGGGTAGGGAGGAAGAGGCCAGAGGGAGTAGGAGGCTGGTGGGTTTAAGGAAGGAAAGCAAAGAGAAAATTGCTTCCAAGCACAGACTCAGATCCTCCCAAGATGTGGGCAGAGAAGATGCTGAGTACGTTCTGTGTCCCGACCCTATGCCAGGAGCTGTCACGGACATTGTCTCATTTGATCTTCTCAACTGTGTGGAAAAGTTAATGCACTTTTTATTCCATTTCACAGGTGAGATCACTGAGGCTCAGAGAAGTTCTGTAGTTTCCCCTAAAGTCCCCCGATGAGTGTGAAACAGAGTCCAGCCTTCTGAATCCCTGGTCTGTGGGCCTCTTACCACCCCATGGACTCCAAGGGTGAAACGGAAAGAAGGAGTGTCGGGGGCCAAGCTGGACCTTTCCCCTTGTTCTCAGACTTGCCCTGTGCCCTTAGAGACACCAGGATTGTCATTCTGTAGGCTAGGACCACATGTCCAAACAGGCACATGTATGCAGACTCCTGAGCTCATGGCCTGGTTTTGGATACTTACTAGCTGTGTAACCTCAGGGAAGTCACTTGCCCTCTCTGAGCCTCCCTTTCCCTCCTCTATAAAATGGAGCTAATCATACCTATCTTGCAGGGCTGCTGAGGAAATGAAAAAATACATATGAAGGGCTTAGCATGTAGCTCAACAAACTTTCTATTGGTTTTCAATGAAACCAGCCCTCCTCAGTTGGCCTAGGGAGTTCTAGGCACCTTCAGTAGGCCCAAAGCTGATCCCTCCTCCTCTGAGTGGGGCAGAGCTCTCATACTGGGAATTTCTCCTCCTACTAGAAAATCGCTTTCTTGATTCCAGTCTAAGTCTGCCATGCTTCAGATGTGATGGAAGGATGGCCACCAAGGGCAGACCCATGTGCTGGGCCTTGGTGCCAACAGAAGCTAAGAGGGCAGGGGTTCTCCCCAACTATATACTTAGAGCACTGTGTTATTTTGTATTTGCATTCTCATAGGAATATTTCCCCTTATTTATTCTAGAAAACAGCTACTGATGTCTTCTGTACACCTTGTATCTAGCCACTATACCAAAATGTTCTTAATTCTGTCTTTTTTCCCTCCTAGAGTCTCTTGAGTTTTCTAGGTATACAATCAAATATCAGTAAAAAGGAATGGTTTTACCAGCGCTTCTTAAGCTTGGTAGAAGGAATTCTGCGGTTATAGGAGGGATAAACTCTCCTGAAAGCCGAAGTCAGGGGCCTCACATGCCTCTGCCTTAGCTCTGAGCTTGGCAGCTCCTGGATGGTCTTGCCTCCTCACCTGGGTTTCCTAGAGGGCTGGGGACTGGGATTCTGGGGTTCCTAGAAGCCCAATCAGACATCATCACCCTGCCAGCCTCCTGTGGAACTTCCTTCCCTCTTCTCAAAGCAGCTTTGAAGTGCAGCCCACCACTCGCGTTTCTGGGGTTTCTGGGTTTCTGGGGACTTCAACTGGACTGGGGTTCTGCTCACAGGTGGAGATCAACAGAGGCATTGGAGTGCTGGGACAAGATCTCTTCTGGGCAGAGAAGGTTTCTCTGGTCAAAGATAGCGATGATGATTAATCCTTGCTGAATCCTTACTTTATTATAATATAATACCTTTTGTGTTTTTCACTCATGTAGTCCACACCACGACTCTGTGAAGACCATGCTGTCATTATCTTAATTCACCGGTTGAAGAAGGTGAGGCACAGAGAGGTTAGGAAACTGGCCCAAGGTCACAGAGTGGGATTTGAACTCAGGCCTTGGTTCTTTATTATTTTGTGTTCCTGGAGCCAGAAGTGTCCTCTTCACCATTGCATGGTAAGCTGGTGAGTCAGAGGAGAATTTAGGTGAGTGGGGGAAGAGGGACACTTTTGTCACCAAATTGGTATGGCCAAGGTGAAGACATAAATCCCCATATCCCCTGGCACGCTTGGCATATTTCACAACATACCAAGGAGACACTCTCCCTGTCTCCATGACCTTCTGAGATAGTTTGATCGTTATCCCCACTGCATCAGTGAGGAAAGGAAGACCCAGGAAGGTAAAGTGACTGGCCCAAAGCCTTGGAGCTACAGGTCTGCATTCCAGAGACTCCATGAAGTCTCCCCAGAGAAGGCAAATTTTACTTTTCAAGGAGTCTGGAGGACTAAGTCTTTCTGCACAGATGGGGCTGCCAAGGGGCTGGGAATGGGAAGGACCCAAAGTCAAGGATGAGTCCCAGGGCAGATTCAGTCTTTGGAAAGGGAGGTAGGAAGACTTGAGGAGGTCACAAGGGATGGGCGAAGCCTGCCTTGGTGGACCCAGCTGATCCCCCTGGGCTTGGGGAATGTGACAGGAGCCCGGCAGGGGCATGTCAGGAGGCTCCTGTGGTCTGGCTTCCCCCAGGATCTGTTGGAGCAAAGAATTCCCGGTGGCTCCAGGGCTGGGAGGAGGAGTCGGCAACAGGCCCTGGCTTGCAGAGACAGAGAAAGCAACTTCTGGGTCCAGCCCTAGAGGAGTGGCCTGGTGGCTGGTGCAGCAGCAGCAGCAGCAGCAGCAGCAGCGGGTAGGCTGGGCAGTGAGAGAGGAGGGACCTGGGCAAGAGTCATGTGCCCTCATCGGCAGGCAGCCCTCTACCCCAAAAACAATGCGTGCACCAGGGTTGAGAGAGGGGTGGTCAAGCAAAGCAAGGAACCACTGAGTGGGAGAGCCCCCAGTCTGAGAGCGGAGGCTGGTGCCCTGTTGTCTGGCAACCCAGTCTGAGGGCAGAGTACGAGTCCTGAAGGGTCAGGCAAAACAGGACAGAGCAAGTGATCATGGGGTGGGCTTCTAGGCTGAGGGGATTCCTGAGCAGAGGGGGGAAGAATGATACCCCCCCAGGGAGCCCCATGATCTCTGTTGGATAATTCGATGCCCTGCTCCCAGCCTCATGACTCGGGCTGGATGTTCTTCATCGGCTTGAAGCAGGGGGATGAGAGAGTGTGGGCCGCAGACCAGAGGGGAATTCCTCATGCTGGCCAAAGGATCTTTCTTCCATCTGACCCCAAGTTCAACTGGACTCTAAAAGGGATGGTTCAGACGAAGCTGAGAGGAATATGTTCCACATATATTCCATAAAGAGTGGCACCCTCCCCTGGAAATGAAGTCATCTCTCCATTTTTGGGCCAGAGAAGCAGAAGGTCTGGCACTATGAGGCGTTGAATCAGAATCCTTGATGTTTGGAGGAAGCTGGGGCCAACTCCTCTCCCTTCCTGGGCTGGCCAGACATGTCCCCCAAGATGCCAATGGGGCTGAGTACGTTAGAGTCATCAAGCTACGGGGTTGGAAAGAGTGGCTGAATGCACCTATTCTGACAAGGGAGGCAAAGCCCTGTACTCAGGAGCCTCCAGTCTGATGGGAGACAGGCTCTGCCTTACACAGCTCCAGACCGGAGTGGAAAGTGGTGGTGGAGACATTTCTACCACTACACACACACACACACGCACACGCACACACACACATACACGCACACACACACACACACACAGAGGATTTGGCAGGAGAATTGATCTGAGCCTCAGAGAGGGTTTGTAACTTGCCCAAGGTCACAGCAAGTAGTGGCAGAGCAGCACAGGTCCCCTTCCTCCCTCACGGCTGCTGGAGTTGCCCTCAGGGCTGGGAATAGGGGTGGGGGAATCCGTGGGGATCTCAGAGAGGACAATGTTTGGGTTCCTGGGCCTTGGCTGGAATCGATGGCCTTGTCTGGGAGCTATGGAATGTGGCAGGGAGGGCTAGCACAGGCTCTCTTGCTGGAGCTCAGGGAGAGAAGGAGGCAAGGCTTCAGGGAACAAAGAAAATAAAGTCATAATAAAATTACTGGGTTTCTGTGGCCATTCAGTCTCCCTCCCCAGCTGCTCACCAGGGAAATCCTCCCTGAAAATAGGAGACAGAGAGCTAGGACAAAGGACCAGAGTGAGAGGTGGGTGGGGGACAGAGAGAGAGCAAGAGAGAGAGAGAGCCGTCTGCACTCCACACACACACACACACACACACACACACACACACACACAGGGAAGCTAGTCTATGCATTTCTGGGTATGTTTCTATTTCTCTCTACTTCTGCCTGTGTTTAAGTCCCCATGCCTCCTCCTAGCTCAGCCCTGTGTGTTGTCCTTCTCTCTATGAGTGTATAACCTGAGAGTGCATGTGTCCGTCTACAATCGTGGTGGGGCCTCGTGTGCATGCACTCACGTGTCTGTGTGCAGCTCTGCCAACCACGTGTGCACCGCCGTGTGGCTGCCTGCCTGTGTGCACACCTTCTTTGGTGGAAGTGTGGGTGCACTTGTGGAGTCCCTGTGCCACGTCTGTCTGGCTCTGTGCCTTGTCCAACGCTCTGGTATCTTGAGGATGGGAGTGGAAAGGTCTTTGATTCCCCCTTCTGAACCCATCTGAGTTGGCCAGGAAAGGGGGAGAAGCAGCCCCTTTTCCCTCTCTAAGCTTTTTCATCTTGGAAGGGGAGAGACAGTAGTCACCAGGGTGCTCAATGGCTCCAGGGAGAAGGGGTGTGGCAAGGGCTAGAGGAGAGAGAAATCAGAGCTGGAGGCCTTCCTCTTCACCCCTCCTCAGGATGGGAGAAATAAGGGAAGAGATGGCAGAGAAGGGAGGACATGAGAGATAAATACTTTGGGTGTCAGAGAATTTTTCTTTTCCACCATTACTGCAAAAAACGTTACTCACCGCCTGGAACCGGAACTTCCGAGTAAAAGGGGACCCTAGTCCCTTGAAAACCAGCTGTCTGTGGGCAGGGTTCAGAGGGGGCTTCCCAGAAGCCTGAAGCCCCACTCACCCCTCTTTCTCAGCTTCCCACTCCTTCTGGCTACCTGGCTACCTCTAGTCCCCCCATCCCGTCCCCTCAGAGACCACAGGAGTCTTGGCATGGAAAGAGTTATCCAGGTGACTGGGGGTGGGAAACACCAGCGGGGATGCTTTTCTGAAGGAAGAGGCTTCTGTGGTCCTGAGGACTGAGAGCTGAGAGATTTGCCCCCCAACCCCCCACCCCTGCGACCACAACAATGGAAAGAATCGGAGGGGAGGCTCCAGCAGAACTCAATCAGGGGAGGAGGGAGAATGGGTGTGTCATCACCGCCTTGGAACGGAGAAGTTGAAGAAGTTGGTTTAGCCTCCTCTGGCCTTTCGCCTCTCTACCCACATCCCTTACACTTTCTGCAGAAGTCCTGCATCTTTGAGACCCCGTCTACACAGGCCTCAGCTACCCCGGATAACATTCCATTGACTCTGGATCCAATCCCAGAGGCAAGTTCGGGCACCCAGACTCAGAGGAGGCTTGGAGCTGAGTAATCAGCTACAAGGGCTATGCAGACAATTTGTCGGGGAACCACCCGCTCCCCACCCCCACCTCGCACAGCAGATTTGGGGATGGGGGAGGGGGGTCTGTCACTCCATGTCTTCCCAGCCCCCTCCCACCACCGCCTTCTCCCACTTCCCACCTGCAAGTAATTTGGCCAATGGGAGGGCGGTTAAGATTGCAATGTGGAGTCCCTCTAGATCTGCGACCGTTTGGTGGAGAGGGGCTGCCTCCTTCGCCCCCAGACCCTGTGCACTCTCTTCCTCTTCACGGCAGCAAATTACTTGTAATTATC
The DNA here is from genome assembly GCF_002288905.1 of Enhydra lutris kenyoni. Classification (NCBI taxonomy): domain Eukaryota; kingdom Metazoa; phylum Chordata; class Mammalia; order Carnivora; family Mustelidae; genus Enhydra; species Enhydra lutris. Next base: position 21,819,521 of record NW_019154110.1, read on the forward strand.
TCACATTGGAAACCTTCAGGAGCTGCTCCCAAAATTGCTTTAATTAAATTAATTGAATCTCATTTTGTTGGGGGAGAGAATGGGGGGCCTGTCTTAAAATAGCATATGGGGAGAGGGGAGGGAAGCCCCAAGTCGGCTTCTCCCGTGGCTGAGACCCTTGAAGGTGAGAGAGTGGGCCCCAGCCTCCGGGTTCCCATTCTCCAGTCTTAGCTGATTTTAGATGCCCTTCCGCATTTAGGACCTCGCCTGTGCCCTGCTTTCCAACGGTGGTGACAGGGAATGCGCGTGGGTCTCCAGGCTCCAGCCCCATTCTTCCTCCCTACCCTGGGGAGGCAGAGAGGTGAGAGTCGAATGGATGGTGGTGGCGGTAAGAACTCACCCTGGCTGTGGCCCCTCCTCCCCGATAATCACCCAGCAGCCATAAATGCCATTTGTGAAGCGCGTACCGTGTTCCAGGCACCGTGTCAAGCGTGTTACAAGGACTATCTCACTTCATCATCACAGCTACACTGCGGAGCTGGTCCTATTAGCATTCCCATCTCAAGGGGGGAGGAACACCAGGCTCAGAGAGAGGTTAAGTAACTTGCCGAAAGTCACACAGCAGAGCTGGACACTTTGGAGGCCCAAACTGCCATTCTTAACCAGTTTGTCCCGGCTCCTTTATGGACCCGATTTTCCCAGAGAGGAGTCTTCACGGGGAACCCTAGGTTCCCCTTCTACAGTTCGGATGGCCTGAGGTTGGTGAATGGGGCGCATTCCCCCCACCTGGGGTTTCAAGCCCATCCTCACCCAGGAGCCCAGGGAGTTGGACCAGCTCCCAAGTGGAAAGGACTCCCGTTTCCCCTGGAAAGGTCAGGTGGATGGGGTAGGGAAGGGGGGCAGCTGGCCTCTGGCTGGGAGAGTAATTACACTCCTTCTGCTACTTAACTTTACAACCTGGGCTGTTGTTTTAACGATGCGACTCGTGTTGTGCTGTCCAATTAATCTCGCCTTTGGAGGCTTTCCGAGATGGGGCGGTAGATCTTATCTTGGGTCTGTGGAAAGAGGAGTGTAACCTGCAGTGGGAGGAACAGCCTCCCTGAGGGCCTGTGGCCTCCGAGAAGACCCAGGGGAGGGACCTGGGGCTGGGCCCTGAGAGCCTATGGAGCTGTGGGCTAGAGGCAGGGGAAGACCCAGAAGAAGAGGGGGTGCAGCTCTTGGCACCCCCATTCCTCAGGGCTCTGATCTTGGCTTTGGCCTACTCCATGCCTTTTGCCAACCGCAGGATAACCCTCCAGGTGTGTTGCGGCAAGTGGGGGTGGCCACTGACCCAGAAGGGGCCTAGGAGGGGCTGACAGCAGGCTTCCTGGGGTGGGGGTTCCACTAACTTTGTACCTCTTCTACTCTACAGAGACCCGAACCTGGGCCTCTCTTGGGCCAGGGGGTTTGGCTCAAAGTGCCTGGGTGGGATTTTCCAACTAAGGCAGCCCCTCCAGTTCTCAGTGCTTGGGAACAGGTTTAGGCAGTAAAAGGGAAGATGACTCGGGAACTTTTTGCCTGGAATTGGAGGCCCCTCCCCCAATCCCTTGGGCCAAAGCTGGGCTGGATTCCCTGAATTGTTCGCAGCCCTGTCCCTGGGCCTCTCTGCCACTGGGTGCTGTGTGTGATGGGGTGTGGAGGCCATGAATGCACAGCTGGGTCCAGGCTGAGTTGAAGCCCCTGACTATACTGCACTACTTCCACTAACCTGGCCCTTACGGCACAAGGGGCTGGCCATCTGTCTGGCTCCCCCATATGCCTCAGTCACCCGGGATCTCCAGGATCTAACACAGAGCGGCGGCTTCAGGCATGTTTGTTGGATGGAGGAGAAGTCCAGGTCCTTCTGGGGTTTTCTCCTCCTCCCCCTTCCCATAGGTGGGCTGGGACCTCTCTAGCCCAAGGAGCACACTGGGAAGATGGGACTGGCTCAGTGGGCATGTCCCCTTGTCAGGTGAGCAGGGACAGGAAGATGGGGCATGGGGGGACTCCTGGCCCTGGCTCCCTCCAGATCTGGACGAGGCCAGAATTTGCAGGTGAGGACCATTCAGACTTGGGTCATTTGCAGTACTGACATATTCCAGCTTCACATGGGAGTGTATGAAAATGGTCATTAGAATATTCCAGAGCTACATCAGCAGAGCTAGTTAGTGGCAGAGGTAAAACTTGCATCCAGTCCTCTAGCTCAGTGCTGGAAGAATCTGGCAGGAGATGAGAGACGAACAATGAACACCCACCCCTAGAAGTTGGGAAACAGACTCACAGCCAGGGCCCAGGCTTTTGCACAGATTTAATCTCCGAAAGCTCCCGGTGTGGAGAACGCTAGACGGGTCATAAACAGAAGCGGTTCCTTTGGACAGAGAGCTGTGAGGAGATGAACTGCCATTCCACCCTCCCTATTTGGGGGTGTCTCTTCTTATACGCATCCAGAGAGTCTGTTCGCCCCACCCATGCTCTCCAAAGTGTTACCCTGTGGGTTTCCAAGAGGGTATGCTTGTGAGGTTGTTAGGTATTAAGGGTGGGAAAGGAGGGGCTAGGTTCATAATAAATAAGGATAATTGGATGTGTTATCCACTGCAACTGAACAGACATGGGAAGAAGAAGTCTTTTTTAGAAGAGGATGAATTACCCATAGGTCCACAAATTCCACATTTTCGGCATCTCTTCTACCTCACCTTGGTGAGGTACCACCTTGGTGGCACTACCTTGGTGAGGCAGTGTATCAGTCATGGGGCTAATGGGCCAACCACTGGGAAAAATCGATGGGGGTGGGGCACCCGATGGTGCTCATCGTGAAGACTTGGGATGCCCACTTCATTTCTGCTTTTGCTCATAACAGGGTTGGTTGAGACCCAAGGTACACAGAGAGGAAAAGTTACTCAAGTGTTTCTTAGTTTCGCCTCCAGGCTGTGGCAGACTGCAGTCCAGGGAAGGGGTGGGAAGACTAGGGGTCCTGGAAGAAGTCTGAGCCTCAGCCAGCGACTTTCCCTCCAGAGCCTCTGATCAGCAGGAGGGCATGTGTCCAGTTCATAGTCGTGGTTGGGGGGCGGTGAGTTAAGACCAAAGTCCTGATTAGGCTATTTGGGTTACAGGGCAAGGGAGACCGGACTCCGCCCCATGCTTGTTCTCCTCTAATTCCTTGTCCACTTGAGAAAACCTATCTGGAGCTGGTTTCCTCTGAGACCAGAAGGGGTGCAGGTGGGCTGGGTCCTGGGCTTTGTGGAGGATGGGGTGGGGGTGGGGGCCGACCCACCCTTCCCCTTCCTGGGACTCACATCATCTGAGATGGAGCCAGGACATCTGGGGAGTGATGCTGATACCAGGCTCCAAAGTTGTTGCCATAGCCACCGGTGGGCAGGGCCCCTGCCTTGGGCAGATCCCAGAGGGATGGGAGGGGTGGGGAGCAGGGAGACAAGGAGGGGGGTCTCCCAGGGAAGTCCCCTTCCTGTCCTCCAGAGTTCTGCTTCAGGAGCTTTTTGTATTTGGAGCGTTTGTTCTGAAACCAGATCTTTACCTTTGGAGAGAAGAAGGGAAAGAGGGAAGATGAAGAAGGGTGTGCGTGTGGGAGGCCACGGTGAGCCAGGGAAAGGGACTCAACCGCACCACAGTCCTGGGAGCAGGGCAGAGGCTGGGGACATGATGCAGTCCTCCAGAGTCCCCGAAGTCACCCGAGGTCCCGCCCCGAGCTAGTACCCAGTTCTCCCGTCTGGGCTCCCTCCTCTACCTGCATCCACCCCTCCTCCCCAAACACACCTTTTAACACAACCCCCCCCACACACACACAGGAAACTGTGGGCCCGCTCTTAACACACGCTGGAGACCCGCAACCACAGGGCTAGGGGACTCCTGGGGCATCCCCCCCCTGGGGAGGGCGGTGGGTTCCCAGAGAACACATGTGGGGAAGGCTAGCTGCAGGAAGGACAGGACGGCCTCACCTGGGTCTGGGTGAGGCCAAGCTGCGCGGCCAGCTGGGCCCTCTCGGGCAGCGCCAGGTACTGCGTGTGCTGGAAACGCTGGTTCAGGTGCTGCAGCTGCAGACTCGAGTAGATGGTCCTCGGCTTGCGGAGCTTCTTGGTCGGGGCTTGCGGGCGCTGCTCCGAGGGCTCCGGGGACAGCGGCTGCTTCTCCGAGTCTGGGGGGCAAGCACAGGGCAGTGCGTGCGGGAAGGTGAGAGGGTCCGACGCGCAGCTCCAGGAGCTCATTTGCATCTCGTTTGCATGTAGGCCTCCGACCCGCCAGAAACGCAGGTGCCGGGCTCCGCCCTCCTCTTCCTTCCGCTCCACGCCCCCTTCCGACCCACGCCCCCTGTGAGCCAGGTGGAACAAGAAATGGTCCTTGCCCTCAGGGATCTCCCACTCTTATGCGTTCTGTGACCCCAGGAAGAGCGCTCCAGGGGTCGGAGTGAGGGTACAGGTGGCTCCAGGGGCCAGAGGTCAGAGTTCAAGAGGGTGCGGTGGCGCCAGCTTGGGGCGGGGCGGGGCGGAAAGGCTCTGTTGGGGGCTGGGCTGAGGCCTGTCGCTGACGCGGGCAGGTCATTCCAGGCGGAGGGAACACCAGGGCAATGCTCAGAGACGTGTTTGCGTGGCAGCTTCCCTGCTGCCAGAGGAGAGGTGGGTCAGAGGGCCCGACCAAGCGGGCTTGAAAGCCAGGATGCGCACGCGCCCCCCTCCCCAGCATCGGAGTATGGAAAGGTCTCCCAAGGTTTACCATCCCCTGTTGCAAGACACAGGCCCTCTCCCGGGGTGCAACCTGCAGGCGTGACCCGCTCTCTCCTCCCCCATGGCCGGCGGGCTGGGACAGACGGCTTTCTGGGACCCTAGAAGCCCGGGGGGACTGAGGCGACCCCTCCTGCGCCCCGCCACACTCACAGAGGGGTTCACGGCTCTCGAGGATGGGGACCGGGATTCGGAGAGCGCGCAGCGCCGGTCGGCGCCGGCCCTTGCGGCCGCTCCAGTATCGCGCTGCCGCGCTGCCGGGTTGCCCCGCGAGGTCTGGTCACCTCCTGCCCCCAGGCCCAGTCACTCCAGGAACCTCCGCGGAGTAACAGTGGCCCTCTAGAATACAGGGGTTGCGGGGCGAGGGGTCCTCCTCTTCCCGTTCAAGCGGCCCCAACCTGCGCCAATCTGTGGGGACAATCCGGGACCATTCCATTAGGGTGATAGGACTGGGAGGACAAAGTGACCGAAATGCCCCCGGGCTTAGGGCCACGTTTGCAGCTTTCCACTCAGGTCTGCTGGGCCACCCCAGCCGAGAGAGCTCGTGGCTCTGGTGCCCAGACGCAGCTGGTGTCCGCCCGCGACCCCCACTCTCACCGCGCCCCTCCCTCCAGTCGTGCTCCCCCAGGAGTGTGGTTCCTCGCCCCGGACCGGCCGCGGTGACCGGTTGCCTTCACCTCCCCCGCATCCCTACCCCGTGGCCCTGGGCGCTGCAGGCTTCTCAGATCCACCCCCCTCGACCCCCGCCTCGGCCAATTCCCAGAAAAACCGTTGGGTTTCCGCTCCCGCCTGCGCCTGTCCGGCCTCCCCTGCTTCGACCCAAAGGCTCGCAGCCCCAGGCTGGCTGCCCAGCGACCGATCCCCCCACGCCTCTCTGGCTGCGGGGAGAGCGCGGCTCGGGCGGGGACGCATCGCCTGGGAGGCAGCCCGGCTACTGAACTCCTCCAGCCCTCGGCTCCCTCGCTTTCCCGGCGGGCGCCCCTTCAACTTCCTTTCCCGACAACTGCCCTTCTCCACACCAGCGGCGGCAAGTCGCGACTGGATCTGCCCTGGTCGCGATCTTGGAGCCCAAAGGCCTCCCTCAAGGCGCCGGCGCCGCACCGGCGGGCCCCCCCCCCCCCGGGTGGTGGCAGGGCTCTCTTGGAGCCAAACCTCTCCGTGAAGCAGGGGTGGGCATGGAGTGGGGGCAAAAAGAGGACTCAAGCCCTCTCTCACACCCCAATCATTCACACTAGAACGGGCAAATCCACCAGCTTTGGGAGAAAAAATGCAACCATCTAGACTAAGCATGTGTATGGTTTTCGTTGGATCCGGGGAAATTCTGTAAAGGAACTCTCCACTCTCTCGTCCTTAGAGGTGGCAGAGGGAAGGCTAGGCATGCAGAGGACAGGAAGGAAAATACTAACCCCATAAACAATTCTCTGAAGGACAAGGCTATCTTATTCCCAGCCCCACTACACACACATACACACAAATGTGCCATGTACTAAAGGGAAGACTCTGAGGGATTCGTTTGTAGAAACTAGATAATTTGTATAAAAAAAAAAAAACCAACCCAAAACCAAACAAACACACAAACCTCCTCTCCCAACTGTTCCTCCTCTAACAAGGACAGACCCAGCGGCCTGGGAGAGGCAGCCCAGTTGGCACAGAAGGCAATTAACTTTGGGGGCTCTGAGGAAATTCCCTAAAATCCTCTTTTCTGGCCTCATGCATCGAAAGTCAATTTGCAAGGGCCAAGTGCAAATTGGCTTTCTTTGGACCTCAGTTTCTTTGGGCCTCAGTTTGGCCATCAAGGAGGCTGAGCTCTCAAATCCTTAGGGTCGCTTCTGGCTCTGATGTTTTCTGAGCTCCTGTGTTGGAGTAACGGAGAGAGATGTCTTGGCCAAGGCCGACTCCCACCCAGTGGGTGTGCGTCCTTGGAGGAGACTGTGCTAAAGACAATTGTGGGGGCAATTAGGTGGGAGCAGGGAGGACAGGGGACCTGAGCTCTAATTCGGAGATAGTACAGGTGGCTATGTATAGGGTTACAAGCATTTCCGCCATACCAGGCCCAGGACCAGGAAGACAGGCTAGCTCCTTGGCCTTTTTGAGGCCTCCCAGATAGCACTTTCTCAGGGGTTCCATGTTGCTCCAGACAACAGGAACTGGGGCCTAACCCATCCCCCACAACGACAAGGGGTGGAGATGTCCCAGAGGGCCTGCTCCTTCAGCGCTGAGGGGACCAGGGTCTACAGCTAGAGACTGCCTGACACACCTGTAGTTACATTCTTAAAACAATGAGTGGCGGGGTCCCGGCCCCCATTCCGCCAGGCCAGCTTCCAGTCTCTGTCGGGCATATTCAGGCACCCGCCAAGGGAGGGGGGAAGGGGCCCCGAATCAGCCCCCAGTTCCACTGCCCTCCCACTGCGGCCTGACTTCCATTTGTCTGGCTCTGGCTTGAGGGCTGCTTTCTGAGACAAGACAAACGCGGAGAGACGACTGGGGTAGGGAAGGAGTGCACGACGGAAACAATCCTGGGGCAGGGGCTAGGCACCCACACCCACATCTGGATTGTTTCAGTTTTCCGTTACACGTAGGTACACACAACCCCGCTGCTCCAGGGGGTGGGGTAAGGAGCCCAGCCGCCCGGCTTCACACGACTGCAAATCGAAACCAGGTCGGTCTGGAAAAGGAGACCTAGATCAGCTCGCCCCCGCCCCTCCCCCCGTCTCCCGCCCCATCCCTTCGCCCTCCCCCCACCCCCAGATCCCGTGGAATCTGAGTAAGGTCTGAATCCCGCTAGTTGCGCCCAACCAGGCGAGGGAGAAGTTTAGGGACGCACGGGATCAGGACCCCAGAGGTGGGAAGAGCCGCGGCGGCCAGACTTACCTGCCTTCGGCTCCTGCTCAGAGGGAACCGCGGGTAGCTGGCAGGACAGGTAGGTGTCTCCCGGGGTCGCCTGCGCAGTGTAGGAGTAGGACAGGAGGGGGCCATAAGGCCCAGAGTAGGGCAAATCGGAGGCGACTGCGGTTGCGGGGGACAGGCCAAGCGAGTAGGTAGCCACTACCGATGGGACAGGGGCGATGTCCGGGAAGATGGCTTTGGAGGCGTCCCGGCCAGGGAGGGGGCAGGGCAAAGAGGTCATTGCGGCCGGGGCCGGGTCGGAAGGGCCTAGGCCATGGCTCGGCACGTAGTCCGCTCCCTCTGCCAACTCTCTTTTTTCTGAGCCTCGGGCGTTGGGACCGGATGAGCCCCCAGCCAGCCTCCCGCACACTTAGGATTCCCGGGAAAGTATCTCTCTGCGCCTCTTCCAGCGGAGAGCGCGCGCCTGGGAAAGGGGTTCCGAAGGGGTGCCCCCCATGGCTTTTCCCCTCCCCCCTAAATCCATGGGGCCCCCCTCGTCTCGCTTTCGGGTTCGGTTCCCGGGACCCGACGGGGGCACCGCCCACTTAGACGCCGCGGATTGGCCGCCGCACGCGGTGACCTCACGGAGACTGGAGCCGGGGCCCGCCCCCGGGGCAGCCCGCGGTAGGGAATTTCAGAACCGAGAGATCACAGGGGCGGTGCGCACGCTCCAGGCCCAGCTACCTCGGGGTCTTCTCGGCGAGGTGTGCCGGGGTGTCACGGCGATTGGGGCAGTCTGGGAACCTCGGTTTCAATGGCAGAAACGCGAGGGAGCTGGCCGGGCTGGGACTGCCCAGGGCGAAGGGAGCAGGGTCGTGGCGGAGGCCCGGCGGCTGCGGGGACTCCGGGCACCGGCAGCCGCGCTCTCCAGCTCTCGGGGATCTGCATCGCCGCTGATCCCGTTGCCGCCCACCCGCAAAGGACTCGAGACCAGACCGCCAGCGCAGGCAGCTTATTCAGCTCGTCGGAATGCGTCGCTGCCGAGCGGCTGCAGTTCGTTGGTAAACAGACGCCGGGTCGGGGGAGGTACCGCCCCGCCGCCAGCCTGCCCAGCACGCGCGCGGCGCACACGCCCCCGCGGGGCGCCCTCGGGCTGACACGCCGCGACCGCCGCGACTGCGCCTCGCCGCACCCCCGTCCCGGCTTCCGCTTCCGGCAGGGGCCCCCGTGCGCTTGCGACACCGAGGCTCCCGCCGGCCCCCCAAGGCCGCTGGAGGGACCCGCAGTCCCGGCTTTGCCCGTGCGGCACCCCGCCTTTCCTGGCGCCCTGTGAGGCTGAAGTCTTGCAGGAACCGGGGCAAAATCCACCGAGTAGGAGGCGAGTCCGGTTTGATGACTCTTCCGAGGGCGCAGGAAACACGGCGGGCCTGTCTTGGTGGCCGCGTTTTCCAATCTGTGCAGGACCTGCCTCTAAACTTTAGTACCCGAGACCTTAATGGGCAGGTGTCCACGTACGCAAGTTACCTGCAGCCACAGGTACACAACTACACACAGGCTCCATTCAGATACAACATACATACAAACACAGGCCTCTACACTGATGTTCACATTAGCATCCCTCCACAACTGAGAGGTTCATTCACGGATCTGCAAGTACGGAGTGTAGGCTCAGATTGCAAAGCCCATCTGTTTTGGGTATATATATGTACCCAAAGATAAATAGCACTATCCCTGAAAAAACACCATACTTGTCTCTTAAGCGGACCCACAACTATAACAAGTCAAATCGCCCATGTACACACTCAAAAATGCAGGAAATCCAAGCAAATAAGCATTTAGGCATATGTATCCACCCTCCATGAGTGATAGCCGTCCACACACCTCTAAGTTGATTCATGGGAGTAGGAGAGACAGTTACACCCCCAAATCCACCAGTCCCCACAGATTCCCCAGCATACCCACCTACATGCCTCTTCTGCTTTGAGTAAGCAGCTCTGTGGGGCTTAGTCACGTTTGTATATACACATTTGCTCCCATTATCAGGGCTCAGAGGGAAGGCAGCAGTCTTAGAATTGGAGGGTAGGAGAAGACCAAGATCAGACAAAGGGGGAGGCTGAGAAGAGAAGCCATTGGAAGATGGTCAAGATCAGAGAGAGAGAGATCAAAGGGGTGGGGGTGCCAGGGTGGTTGAGCCCCCCAGTCAGTGTCCCAAGGGGAAGACTAGCGAGTTGGCTTCAAACTGGACTGTCCTCTGGAATGGAGATGAGTTTTTGCAAGAAAGCACTTGACTCTGAGCTCTTGCCCCTGAAGCCTTGGCGCTTCAGGAGAAGGGAAGACTCTTCCTTTGGGTGTCTGGAGAACCTAGTCCCCTTAGTCCCTCTCATCCAACAGGGTGCTGTTGGGAGGGGGGAGGGTTTGCTCAGTTGAAAAATGCTACTTTCATTGCTTCTCGGCCTTTTGGCTAAGATCAAGTGTAGTATCAAGTGAAAATTGCTAATTTCACGTAGGTCCACTTTCCCCCTTTCTTACCCAACTCCAGCCCTGCCACGACCATGTCAGCTTAGAGCTGGGGCTATGAACGTACAAGGATATATCCTTCCAAACCTTTCTATCTACCACCATCACTTTCTTTTGGAAGGAGGCAGCCACACAACAGTTCCAAGGATGGCCTCTCAGGGCACAACTAAGGAAGAGAACGCTTTCTTGGGTGGAGTTGGCTGTCAGAGAAGGTGACACAAAAGAGATACTTTTTTTTAAAAGATTTTATTTATTTATTTGAGAGAGAAACCAAAGAGAGTGTGCGCGTGTGCGCGTGTGCGCATGCCCCTGCGTTCAAATGGGGGGAGGGGCAGAGGGAAAGGGAGAAGCAGACTCCCCGCTGAGTGGGGAGCCTGATGCAGGCCATCCCAGGACCTGGGATTAAGCCAAAGGCAGCTGCTTAACCAACTGAGCCCCCCAGGCACCCCACAAAGGACGTACTTTTGAGGTAGAACTGAAAGAATGAGAGGAAGGACACTTTGTCTCTCTGTCATGTACCCAGAGTCCCTTCTGTGCTGGACCTAGCCAAAAAAAAAAAAAAAAAGGCAAGGGTGGGTTTTCTGGCAGGCCTCTGTAGGAGCTGATTTTGGGCATCCTCCAAACCGGGAGACCCATAATGAGAGCCTCTCCTAAACTCCCAGGGGCTTCACTGAACTCAGGCAGGATCCTCATTCCTGTGCAGGGGTAGGAAACACCCTACAGCCCTTTGGAACATACAAAACACAGCATTCAAGTCCTGGGCATCTTCACAAAGAACCCACAGGGTACGTACCATTATGATCCTCATTTTACAAATGAGGAACTATGTCCTTCCATCTCCACCTCCCTCTTCAGGGCTCCTTTCTTCCACAGGCCGGAGGGTGTGGGTCTGGGGCACTTGGCTGAGAAATGCTTTTGTCTCCTCAGAAGCAGACTCTTCAAGGACAGATCCCATCCAAGCTGTATCACAGCCCACCAGCCCCCAGCTGAGAGTCTGGGGCGAGACAGGGAAGGCAGAAGGGGCTGCGTGTTGGGACTAGGAAGGGCTGTATCTGAGAAGGGTGTGTTTGAGAAGAGGGGAGGGGAGGGGAGGACCGGCTTGGGAAGTCTGAGGCCTGGGTTGCCATCCCAGCTCACAGAGTGGAGGGCAGAGATAGCCTGGGTTGGTCATTGCCCGTCTCTGAGACGCATTGTATCCAGAAAGGATGACAGGAGGGTGCTGCATTGAACACATCCAAGCCTTTGTTGTCTGCTTAAGAATGAACTGCAAAAACAGAAACCCCCAAACACAATAAAATCAAGAAGAAAGTGGAGGAGAAAGGCAGGCAGGCAAAACAAAACGGACTCTCCTGCCACTACCAATACCTCTCAGCCTCTGGCTTGTCACAATAGCCAGAAGCGGCCCTCCCAGTTCTTTCTAACGCAGATCCTCTCCGTTAGCAAAAGGGGCCAGCCTGGAGATCAGGGACGTGGGAGTGAAGCTACAGGAAAGGACAGCAGGGTCCAGAATGAGGGACACTGTGCCACTGGGGTCTCTAGAGGCAGCCAAGGGTCAGCGACGACCTGATGGGATCTGGGCCATTCGGGGTGGTTTGCAGCTCTTTGTGGGTCTCAGGGAAAGCGCAATCCCACCGGGATCCGTAAATACCCTCGGCAGTGGGATGTATGCCTTACTTGAGGGACTCTCCCCTGAAGCGGGAAACTCCATACTAACCAGTGCCTCTCCGGGGCAGTTCATACTGGACAACCGAAACACATGGTGGGTGCTCGGGGCTCTTGGCACAGTCCCTGCAGTCCGGACCCGGCGGGCTTCTGCGACGCTAGCCCGGCACTGGGGTCTAACCCGGTGCAGACTCCACGCAGCACCTGTATGGACCCTGCTCAGGGGAATAGAGATTCCACTGGACCCCAGTCCTTGGCCCTGGGCGGCCAGTGCGGGATTATCCGCGCCCTCCGCGCTGCACCCCACCCACTGTCTCAAAAACGAAATCTTCGTTAGGTCTCCTCTACTCTCAGCCGAATTTAGGTGCGATTTGGCGGGGCTTTCGTAGTAATCTGGTTTGTGGAAACTGTGAACAATTTGGTTTGGCGGGGTGTGTGTGCGGGATGGGTGAGGATTTCGTCCCTCTGCTCCGCCGCGGTGTGCGCGGTGGTAAAGCCCCCCCACCTTTGGCAAGTCCGGGGGAAGGCACCGTTGGTAGAGGCCTGCGTGCCTCGCCACACACTCCGATTTTACTTGTCTCACATTTTTTTAAAGGTGATTATTTAAAAATTATTTTAATTCTTTTTAATTTTTATTGATTTTATTTTTTAAATAATCTCTACACCCACGGCAGGGTTCAAACTCACAATCTCTGAGATAGACCGTCGCAGGCTCCGTGGACTAAACCAGCTAGGTGCCCCTTGTCTGGAAACTTTGAATGATTGTGTCTCTTTTCTTCTTTCGGATTGATCAACTAATGAGCGCTGGCGGGAGCAGGACTGCCGACTGCAGGCTGAGGTCACCGCCCACCGGCCTCACACTTGGGTTTGCGCTTCTCACCCGCACGCTCCCCGAAGAACTTTCTCTCTATGATTGACCTTCCCCCCACTATCATTTTCCAGATAACTTTGGAGAAGCTCTCAGGGGGAGGGGAAGGATGAGATCTCAGCGTCTGCCCTTTGAGATCCCGACAGTGCTCGGCAGGCGGGACCCACGAATCATTCCGCTTGGTCTCTAGCCAGACTCTCCCCGCGTCGTCTTTGCTTTTCTTTCCAATGCCAGCCTCCGCCCCAGGAAAAGTCTTGTATTTGGGATTGACCCGGACGTTTGAATGACCGGCACGTATATATGAAGTCACCAAACATAATAAAAACAAAACTATGACGACTCTTGGACATACCACAATCCCCAACCCCCCCCAAAAAGAAAAGGGTTAACAAAAGATGGGGCGGTCTGGAAGGTGCCCTGCGCGTCGCCCCCCCCCCCAAGGCTGGAGCTGGGCGCTTGCAAGGGAGCTGGACGCGGCGCGGTGGGGGGCGCGGGGGTGGCGGCCCGAGCGCGGGGTTCCGGCCCGCTGTCCCAGCGCCAGACGCTATGGGCCTGGGCGAGGAGCCCGCGCCCTGAGCTGGGCAGACGGACGGCGGGACTAAGCGCCAGATGCCGAGGATCGCGGAAAGCCCGCGGGAGGCCCCGAGGCCAACCCGGCTGCTACGAATTCCCCGCGCTCGGAACGAAGGCAGCTCGGCCGAGTGCTGCAGAGTTTCCCAGACCCGGGCACGGAAACTAGGGCGCTCCGCCGAGGTCGCCCTCGCTCCGTCCCGGCGAAGGTGGCGGTAGGACGGGGCGGGAGTGGGGAAGTGCAAACCAGCCCACAGAAACTGAGCGGCAGTGTGCACAGGCACCCACAACGTAGCTCGGAACTCAGGCGACCACGGCAAGCATACGCACAGCAGCAGCCGCAGCCCCACTCCCTAGGCAACCACACACACCTGCCGCATATACACAACCATAGCACACCGACACAGAACACCCAGCACACACCCGCTGCACAGGTACACACACACCCTACACTCATCCGCGACTCGCTCTGTTCTATGGAAGTCTGTAGGGATGGGTTGCTGGTTTCACTTTCTCACTCCCTGCCAGACTTTGGAGGTCCAGACTGTTTCTCTTTCATAAGAAAAGACTAGGTCGGGTCCCTGAATCGTCAGGGACTCTGAAGTCAAGATGAAGGGGACAGCCTTCCCTCTGCTGGGCTGGGCCTGAGAGAGTGAGGGCGACATTGCCTCGGGGAGGAGAGCGGGATGGCCGGGTGGGCACTGCAGGGCCACCTGCACCCCCATACCTACGCCCAAATGAGAAAAATAATCACAAGTACAAAAAAAAAAAAATCCCCCACTTTCCCTCCGTGAACCACTGCTCCCAGCTGCAGGTGTCAGACCTGGTGTTGAGGCAGGGTAGGCAGGGGGAGGGTGAGAGGGACCTGGGTCCCACCCCCACTCTTCTCCTGTCTTCCAAACCCTCCCGCACTGGACTCAGCTATGAAAGGCGGAGGCACTAAGCCAGCAGGGGGGAGAGGGGAGGAGGAGGAGGCTCTCAAGCTCTAGGGGAGACAAGCCCTCCTCAGCCCAAATTTTGGGGGAATGTGCCCCAGAACTAGTAGGGAGGGGGAAACTCAGCTCTACACCCCAACTACCAGCCAACCTGATAGGGCGCTGGGGGCCTCAGTTTCTGTCCACAGGAAACCTGCATGGAGGAGAGCCAGGTAGTGATTCTCCGGTTCTCATAAACATAGGAGGATCCCGATGGAGGCACTCTTCCTGGAAACAACTCTGAGGAAGCTTCTGGAGCCTTTGGGGGATAAGGGGAGCAACAGTGATCTGAGGCCCTGTGTCTTGGGTCAACACAACAATAATGGGGACATAGATAACACTTGCTAAGTGTGTTCTGTGTTCCGGGCACTGTGCTAAGCCCTCACATGCATCATTTCACTCATCAATCACACTTATGACATAAGTATCCACATTATCTCCACTTTACAGAAAAGGAAACTGAGGCACAGAAAGATTGAGTAACTTGCCTAAAAGTGAGAATTGGAATGCTGGCCAGCTTGTCCTCTTACCTGCTGCAGAGTTGTCTTACCTGGCTAGTGCCACTCAGCAAGGGCAGGGGAAAGGGCTGAGGGGGCAGAAGGGACCCCAGGAGAGGAATGCCCTCCCCGGAAGGGTGGTAGGAGGAGTAATAATATTTACAATGGTTAATATTTATTGTGGGCTTGTGTGCCGTGCCTCCCATGTGCATTTCCTCATTGAAAACTTCAGAAAACCCTGTGAGGGGGTCCTGTTATTTCCCCCCATCTTCCAGATGGGGAGACTGAGGCACAGAAAAGCTGTGTGCCGGGTCTAAACCCATCTGGTTGGAAGGGAAAAATGGGAGGAAGGAGCTAAGACAAAATCAGGAGGTTCTGCACTGTGGAGGGCCTCAGACACCAATCAGGAGCTTAGAATGGGGCTTTGGGCAGTGGGGAGGACCAGGGTGGGAGCTGAGAGGCTTCCTGGGAAGGGGAGAGTCAGGAAGCAGAGAGCTCAGTTAGGAGGTTGTTGGTGGAAAGGAGGGCAAGTGTCAGAGCATGGCTCAAGGAGAAACTCTCCTGGTGATTGTAGCACAAGAGAACAGAGGCAAAAATGACTCTGAAGTTCCCGGGCTGGGTGTTTGGTCCAGAGATTGAGGCATTTGATGGGCGGGTGGACCATGCACCAAAATTCCAGGTTTGGATGCTCCAGCAGGCAACCAGCCACTTTGGTTTCCCTTCTTGCCCCTGCACAGGTGTCTTTCCCCAGGGCCCTGGCCAAGTGCACAGGTGAAACTTGCATATATGCAGATGTATGCAAATGAAAACAACCCAGGCTGGGCCAGGCGCCAAAAGCCAGGGGAGGGGGAGAGCCGCCCTCTCCCTGACTCACCTGCTGACATGCCGCCTGGAATGCCACCTCCCCAGCTGGGCTTCCTCCAACTCGGGGAACTTGCTCCTGGAATCACCCCGCAGCTCAGACCCAGATCACAAGCACGAAGGACCTGGGGGAGCTGAGGCTGGGGACTTTCTAAATCAGAGTAAGGCTTTATTCTGAGCTCTGCTCGCAAAACTGTGTGCAAATGGGGCAGGAAGCATACCCGGGTAATATGGCATGTATACGTATACGGGGCACGTGACATGCCTAAAAACATTTTCACAGATATGATTTCATTGGGGGCTCATAGTTACTTGCGATGTAGGCGGTTTATTAGCCCCATTTTGCAGATAAAGACACACACGAAGTGCTTCGCCAGGAAAAGCCTGCCTAGTACAGACCTGGATTTCCAGTCCAGGCCCTCTGACTTAGTCAGCACTCTTTGCACTATCCTACGGTTTGGTGCTAGGCTGAGGGGAAGGGAAGCTAATTCTCAAGTCTGGGACTCCATTTAGGGAACTGCTGCCCCCTTAACTGTCTAGATATTCATGGTCCAGCTGCCTCTAAGTCTTTTGGCCCCCAAGAACTTCAGCGAGTAAGGGAGCTCGTGTCTCTAGACCTGCGGCCGTACCCCTCCTGTCTGGCTGGACCATGCAGCCCTACTTCCAGCACGTTAAGCCTCCCTGTGGGTCAGTACTCTCTTTCTAAGTACCTATTAGGCACAGGATCCGTGCAGAGCCCTTTGGAGAATCAGCCTAGGTCCCACCCAACAGTGAATTTAGCAATTTATGTGTACAAAATTGTGGGAAAACTGCATGGGGGCGCCTGGGTGGCTCAGTCAGTTAAGCGTCTGCCTTCAGCTCAGGTCATGGTGCCGGGGTCCTGGGATCGAGTTCGGCATTGGTCTCCCTGCTCAGCGGGGAGTCTGCTTCTCCCTCTTCCTCCGCCCCTCCCCTCCAGCGTCCAGCGCAAGACCAGGTATGGAACACATGCGCAGTGCACATGCAGTGAATGAATGAATGAGTGAATGAATGAAAATGAGTGGAATGGCATACCTGTGTTTGCCCTTACGAGAAATCCCAGGGGTGGGGGGGCTTATAGGAGGCCATAGGGTGACATACAGGAGGTTAAGTGTTACCAAAGGGCCTCTTCCCCCTCCCTGTCCTCCCACTGCCCCTCAGTGGGTTGTACCATCTCTTACATCCTGGCCCTCACCACTGCCCAGCCAGGTGCTATGGGAAGCACACTAGCTCGGCAGCCAAGCAGGTCTGAATTCTAACCCTACCTCCACACCTTCCTGACTCGGGCAGATAAAACTTCCCTGTGCCTCAGTTTCCTCATCCCTGAAAATGGACATCCCAAGAAGCCCATTTTCACAGGACTGTGAAGATTTAGCAAATTACTCTAAGTGGCTGACACGTAGTATGTGTTTTAATTTGTTTGCTCCCCAGCGCCCGGCTAGCTCAGTCGGTAGAGCATGAGACTCTTAATTTGTTTGCTCTCCTTCTTGCTCTGGGATCCTGTGACTCAGCCACAAGGAATATGCTTGTCCCCATCACTTCATCTCCCTGGAGGGTACCACAGCCAATCTGATGAAAAAGCTGTGATTCCCAGAGGAATTGGGGGCGGCTGGAGGTGTCACTCCCAGGACAGAAATCTGCGGGGCAGACAACCCGCCTGCCTCATGCCCTGAATACCGAGGAGTTCGGGGCAGCCTTCATTCTCCAGCTAATTCCGAAGCCACCCTCTGCTCTTCTTAAGTCCAGGGATGCTGGTGAGGGTCTGCCCCCCTCAGCAGCACGTGGAACACTTTCACACTGGGGATATCAGCTAATCCTCACCACCCGGCCAGGTGGGGCAAGTATTACTGTCCCCATGTCACAGATGAAGAAACCAATGCTTGGAGCAGCTCAGCGCCTTGCCCAACATTGCACAACCAATAAGGGGCTGAGCTGGGATCGGAGCCCCAGCTTCCTGACTCTGAGGTTCTCTGGGTTTTTCCAGAGCAGCCCAGCTGTCTCCGAATGGGCGAAGGAGGAGACAGAGACAGCTGTTAGCAACTGGCTGTTACATGGCCTGGTGGGGCTTCTGCCCAGGTGTGGGAGGGCGGTCCGAGTGAAACCCCGATCTCTGCTGGGGAGTGGTACAATGACAGGAGTTGAGACCAGGAGAGAATGAGGGCAGCGGAGAATTGCAAGAGCGTGAAGGGATTCAGCCTCGTTCTGGTTGATTATTGAGGCCAGAATAGGGAGACCCAAATGTAAGTTAGAGGAAGGTAGACTTAGGGGCAATATAAGGAAGACATTTTTAATAGAGCTTTCCAAAAGGGGCACACCCTCCACCTCTGTCTTAGGCACCATTCCTTTTACCTTGTACAGAGTGTGTATTTCATATCTCATCTCCTCGGTTGGAATAAGATGATCTAGTGGGGCAGGTCCGCTTCCTCTGGAGCTCTGCTAACTCCACTGGGCATGGACGGCTGGCCCTCACTAAGTGTTTGAGAGTCTCGATCGCTGGCGGTATTCATGCAGAAGTGCAGGGACGCTCAGAGATGGGGCCGAGACCCTGGGCTTGGTCAGGGACAGATGGCAATCTGCCACCAGGACAGGTGGCTTCGAGTTTCAGAGCCTCATTCTTCTCATCTGTAAAATGGAGTTAATAATACCTACCACATAAAATTGTTGTGAGAATCCAGTGGCGTGCTACGTGTGACTAGCAGAGTGTCCGGCACATGGAAAGCTCATAATGTGGCTTTTTTATGATGTATGTGGTTGAGGGGCCCTGTCATGGCCTAGAGATTGGGGGTAGGTGCCCACTAATATCCCTTCAATTCTCACAGCCAGTGATCCTATTCCATAAGCATCAGGAAAGGAGCTAAGCAGAAACCAGGAAGCGGACTGACTCAGTGGAGGAAACTGGTCAAAATAAGCAGAATTCCTATTCAGAGTCCCCAGGGACTTGAGATCATCCCTCGGACTCTTCCTACCTTGCCCTGCCTGCCCCTGTCTTAGGCGAGTCCCAAGGTCTAGACTTGGGGCCTAATCCGTAGAGAGCCTGGACATCATTAGCCCTGAAAAGGATACCAAGAGTCCCCAGCAGTATGTCCCACCCTAGAAGTCTACCCTCAGCCAAAACTTCTGATTTGGCCATTACCTACCCTAACCACAATCCCTTCACCGGCCCAAGCCTCTAAACCAGCCAGATGATGTGGCACCTCCTGGAGGGTCGTGGTGGCTCTTGAATGCCAGGCACCTGGGCTTGGAGGAGCCCTCGGGAGCCTCTGGGGCAGCCCTGGGCTCCCTTTCAAAGTTGTCATCCTTCTTGCAGCTGGATGGCCCCTCAGAGGTCCCCAGAGCCATGGGGTCTCCAGTTCTGGGCTGAAGAAGGTCTGGAGTGGGCCTGGAAATCTGCATATATAAGCACACCCTGTGAGAAACTGATTTAGCCCAGCTCCCTTCACCCCCCCTGGGAGAAGCTGAGCCTGAGACGGGAGGGGACTGGCCCAAGATGACATGTCAGAACTGGACGGGAGCCCGGCTCTCTGGACCCTGGTGCAGGATGTTTTCCAACCCAGCTCTCTGTCAGGACTCACTTCCCCAGAGACGTGGAGGGGAAGCCCACACGGTCGTCTTTCTGAGTATCCCCCGGGGCCCCCTACAGAGGGTGTGTCAATTATGGGAGACCTAGTCATCCTCCTAGAAATGGCTGCTGCCCAAATGAAACGGAAGCATCTTGAACTTGCTGGGGGCCCCCGCGATGTCAAGGTGTGAGAGCAAGTCGGGGTTTGGGGCTAGATCCATGGGGAGGGGCCGTCACAATCACACTGGCAAAAAATTGTGGTCTGATTTGAGAAGAGCCTCCCTATCCACCAGCACCTAGCGCAGCCGCTGGCATGTGGGGCCGAAGGATGGCATGTTCACTAAATGGACAGTGATCTATGTTGAATGAATTCTGTTAGCTCTGAGCTGCTTCTCAGGGGCAGAAGGTGTGGGGACTCAGCAAAGCCTGGAAAACGCCAAACGGGGTTGCTCCGAACAGACGGTGGCCAGGGAAAGGGCATCCAGGAGTGCGGAGAGGGTTAAGCTGGCGGCCCTGAACTAGATTCGTCCCCATGGCAGCCCCGGGCTGGTTCCCAGCAGATCTCGGCCCCAGAGGCTCCGGGGATGGACCGGGTCTCCGTGATGGTGTGCGTCCCGTTGGGCTGTGGCCGCTGTGACTGCTGGCATGTGACTAGTGGGTAACCGAGATTGCGTGTCTATGACTCTTGCGTGCGGCTGGGGTGTGGCTCCTGGCCCTGGGTGGGTGCTGTGCGGTGGGGGGCCTCGCATGCCCGTTGGTGCGGCGGTGTGTGAGTGTGACCTTGTGCAGAGAACCGGGCGCTGGCTGTGTGATGCCCCGTGGGGCTCTCGGGGATGGGTTTGGAGAGCAGCCGGGCATTGGGTGTGTGCCTGTGGCTGTCTGCGTGGCTGTGGGTTGCTCCGCGGGACCCGTGTGCACCTCTGGGTGGAGATGGTCGTGGCGGGCGTGTGTGCTTGTGAGGGACCCCGTGGTGTTGTCTCCGGGCGTGTGGTTGTGCGCAGGGACGGGCGCCACTGCCTCTGGCCCTTGTGGTGGTGTGTGTTGTGTGTGCAGCTAGGAGAGGCACCCTCGGGGGCGTGTGTCGCTGTGTGTCCCTTAGGGACTCGGCTGTGTCACCGTGTGTGACTGTGACTGTGTGTGAGCCAGCATGCCACTCAAACCACCTTTCTTGGGTGGCTTTGATGTGGTCGAGCTTCCAGGGGCCGTAAGGACGCCTGCCTCACTCGCAAGGACTTCAAAAGATGGCTGTCCTCTCTGCCCAGCAGGGGAAAAACCCATTTCCCCCTCACCCTTTCCCCTCTCCTCCCTCTGCCTGGAGGACAGGCCTGTTTGTTTTCCTATTTTTACTGCTTCGGATGAGTTCATGGCCGCAACTGACTCACCACTCTTTCCGAGAGACTTGGGGAAGGAAACAGGGGTTGCTTGGTTGGGGCCTCTGCCCACGAGCCCTGGGGGCTTTCAGAGCAGGGCCAAGGAAGACATCTGGGTCCACTGCAGGCTGTGTGAGCACCTCAAGCCATTCACCCTCCTCAAGCTTGGAAGGTCAAAGAGCCTTCTATAGAGGTCATTGTCCGGTCCCTGCCTCCTATCCCAAACGAGAAGGCGTCTCTCCTTCCCTAAGAGCTCTCCCTTCCCTTGAAGTGAACAGGTCAGTTGAAAAGCAAGCCGGGGCTTTAGGGGTATGCGTGACATCTCCCCCAGACCCGTTTCCCCGCAGGTAATTCACAGGGCAGCAAGGATGCCCTGAGTCAGCAACACTGTTTGGGCGCCCCCTATGGGCGGAGGCCGCCGCGGCTGAAGGAGAAGGCTGGCTCCAGGATGGAGACCTGCGTGGTTTGTGGGAGAGACACAGTGGCATTCCCCAGGGATGCCCCAGTCTTCTGGGGGAGTCAGAACCCTCCCATGCACAGGCTCTGAGACAAAGAACAAGGAGAATTCAAACAATCATTCCCTGGGCTAGGAGAAGAGTCATGTTCCCAGTCTGAAGAGGGATCGGAGAAGGCTTCTGGAAAGGGCTGCAGGGACCCTGGGCAAGCAGGGAGGGAGTGCATCCTGGAGGGTGGACAGTTGGGAGGGCCTGGGGATGGAGCAAATATGGGAGGCAAGGGGAGCTGGGAAGCTCGAGATGGCGGAGTTCTCGCATGGGTTGATAGGAAGAGCTTGGGCTAGACTCTGTCCACGTGGCAGAGGGACTCTAACTAAACAGTCTGGGGACAGGCAATCCCGTCTGGTGTGGACCCCGCATCCCTCCAGCGGCAGCCAGCATACAGCTACCTGCATCTGGTCATCCAGGAGGGAGCTCTGAGGCTGGGGATCATCCCTTTCCGCTGCCCTTAGCCTGGCAAGCCAACACCCCAACCGCTCTCCCAGCCTGCTTGTCCGAACCATAGGCCCCCACCTCCGCCCTGCAGATGCCCCTGCCAGACTCTTACCATAACTGAGGCCATGAAAACTTTCTTCCACTGCTGCCCTCCTCACCCACTGCCTTGGAGGCTCCTTCCCACTCCTGGAACTGGCTAACTCACCAGAGCCCGCTCCTCCACCCCCAGGGGCCCTGGGGCAAAACTCCCCCACTTCAAATTTAGGGGTGTTTGGGCCACCCTCCTGGAGGAATTGAGAAGAGCTTCAGACAAAGGAGTCAGGAGGCCAGGCTCTGGGGAAAACACTGGGCAAGGCATTTAGCCTCAGTTTCTCCATCTGCAAAATGGGCCTGGTGACGCCTGCCCTGCTGGGTTCCCAGAGCGGGTGGGGAAGGCTCCAGTGAGCTCATGGGTGTGAGGCCCTGGTGAGCCATAAATAGTCCCGTGTCTGTGGGAGGGAGGGAGGGAAGCTGTTATTCCAGCTGGGCCTGGCTGCCTGCACGGAGGGCTTGGTCAGCGGGGGCCTGGGGAAGTGTGAGGGTCTCTGTGCCAAGTGCTGACAACCGGAGGATTCAAGACTGGCACCCTAATGAGAGCTGGGGGCAGGCAAGCCCCTGCGGAGGCCACACCAAGGACAAGTGCTGGGGCGACAGCGGCAGGGTCTGTGATATAAGGACTTTGGGCCGGTCACTTGGACAAGTGACCCTGAAGAAAATGCTTCTGGGAAGATGGGTGAGAAACCTGAGGTCACCGGTGACATCACTCTCAGCCTCTCTTGACTTGACATCCCTGCCTCTCTGTAAGGAGGGGCCTTCTTCTCTGCCCCTCTGTCCCTGAGCCCTGGGGACAGGAGGGTGAGCATGTTAGTTGCTATGGACTCAGGGGATTAGCTGTGGCACTTTCTGGTAAGGAATATTCTGGAGCTGTAACCACTTCCCCAGGAGGGTCGTGTTGAATCTTTCCCTAGTCCGCCAGAGAGATGGTTCCAGACCCTTCTCCCTCCTCTTTAAATTGGAGGAGGCCCTCTGCCTCCTCCAATCCATCTGCCCACTCTCTCCCTCAGCATCCTTGCTCAGCCTTCTCTGAGCATTTGAGCAGGCTACTGCCCTTCTGGAAAGCAGCTCTTCCAGGACATTCCCCCTCATCTTCAGATCAACTCCTGTCCCTGCCAGTTTCTAGCCAAGTGACCTTGGTCAAATCATTAAACCTCTTTAAGCCCCAGTCTTACTATCTGTGAAATGGGGCTAATACTATCTCCCAGGGTAGCTAGAATGAAGTTATAACACATAAAGCACGAAGCTTAGCTCCTGCCCCAGGCGAGAGTCTCAACAAATTCACCCTTCCCAGAATCTACCCCTCAGTGCCTCAGTTTACCATATACTGACTTCCTCTACTTATGGCTTTGTAACAAATCAAAAGACAGATATTTACGGAGTCCTCCTTTCCTCTGTGTTTAGCACTGGAACGTCCGACCACTCTGACAGTGTGGCTTTCATGCCAGCCTAAGTCAAAAGCAGGGTTTGGTGAGACAGAGAATGGTCAGGGCAGGAGGGGTTCAGGGGGACTTCCTGGAGAAGGAGGCCTTGCAAGGCAAGTATGATAGGCAGAGGAGACAAGAAAGGCAATGTGGACCAAGGGCACAGCACAGGGTTGACCACGATGTGCTCACTGGGGACACAGGAGAGAGAATGTACGGGAAATCTCGGGAGTAAAGACTGGATCGAGATGCTCAGACCAGCCATGGAGACCCTTGAGTGCCGAGTAGAGGCATTTCCACCAGACACTGCAGGAAATAGGGAGCTACAGCAGATTCTTGAGCAAGAGAATGGAGTTTGAAAGGGAAGGGATGGGCCATCCATTGATTAAGCACTAACTGTGGTCCAGATTTTTGCCAGGTGCTTATTATGTGTTCCCACTTAACCTCCAAGAAACCCAGTAAGATATGCACTGTCTCCATTTTATGGGTGGGGGAACAGACACTTGGAGAGGGGAAGTGACTTCCCCAAGATCGTGGAACTGAGGAGAGAATGAGACAACCAAAGTCTGCTGAAGTCCAGAGCCCCTGAACTTGCCGGCACAACCCAGTTTCTGCCAGGGCATGGGGGTCAGAATCTGCAGGTCCCCTCCTCCTCTCCCCACCCTCCCCAACCCCTTGGTGGAGTTTGCTTCTGGGGCCAGGAGTGTCTGGGGCCAGTGGCGGTGAAGCTTCCTCAGCGGGTTGATGGAGACAACACTTGTGGTGATCAGTCTACAGTCACCCGAGGAGAGGTCTGGAGGGCAGGGGTGAGTGAAGAGGGGACAGCAGTGACACTAGGCCTGTGAGCCTTGCTGTCCAGGAAGGAGGAAGGATGAGGCATCAGGTTTGGGACGTGCTAAGGCCTGACACCATGGGTCAAGCAGAAAGGGACATGGCTACAAGCTCAGCGAACAGGACTGAACTCTAAGCACTCTGCCTGTCCCTTCCAGACTGGAGACACCCAGAGAACATGGCCTGTGGGACCTCCTTCCTTAGCCTCCCCACTGGCCCTTAGAGTGGAGCCTGGGGGGGTGTCTGGAAAGATGCTGACTGGAAGCCTCCCTTACCATCTCCCACCGTCATCCTACCTCAGCCCACGGCATGCCCGCTGAGGCCTGGGAACCAAAGGACCAGCTCTCTTGTTTTTGTTTGTACCCACCCCACCAGCCCTTGGGCTCTCTGCTGTCTCTCTCCTTCCTCAGGCCGCTCACCGATTCAAAAGGTATCTCTTAAGCACCCACCATGCCAGGCCTGTGCTGGGCCCCAAGGATATAGCTGTGTTCTTGGAGAGCTTACGTTCTTGTGGGGGAGACAGACAATAACCAAGGAATGAAAGAGAAACTCATTTTGGGTAGTGACAGTGCCGTGAGGAAAAATAAGGCAGCGTTGTAGGGATAGAGAGGAACTATTTTAGATCAGGTCATTTAGAGCACCTCTAAGAAGAGACATCTTGAACTCTGAATGACTAAAACAAGGACAAGTATAGGAAAGAGCATTCTAGTTGGAAGGAAGTGTAAGTGCAAAGGCCCTGGGGTAGGAGCTGGCCTGGCATATGTGAGAAATAGCAAGAAGGCTGGTTAGCCTCGGATGCAATGAACGAGGGGGAAGGTAGGAGATGATGAGGCACGAAAGGTAGGCAGAGTCCAGATGGTGTAGGGCCTGTAGAGTTTCTAGATTATTTTGAGTGAGGTGTGAGGCCCTTGGGGCAAGGGCGGTTGAGGCAGGGGACAGACATGTTCTGATTTACATTTATCAAGATCCGTCTGGCTGAGAGGCTGAGGGCTAATCAGTCCGTCATCTCTCATCCTTCCCCTCCAGGATCTTGAGGCCCCGCAGCCCCATAGCCTCTCCTGAACAACGGACATGAGCTTCAGGAAACTTGTACAGAAGTTGCCTTCATTTATTGTCTCATAATGAGAAGGTCCTAGGGGTGACTTGAGAGCCCCCTAAGGAAGTGGTTATCATAGAACAGCCTTGTTTGCCTCGTGGGGGTTCCTTTCCTTCTCAGCCTGGTGTGGGGTACCTGTGGGTCAGGGGCTCCTGATCAGGGCCCACACCAACACCTAGACAGAAATTTCAGGTCCGGAGACACTGACTGAGGACAGAAGGGATGAGGAGGTAAAGGCAATGGCTCACCAGGTGACCTTTGCCCTCTACTGACCCCTCAAGTCCTTCCAGAGCTCCTGGGTGCCCAAGTGGGGTGGGGGGCGGCCTCTGTCTGGGTGGGGCCTGAGGAATGTGGTGGACCTCCTGGGGGCTGACCCTGGGGATGGACACCCAGCAGCACTGGGAAGGGACTGAGTCAGATCCGGAGAGCAGCACAGGGCGGCCTGGCTGAGGTCACAGTCTGGTGGCTGGAGGTGGCCTCCCGACCCGAGTCCTCCACCCCCAGCTGGTGTGCGTCCAGAGGGCCTTCTGACATGCGCCAGGCGCCTTCCTGGCCTCGCTGGGGCACTCCTGGGACGTGAGGCACTCAGAGCCAACACCAGGCTGCGGCCAGGCTCCAGTCTCCACCCTCCCCATGGGCCCAGATGGACAGAGGCGTGACCCCGTTCCCCCGAACCCCCAGACTCAGGAAGGGACACGCCACTGCCCTTGAGGGGCCCTCAGTCTCCAAGAAGACGAAGACACACTGAGAGACCACAAAGATGGAGATCAAAAGGAAGTCAGAGTCGGTCAGTCTCCAACTGAATCAAAGCGGGTGTGGAAAATGGTGGTGGCGGGAGGGAGCAGGAGATGAATGGCCCCCAAGGAGGGCAGTGGGAATGAGGCCGGCCCAGGGTCCGAGACCCTTTGTCCACACCGGGTTCCTCTGCCCGGATTGTCTCCCTCCCATGGGCCACTGTGGGTCAGGGGATCGGGGGCGCCATAGGCTTTGGCAACCCCTCCTGTGCCCTTGGAGAGAAGCACTGTGCCTTAGCAGTCTGGGGCAGGCACTGTCCCGGGGGTCAGCTCGCCCCCGGCTCCTGCCTCTGGAAGTTCCGTCTCTGACCCCCTCGTACCCACAGTGCACCGAGGCAGGGAGTTGTGCAAGGGTCAGGAGGCAGGGCGGCAGGCTGGCTGGGGAGGGGAGATTCCAGTCTCCAGCCCCGACCCCCTGAGGCCTTCCCTCCCCAGCCCTGGCTTGTGTGTGCAGCAAGCACCCTCCTCCGAGGTTGTTGTCGGCGGCGGTCAGAGCTTGTTTGGCCTGTGGCTTCTCACCCCAGCGCCTCCTCCCCCTTACCTGCCGCCCAAGAAGAGCAGCCAGAGGCCTAAGACGGGAGGCAAGCCAGGGGCTGGAGCCAGGCTAGGCCAAGGCTGAGGCTCCAAGTCTGACAAGAGCATCGCGTGCTGCTGGGACAGAGTCTCACACTGGGGGTTTCCTGCCTGAGGTGTGGCATTGGTGAGCCGCCAGCAGGAAGGACAGGACGGAGCCCCAGACTCAGAAACACAGCAAGGTGGTCTCTGGAGGGAAGGCCGTGAAAATCCAAGGGCCCTGGGGAGAGATGTAGGCGAGTGGTTTTCTGAAAGTCCCAGCCATCTCCAGGTGGCACTGACTGCCTGGGGAGGGAGTGAGCTGCCCACTGGGGAGGCATTCAAGTAGAGGCTACAGAAGTTAATCACACTCTCACTGAATACTCACTGAGTGCCTTCTGTAGGTGGCCCAATCCAGGCAGTAAGTGGGGAGGCAGGTGCCGAACCACATGATAGTTTAAAGTCCCTTCCAGCCCTGAGATCCAAGAGGGCATCAATCTGGGTGGGGTTCTCCGAGGAGGCGACAAAAAGAAAGGGCTTTTCTAAGGGGCCGG
Source organism: Enhydra lutris kenyoni (assembly GCF_002288905.1). Lineage (NCBI taxonomy): Eukaryota > Metazoa > Chordata > Mammalia > Carnivora > Mustelidae > Enhydra > Enhydra lutris. The sequence goes on from NW_019154110.1 coordinate 21,846,267, forward strand.
ATTGGCCAGGAGCCTGCCTAAGCCTGGGGCCAGCTAGACACCAGCCCCCGCCCCAGGAGGTGAAGGGGCTTAGGTCTTGGGGGTGCAGGGTGGGGAAGGGGAGCCAGACAGCTCCTTAGAAAGTGGCAGGCAGGTGAGCGGGTCTCCCCAGTGATAATTAAGGAACAAAGGTGCCGAGCAGCAGGGAGCCTGCGCAGGCCTCTGGGGCGGGCTGGCTAATGGGAGCCTGGAGGAGAGGTACTAACAAGCAGAGAAGAAGCAGACAGCCCGGCGTCGCTACGCCCACAAGCCGCCCCCTCGCCCTCCTGCGCCAGGACAATAACCCAGCGCCCAGCTGGGGGTGAAAACATATGGATAATGCGCTGGGCCAGTGAGCTGTTCTGACACTGCTGGGAGGTTGCAGGGATGTGGATCTGGGGGGCAAGGGGGCCTGATGAGCCTGGGAGTGGCAGGAGGGGGTCAGGGCGAGGGCAGGGATGGGGGCAGAGAACTTGGGCAGGTGCACTTACCTGGGATCCCGAAGATGTATGGGTGCCTGGGAGGAGATGCTTGAAGGGAACACTGTCACCCACAACTGTCTTCTGGTGACTCACCTCTCCAGATGGTGCAGGTGGCCACTGAGGCAGGAGAGCTGGTCCCAGAGTCAGAAAGCCTGGGTTCTGCTTCAGCTTTGGATCGTACTGTGACCTTGGGCCAGGTTCCTGGGTCCTGGGCTTTCCCACATGTTGAAATGGGAACAGTAGCCTTTTTTTTTTTTTTAAGGAAAAAAATTTTTTTAAGATTTTATTTATTTATTTGACAGAGAAAAAGAGAGCGAGAGTACGAGAGCATATCTGGGGGAGTAGCAGGCAGAGGAAGAAGGAGAAATAGGCCCGCTGAGCGGGGTTGCCTGACGCAGGGCTCGATCCCAGGACTCTGATCATGACCTGAGCTGAAAGCAGAAACTTAATGACTGAGCAACCCAGGCGCCCCAGGAACAGTGCTCTGTACAGTGCAGGGCTGTAGGACGGATCTATGGGCTGCCATGCAGGAAAGCCCCCAGCCCATAGCAATCCTCAATAGGGGTATCCCCAGCCCGAATGGAAATCAGATTCTCACCTGGAGCCACACGCCAGATTAGTCCTCTAGCAGAGCCTGCGTGAGACAAATTTACTCATAAGACTAGACATCCCGACCCCTTCCCTTTACCCGTATATACCCACACACATGCCTGTGTGTCACACCTGTGACAGCAGAATTCCTGAACTTCCCTTCCCACAGATTCCCATAAGGGCATGCACATCTTTAACTCCCCAGCTACACCCCAAACAGAGGCGCGTGAAGCCACCCCAACGCTGACACCAGTACAGCGTGCATTCTTGTCAACCGTACAGAGCACAATCCATAAATAAAGGGTGCAGAATGACATATTAATTGACCCTTGAACAGCACCGGGGATTAAGGGCACCCATCCATCCATCCCACCCCCACCAACTCAGTAAAAAAATCTGTGTATAACTTTTGATTCCCCCAGGACTTAACTATTGATACCCTACTGTTGACCAGAGGCTTTACTGATAACAGAAACAGTTAATACACATTTTATATGCCATATGTGTTACACGCTCTATTCATATAATAAAGTAAGCTACAGAAAAGAAGATGTTATTAAGAAAATAATAGGTGGGGGGCGCCTGAGTGGCTCAGTGGGTTAAGCCTCTGCCTTCAGCTCAGGTCATGATCCCAGGGTCTTGGGATCGAGCCCCGCATTGGGCTCTCTGCTCAGCAGTGAGCCAGCTTCCACCTCTCTCTGCCTGCCTCTCTGCCTACTTGTGATCTCTGTCTGTTAAATAAATAAATAAAATCTTAAAAAAAAAAAAAAGAAAAGAAAAGAAAAGAAAATAATAGAGGGGCGCCTGGGTGGCTCAGTCAGTTAAGGGTCTGCTTTCAGCTCAGGTAATGATCCCAGGGTCCTGGGATTGAGTCCCACATTGGACTCCCTGCTCAGTGGGGAGTCTGCATCTCTCTCCCCCTCTGTGTTTTCTCTCTCTCTCTGTTTCAAATAAATAAATAAAATCTTCAAAAAAAAAAGAGGAGAAAATCTATTTATGGTACTGTACTATATTTAAAAATCCGGGTGTAAGCGGACTGATGCAGTTCAAACCTGTGTTACTAGGGGCCAACTGTATACTCGTGTGTACCGTGTGTGCACATACATCCACATATACCTGTGCATGTGACTAAACCTTAGGAAACAGGGCTGAAGGATTGTTGAGGCTTGCCCTTCCTCTGATACTGGAGGCCAATCAGCACCCTCACAACTGATGGTTGTCCAGTCATTGGAGATTTCTGCTCGCACACACTTCATACATGTGTTCACACACACGGACACCCACCGGGGCGTTTGGCTGGTGTAGTCCTTGGTCTCCTGTGCTCCACATCCCTCCTTATTCCAATCCAGTCCAGCGCAGCGCTGCTGTCTGATTCATCTTCCTGAGCCCCAGGTTTCTCTGTATCTCTCTGCTGCTCCAACACCCTCCATGGCTCCCCATTGCCCTCTAAGGAAGTCCAAAGCACTTTGGGCTCCGCCATTCCTCCTTCTAGTTCTTCAGGGGCTCCCCCAACTTCACGGGACCCCAGTAACCCTAGATGGCATCAGTCAGCAAAGCCTCTTCACAAGTGGCCGTCAAGCTTCCTTTGAGGTCCCGGTGAGGAGCTCCCTGCCTTCTGAGCTAGCCCATTTCACTTCATGACGGGGAGGCTGTAGTTATTTGGGCTTACTCAGGTCGAGACAAGCCAGGCTGGTTCCACTTCTGCTGCCTGCTGGAAGTTTTCTGTCACTTGTGGCTCCGTGGCTTAGTCTTTGTGTCCTTTCAATGGCACGCACCCACAGGCGCCTCCGCATCCGGGTGGGCGCAGGCCGGTCCCTGTGCATTCTGGGGACTCACGGAGACAGCGGGTTCTGACACAGGAGGCTGTCAGAGTTCCTTCTGGGAGGCCCCACTGTTCCCACTCTTTGCCACGAAGCATAGGGACTCAAGTGATCCCACCTCCCTAGTTCTGCTCCCCTCTCCCTCCAATGTCTGAGGTCCCCTCTTAACTCTCCTGGAGCCCCCAGGCTGTCACAGCCCCAATTCATTTTCTCTACTCCACCCGCCCTCCCCCCATTACTTTTCTTACAGCCCATGCCCTTCCACAGGCCATATCACTTGCTTACTTCTTTTAATTATTTTCTGTTTCCCTTTTCTGGGAGGGATCTGTTCATGTGCAGATCCTCAGTGCCCAGCATAGTACCGGGCACATGGGGCTCATCACCTGTAGAATGACTGGCGGGCACTGGTTTCCCTTCTGTCACCTCTACTGGACAGGGAGCCCCATGAGGGTGGAGTTCATGCCTGGCCCTGTCTGCCTGGGGCCCAGTATGGTGTGGGGCACACAAGGGGAGCTCAAGTCCATGTCTGCTGGCTGAATGAACAGAGGCCATCACAGAGTTTCTGCCGTTCACAGCATGTGGGCATGGCTAAGGGCAGGATGAGCCAGAGGGCAGAAGCAAAGAGGAGGAAACCCAGCTCCCTCTCTGGCGGGTCCGTGCGTACACCTGGCTCCCAACAGGTGCTCTGGTTCACAAGTTGCAGCCTTAGGACCTGGGCAGGACATGGGCAAGGGGCATGGTAGGATTCTCAAGTGTTCCGAGGGAAGCGGGAATAGAGCCAGGGGCCGTGGCTTAGAGCTACTAGAGATAGGGTAGAACTGCTTGGCTTTATGCCCTTCCCACAGCCTGCGGCGTCAGCCCCTTCCTGACACTTTCTGACCTCAGTTTTCCCAGCTGAAAAGTGGAACAGATAACAGGGCTGGCTTATAAGCAGACTGACACACCTAGAGCAAGCACCCAAATGTTCTCTTCATCGCTGTGAGGCATGACTATGATGAGGATGAAAAAAATTAATAGGGAGAAACCCTTTCCAGTCCTGGGGGTTGTCTCAGACTCCCGTTCTGGCCTTTGGGTGGAGGAAGCAGGAGACCCAGAGAGGAGATAGCCAGGTCAGCGGGGGGCAAGGCCCAGGGAGGCCATGGTCTCCAACCGGTGGGAGAAAGGGGAAACTGAGGCAGAATCAGCTCCTAGTTCCTTTGCCGCTCTGCATTGTGGACCATGCTTGGGGTAGGGTGCAGAAGGTGGCAGCATCAGGAAGCCCTCCCACTGGGCCTGTTACCTTGCCTGGGGATGTGTCCTCATTGGTGTGGCCTCCATCGGCTCAGGGCAGAGAATGTCCTTGTCCTGAAGGTCTCAGGGTTAGTGGAAAAGCAGCCCTGACATGGAGTCCAGAGACTCAGACCCCAGTCTGGGCTCTGCCTGTCACTCACCTTGTGGCAAGTCACCCTCACCCATATCTGAGCCTCAGTTTTCCTTTTCTGTCCAACGGGAGGATGGGACGAGCCATTGTCTAATGCCTCCCTGACAGACAGGCTGTGGTTCTCTAGGGAAGAGAGGTAATGCACATCAGCACGTGTCTGGCACATAGTAAGTTCTCAATTAACACTGGGGCTCCCACACGCTTGAAGCTGTCCTCTGAAGGGACAGAAGGCAGGGCTCCCCTCATACACCACCTGCCCCCCCATTTCTGCAATCAAGGGAGCCAGAGATGATGATGAAAATACCCGTGGGGTTCTTTGGTTGACCTCTGCCTCCTTCCAGCCATCCTGAGCCCACCACCCACTCTGGCTACCTCCAGGCATCTCGCATCCCCTGTCCCTCTGGCTCCCCATGGCTGTGGGGTGGCTGGCAGGGAGGCTGGTGGGGGTTCCCACCAACTTCCTCATAGACAGTATTTGGCTCTCTAGCGTCTCCTCAGGTGGTTTAGACCTGGGCAGAGACCAAGGTTGCAGCTAGTTTGTTCTAGAATTTTTCATTTCTTTTCTTTTTTTTAAAAGATTTTATTTATTTATTTGACAGAGAGATCACAAGTAGGCAGAGAGGCAGACAGAGACAGGAGGAAGCAGGCTCCCCACTGAGCAGAGAGCCCGATGTGGGGCTCGATCCCAGAACCCTGGGATCATGACCTGAGCTGAAGGCAGAGGCTTTAACCCACTGAGCCATCCAGGCACCCCTAGAATTTTTCATTTCTTTAGGGCCCAGGTTCTATAGACTTCGGAGGTATCAAAACCTCAGTGGTCCTGGTGCTGAGGGTCAGAACTGAGCTCTGGTCACCACAAATGGCATCTGTCACCTTCCACTGAAACCCCTGCCTCCTCTCTCAGCTCTTATCCCTCCCTGCCCACAGGAGGGTCCGGGTCCATGAGGAGGCAGCCTGCGAGCCCCACCCCAGAAAGAACTGCTTCACCAGGCACCTTCCAAACAGTGGGGAACCCAGAAGGACACCTGTGTGCCAGCTGGGGCCAGGGGAGGGCACATGTGGGCTCAGACTGGAAGTATGAGTTGGTATTTTCCCACTGAAACAATGGCGAGGCAAGGAGAGGTCACCCCGGACACCGGGCAGGCACGGAACGTTCCCCCCCGGGAACTCCCACATCCGGGCCGCCTGAAGACATTGGGAGACAAGGCTAGAGAAGTCGACGGCGGCTGGGCTGTGGAGGCCTTTGTGGGTCACACTGCTGAGTCCAGCAGGAAGAGGGGAGCGATGAAGCCTGCCACCCCTAAAATGTGTGGGGATGAGGGGACAGTGCAGGCCCACAAACCAAGACGCCAAACTGCTAAGTACGATATGTTCTTCTTGCCTTCCTCGACCTTTGTAACAGCAAAATTTAAACGTGGGTGTAAAGCCATGGTTTTTATACGGCTGGATATTTATGGGACTAAAATATTCTAGTGTAACTATCACAACTGAAAGGCAAAATACAAATTATACTTAACGATCATCAAAATAATACATCAAAATTATTGAAGTAAACCCACACTTTAATGAAAAATTTTGTAACTATGATGAAATATGATGAGATACGTTTATAAAATAAGATGCTTCCATAATTCCAACATTCAGTGCCTATCATACTGCCAATATAAAGATTCACTATCGGGGAGCCTCGGTGGCTCAGTGGGTTAAGCTTTTGCCTTTGGCTCAGGTCACGATCTCAGGATCCTGGGATCGAGCCCCACATCGAGCCCCACATAGGGCTCTCTGCTCAGCAGGGAGCCTGCTTCCCCCTCTCTCTCTGCCTGCCTCTCTGCCTGCTTGTGATCTCTGTCTGTCAAATAAACAAATAAAATCTTAAAAAATAGATTTAAAAAGAAAGATTCACTATCAAATTTCTCATATATTACATCTAGATCTACATGTATACAAATTAAGAGTTGCATGGACTGTTTAGTAGGATAAAATGTTCCTCACCTACAGTGTGCGCATCTATGTCAAATATTACGCTCCTTTGTGGGTATTTCTGGAATTCAAAGAGAATTAAGAACATGGACGCTTGACACTACTAGGATATTTTATGCTATAAGAATCCATTGCAATTTTCTTGAATGTTTTACAGAAATAACCCTCTGCGGGCACGCCATCCAAAAGGAAGGATTCAGCAAGTATATCTATTTTTTATTTCGCCCAAGCACTGGTGCAGTGTCCATCTCTGTCGCGGGTAGAGGCACCCTCTGAGGACATAACAGACAGAGTTGCTTTTTGTTTCAAGAGCTTGGAGCAGGAAGCGTTTCCCCATTTGGGCCTGATCAGTGTTCATCGCGGGAGTCTTGGGTTGTGCCATGCAGCGTATGCGGCCAGATACTGCCCGACCTAGGCTTATAAGGGGTTCCTTCCCACATGCAACATCAGTACCATGTTTCTGTTTGGGGGGTCCTGGAGCAGGGGCCCTCTCGCTGGCTCTCAGGGCAGTACTAGCACGCAGAGCCCCTAGTTGGAATCTCATGTTAGCAAGACGGCTGTGGAAGCTTCAGGGGAGAGAATTAGAGGGCAGTGAGGAGTCTGGGGGGCTTTGAGGTGGGCACTGTTGGGGTGATTTCGGGATGAGAAAAGATGGAAGTGTGGACAGAAGAGAACCTTCTGGAACCTTCTAGAACCTTCTCTCCAAGGCTGGGTGGGAGGGGGTACATAGACAAATAATCAGACAGTGGAAGGAAGTAAAGTTCAGAATCAAGGACAAAAGGGGAACAGGATCTGCCCAGGCCTGAGCTACCTGACATACTCAAGCAGTTAGCGAGTGGCTGGCTGGCCAGGGGCCAGGACTGGTGACCCTCCCAAGGGAGGGCAGTGCTAGAAGGTCAAGACTTTGGGTGGGGGTACTGCTGGGGCTGAATGCAAGGTGGAGGACAGGCTAGGGCTGGGGAGGAGCAGCCGGCCCCAGAAGAAGCCATCCACAGGCAGGGCCTGCTTGGTTTGGGGCCCAGGGCCTGGAGGCATCAGGCTGGACAAGATGACCTCATAGGGAACCCTTCCAACTCCAGGCTCCTTGCCCTGATCCCAAGGGCTAAAACTCCGTCCGCGTCCTCCACACTCCATGTCTACACCTGGCAGCCCTCACAGATGGTTATCTCCCCTTCCCCCACCCCACGCCTCCACCCGCCCGCCTGTCCGGCTGCCAACAGCCCCACTCCCAGCCTTTCATCTCGTGCCACAGCAGCCGGCCTCGACGCTGGAGTCCCCCGCCCCCCGAGCTGTCCAGCTCCAAGGCTTCTCCTGGGCTTGGGCCCCATGGGGCTATAAGCTGGGTCCCCCAGGGCCTGTGCTTCCTGCAGCAGCCCCTACACAGGGTGGCCTGGGGGCACACTTCCCCTGGCACTGAAGCCGGAGCGCACCCCCCCCCCCGTCTTTCCACCTTCCCTCCACCACTCCTCACCCCCAAGAGTCCTCCTGGCTCTGGATCCCTCTTCTCGCCCTGTCCTCTCTGGCTGGAGGGCCCCAGGCAGCCAGGGAGAGGCCAGGAGACCACACGAGAAGGCTCCATGATCAGAGGGACAGACATTGGGAATGACAGGCACCCTTTTCCCCATAGGAATTTTCTTCTCTGCCTGGGATTGGCAGAGGCAGGGGGATGGCTGAACTGACCAGCTTCTTAGGCGGACGGGTTGCTGCCGTAGGCATCAGCCCCTTCCAGCCCCTTCCAGGCCCAGCCCTCTGCCCAAGGCCCCAGGACATGATGGGGGGAGTGAGGGGGTGAGGCCAACTGGCAGAGGTGGGGAGGAGGGACGAGATAAGTTCTCTGTGATACTGGTGGGTGGCGGCTGCCCTCTGGGAGGCCGGGAGGGAAGCCGAAGATCCTTTGATGGGGGCAGGTAGGCTGGAGCAAGAACCCCGAGTTGCCCTCTAGGGCTTGCTGTGGACGGAGATACAGAGGAGACAGAAAAGGTTGGAAGAGAGCCTCCTCCTCTGGCCTGGGGTGAGTTGAGGCTAAGTCATATCCTGGCTGTCCTCCTGCCTCCCGCAGAAAAGAACAGAAATCACACCTGACAGAGGGGGCAGAGGCTTTGTCCAGAAACCACATCCCACCCCCAGGCTTGGGCACCCTGTGTGTATAGACTGGTGTATAGAACTCGTGCCAGGCCCACCAGTCTGTGGTCATCCGGCCATGGTCATCCAGGAGCCAAGCCAGGATATGGGGGTGCCTCCTGCACAGGCTGGAGGGCTCCTGAAGGCAGACACACTGCGTCTGCCAAGCCACGGGACTGGGAGCTGCTGCCCACTGCCCATGACATCCGGCTGACTTTCCTGAAGCCCCTGTTCACTTCTCCGTTCACAGCCTCACTACAGAACATCCCCCACCCCGGGCATCCCAGGAGATGCTCAGGGAACAGCAGGATGTGGGGAGCACTGTCATCACCCCCCCAACTCTTTGCAGGAACTGGGGAGAGCAGCGAGGGCAGCCAGGGAGAGGGGAGGCCAGAACCAAGACAAGGGCAGCGGACGTGCTCACTGCCCGAGCTCAAGACCCACTGTTTGGGGAAAAGGGGGCCAGGAAGAACATGTTTGTGCATAGAGGGAGGCAGAAGAATTACCCCCAGGGAGGGAAGCGTCTGGTGGGCCCGGGAAGAGGGAGGTCCATATTGTGCTGTTTACTTTCCTACACTATTGAGACCCATTCATGCAAGAACGTCTTCACCTATGACTTGTGGAATTAAAAGACACAATAAATAGTGAGATTCAAATGAAAGATTGGGTTTAGTTCATAAAAATGTACCAATGTTTGTTTCTTAGCTAGTACAGAGTTACCCCAGTGATACAGGCTGTTAACAACGGGCGAAACTGGGTGGAGAGGTTCCGTCTTTGCAACTTTTCTGCCCATCTAAAATTATTGCAAAATAAAAAATGATGTTTAAAAATATAGTAAGCCCCCCCCCCCCCGAAAGGACTGCCACTGGGAAGGTCCATTTGCTACCCTGCCACACTGGGGGCCGACATTGACCTGATCGGGAGGCTGGGGAAGCAGGCCGACAGCAGGAGAGGGTGCTGGGGTCCTTTTATTGAGCACAGCTGGTTGGGGGCCTCAGTGCTGGACCAGAGGGCATCAGGGAGGTCTGTCTTGGTGGGTCAAAGGACTTCCAACAAGTGGTTAATGGCAAGCCAGCCAGCCAGGCAATCCAACATGGCGTGATGAGGTTAAGGTGGGCAAAACGCCAGATCCGAACCCAGACTCAGGGGAAGGTAACATCTCATCATTTTCATCTTACTGAAAAGTAAGTAGGAGATGGACGGCAGGGGAGAAGGGATGAAAGTTTTCTAGAGGGAAGACCTGCCCGTAGCTGGTCCTTCCAGCTAGAGTGTGGGGTGGAGGGTACAGCAGCTTGGGGCCACGACCAGAGCCTGGAGCTTGGAGTCCAGACTCCATGCTCATGGTGTTTTTGGGCACATCGCTTACACTCTTCGGGCCTCAGTTTCCTCATCCATAAAATGGAAATTATCGTCTCGTCTGCCCTGCCTGCCTCCCAGAGCTCTTGTTAGCGCCATCCCAGAACCATACCATGGATGGGCCTGGTGTGGAGCGTGATGGCCCTGGGAAAGTGGACCCCGGGTCTGGAGGGAATGGGAGGGGGGGCACGCCATAGGCAGCGATGGCCGTGCACTGCCCCAGATGCGGACCTCAGAGGATCTCCCCACGGCAGGGCCCTCCCCGGTAGCCAGTGTCTTCCCAGAATTGCCCCTCCAAAGGAGCCAAGTCCCCAGGAGATAGGCCCAAGTCCCCCACAGTGGGTGGGGGCAGGCAGGGGGGCCTGGGAGAACAGGCTGCCAGGGCTGGGAAGATGCTGGGGTGGGGATGGAGGTATCTGTGAGGGCCCAAGCCCAGGGGGGAAAAAATTCTTGCTGGAGCTGTATAATTAAAATCCTATTAAGCGGCGCCTGGCAGTCTCCTATCAACCCCAGCAAGGCTCCACGCAGAACCCTCTCACAGCTGCGGCACCCTGCTCTCCGGGGAACCAGCTCGGGGCTGGCTCTGTGCAGGGAGAGCCAGGGGCCGGGACATGGCCGGCCTTGGGCAGAGCAGGGGTGGGCCAGGACGGGCATCGGGGAGGGAGAGTACGGTCAGGGCTCCAGGCCAGGCCTGCCTCTGGGCCCCACCCCGGCATCCCTTCCACCCCTCCCCTTGTCCTGGAGGGCTCAGCGTCCTCTCCACCCCTTCAGCCCCTCTGCCCCGGGCCACAGCACCCATCTTCTGGCCTCCCGTCCTCCTTCCCCTTCTTTCCCAGGCTCCCAGCTCTGCTCTGGGCAGCTCCTCCTCTCCCATCTTCTCAGCTCAGGGTTGTCATCCTCTGGTGCTCCCCCTTCTCCCAAGCCTTCCCCCTGCCTTAGGCAATGTCCCTTTCCCCTCTCCTGCTCAGGTCCAAGCCCTTCTTCCATGCAGCCTCCCATGACTCTGGACCCAAATTCTACTTAGCCTCCCCAGTGTGCCTGGCTCTCTCATACTCACTTGGCTACACACTGCCGTCCATCCCTGGATCTATACCCTGAGTCCATCAGTGTCTTGCCTTGCCCATCAGACTGATTACTGTCACCCCTCCCTCGGGAGGGCTCCCTGCTAGCCTCGAGCCAACTGTAGTTTGTTTGACAAGCTCAGGGGTGGATTGGTGTCCCCTCAGGAAAGCCCTCATCGTGAGAGCCCTGGGATCCGGTCAAAGCAACAGAATCCTGGGCAGAAAGGGGAGCAACTGGTGGGACCAGGGGCTCCCCACCATCCCCTCTGACCAAATGGCCTAGAGAGGAGTTCTGGAAGCAGGACTGATGAAAATGGAGAGGCCAGCTGGGCCCTGGCATTGGCCCCTGAAGAGTGCATCCTGATACCTTCCCAGACCCACACCCCCAGTTTTGGATCCTGTCCCTCAGCTTTCCCCCTTGGGCCTCTAATAGGAGGGACTGCTCTAATCCCTTCTGAGGGGGTGAGTGCCCGCAATAATCTGACCCCTCAGTCCTCCCCCCAGGGCCAGCCCTGGATGACCAAGAGAGCAGGCACGGCAGGAAAGGCGTGAGGGAGGCAGACCACCCGAATGCCAGCCACTAGAGGTGGGCCCCTCTCTGCCTGGGTCACCGGGCAGGGACGTGCTGAGTGTCCCGAGGGCCCTGTGCCCTGCCACCACACCAGGCTGAGCTCACCAGGCTTCCCCTGATTCTCTGAGTCTTCTAGAGAAGAGGATCTCACTCCCTCGTTCAGAACCCCTCTGGGATCCCAAAGGAAGGCAGGACCGTGGCACGCTGCCCTTTGACCTTTCCAACCAGTCTGAGTCTTTTACAGCCCACCTCACAGCCTGGGACCCTCCTCCTGTCCAGAGGGACCACACCTTCCTGCAGGTGTCTGGCTCCTTGTGACTGAGAACTGAGGGCAGCCACTCTTTTAGTCTGAGGGGAGGTGACATAGGACAGGGGAGCCCCCCCACCGGCCCCTTCCCTCAGGGCAAATCAGGAGTCAGAAGTCAAGGGCTCGAGTCTGACCCCTGTCTCCCAGCTGGCCGTGTGAACTTGAGCAGCCATCATGCCCCTCTGGGACCCCATTTGACCACCTTAGAATCTTTGGATGCAGACATTGACTCTCCTCTCTCCCTGACACTGTTCTTCCCATTCCCCCCATCAGCCCCTACCCCCCAGACACTCCCCTCCTGCCTCCCCCTTCCCATCAGGTGCCCACCAACTCCTCTTCTCACCCATCTCACTGGTCTCCTAATTTGGCGCCGGCCCGGTGCTGAGTGATGGGGTCACAGAGACAAGACACGGTCTCTGTCCATTGTGCCCGTTCCCCGGGATTCATGTCATTTAGGGGAGACGTGAAACTGGAAATTGAAGCAAAATCAGCTCAACCAAGAAACAGAGAGAGGGCTGAATGCTCCGTACAGGTTTGTGCAAATGAACAAAAACCACTCAGGCCAGTCTGTGGGACCGGGTGAGTTTCTGAGCATAGATTTGATGTAACATTGGAGGTGGAAGGGACTTTGGAGATGACCCGGTGACACTGAGGCTCAGGGAGGGACATGCCTTACCGAAGGCCTGTAGCTTGTAGCATTGGGCCCATCTGTCTACCAGACCAAACAGAAGAAGCTGGTCCTTCTGGGGGAGGGGGTCCTTTTCCAAAGTCCCCCAGGGTGGGGATGGCCAAGAGAGGTTAGCAGCTGGGCTGCATGACTTTCTGTCCCCTGCGCATTTAAACTCAGCTAGCCCATCTGTCCCTGAGAAGTAGGTGGCTGCCAGAGTGGGGGTTGGGCAGCAGCCCCTGACCTTGATATCAGGCTCAGGAGCCTTGTCCTGGGAAAATCTGGGGCTTCTGTGGTAGAGCGTGGAGGAAGGAGAGATTCATTCTGGCAGTGGGGGCTCCGAAGGGCTTTCTCTGGGGTGGGGACAGGGAGAGGAGGCCCACTCCAGACCCTACCCATGATTTCCCCATCCCAAGTCTGCCTAGAGCCATCTTCTGAGCTGCCCTTCTATGCAGGTCTCAACACTGCTGAGTCCTTACCGGCGGGAAAGCTGCAGCTCAGGTCAAGGTCCCTCATGTGAAAACAAGAGACGGAGGATCCAAGAAGGGCGCTGACACCCCCACTGAGCCACACAGAGCCAGGTTCCCGGACTTCTCTTTGCTCTAAACCACTTTATCGGGCTCTGGCCACTAACAGAGAGTCTCCAGGCCCGAAGGACCCTGAAGAGACACATCCTGTTCTGGAAAGAGGCCCATGAGGGAGACAGGGTGGGGACAGAAGGGAGGAGTGGGAGCCAGACTCTTTGATTCTGGTTCCCTCTGCTTCCTGACGTGGCCTCTCCCCACAACTCCCCCGTAAGATCTCAACTGAGACCCTCACAGCTGCAAGGGCGAAGGCTCAGCCGGGGGCAGCCACACACCTGGTCCAAAGCTGCGATGACGTCACCTCCTGTCTTCCCGGATGTGGGATCTTCCCATGATGACAGAGTCCATGAGCCTTTCCTTCCGAGTCGAAGACAGTGTTTCAGGGGCAGGCGTTGGGTGGGGGAGAGCCTGGGTGCCACTGCACCCCAGAAAAGGATCTAGGGTACCAGACAAGGCAGAATGCCTGCTCCTTTGTAAGTCAGGCACTTTTCTCAGAAGCCCCGATCCACGAAAGGGCACGGTTCTTCTGGAAGTCTACCCTCCCTCTCTTGCCGCAGCTCAAACCCCTGTGCATCCTGGAGTCATTAGCACCAAACAACCCAGCTAGTGAGTGCAGAAGGATTTCTCTTCTGCCACGGTCCCAGCGCAGCCGTGAAAGAAGTTAACCACAAGATCCCAGCTCTCGGGGAGCTTATGGCTTTGTGAGCAATACAGTCTCCCTGGAAATCCCCCACACCTCTTAGCCATTCCCTGCTCCCACCTTTGCTTTTTCCTCAGGAGCCCGAATTTCACTGACCAAATTCTGTGTTCTCCAAATTCTGTGCTTTTCCCTCTGCACCGTGCCTTCCCAGTTGGACAAGTCATTCCCCTCTCTAGACCTCCGGCAACTTGTCTATAAAAAGGAAAGCCCTATCCCCCTTTGTCGGGGGGTGTCTTGAAGATCTCACAGGTCACTAAGCACCGGTTGGCGGAGTAAAACAGGGTCAAGAGGCTGGCCTTGCTCTCAGACCTCGGAGGGCAGCCTCTGCCTTCCCCAGAAGAGGCAGAGACGCGGGGTTTCTCTTGTCCCCAAAGGCAGGGCCATCCTCAACACCAGCATCCTGGTGCCTTCCTACTTCCTGCCAGTGTCAGCATCCTTGCCTGCCACCCCCACTTCATCCCACCCAGCCCCACCCAGCCCAGCCCCACACAGGGTGACAGCATCACCAGCCTCGCAGCGGGGGCCTCTGGCAAGCTGACAAGAGGCAGGGTGGGGGTCCCTCCGCTCCCCAAGTCCTATTACCTAAAGTGCCACCGCCCCGACTCTGTAGTAATTGGGGGGCTCATTTGCATTTTGCCTGCGTGTGGTTTCAGAGAGGCTCCCTGCCCACCACATGCCGGGGCTCCTCAGCTTTCTGCCCAAGCCCACAGTAAGCTTCCAGAGACAGAGAAGCACTGGGGAAAGACAGGAAGTTGGAGTTGGAAGGGGAACTGTGCCCCAGCTTCTCCCAGGAAAGGGAGACTTGGCAGGGTCCCCAGACCTCACGCCAGTCCTGGCTCTGGGGCCAGGGCGGGGATGGTGGGGGTGACGTCCTCCACCGCCCTCCCCGGTCTCAGTTTCCTCATCTGTAAACTGGGGCTAATAACACTTAACGAGCGAGGGGGGTAGGGGGCGTGTAATTAGCACCTACTGGCTCTGGGCTTTGAAGTCAGGTAGGGGAGGGGGCTGGGCGCGTGAGCGGGAGTTGGATCGAGCTGAAGGCCTGAGTGCACGGGCCTGTGGTGGGCTACAGCAAGAGACCCAGGACCCTCTCTCATCCGGGGGAGATCGCACACCTACGGGAGGTCTTGGAGAGCAGAGGTAGGCGAGCAGATCCAAGGCCTGGGGCCACAAAGTGTTCCAGGTGTGAACCAAAATGCCCCAAGCCATCCAAGCAAGGAGCTGGTGCCCCACCGCCCCCTCATAGATGGGGCGCTGCCAGGATGAGGAGGGGGCAGCGGGATCCAGACCACAGGCTCCATCCCATCGTGCTGCCTTGAGCCCCAGGACCCCAGTTCTTGGCACATGCCTAGGCGTACCCAAGGCGGGTCTCCAGGGATAGAGCAACAACAGCTCTGGGCACATGGGCTCATGGACAACTCATGAGGAGGTTAGAGAGGCTGGGGATGGTGGGAGGGAAGGAGGCTTTGGGGACTGAGCCCAGGGAGGTGAGGACAGGAGGGAGGGAGCACCACCTCCCACGCCCTTGGCCTTTTCGCTCGCCCCACGACGTCAGGGCTGAGTCACAGGGAGAGGCTGCTGTCCAGCAGGGGTGGGAGGACCCTGGGGACCAAGTCTGGACGCTATCCCAGCCCAAGCAGTGTGTGGGGCACCTTTGGCCCGGTTGGCACCGTCCAAGGATGCAGGCTTGAGCTAAACATCCATAGTCCAGCCTCCCACGCCTGGGAGGCAGAGCCTCCGATGGGTCTGGGAGGCCCTAGAGGTCCATCTGGGAGGGTCAGGAAGTCATCTTTGGTATCCCCCTGTCCCTGGACAGGTTGACAATGAGACCACCCAAGACAGACCAACGTATACTGGAAAGCCCTTCTTGATGTCAAATCATGAATCTTCTTGCTGCAAGCTCCGCCCATCAGGCCTCCAGCAGGTGTAAAGTCCACGTGGTCACTGCTCTTCCTGGGACCCCTCTCTACCCCCCCATCCTTTGTCTCTCAAGCTCTTTTTGTGCTCTCCAACAGGTGGGGCATGGAGGTCTTTGCATTTAGCCAATAGTTGGAGTAAATCTATTCTACTCACTGATGCACAAATCCCAAGGCCCCCAGAACTGGCAACCTAGCGACTTGTTTGGTGGATCCTTAGAACCATAAAATACAAGTACTGATTTGTTCTCCCAAACAGGAAAAGAGCTGTTCACTCATTCACTCGTTTTATAAATATTGATGGATACCTACTAGGTACCAGGCACTGCTCTCGGCACAGGGAGACACTAGGGAAGGAGTCAGGCTGGGGCCTTGCCCGGAAAGCTCTGCTCCAGCCGGATCAAGAACGTGTTTAAGGGGCCAGAGCCCCGCAGAAGAATGGGGGTGGGGGGGTTGTGTCCAGAAAAGGCCTTGGAGGGAAAGAAGGAATTCAGCTGTCCGTGGAAGCCCTGGGGAGAGACCCCGCCCACCAACCATCCCAGAGGCTCCAGGGACTGGGACATCTCTTTCCCACTTGCTACCCCTGCCTGCCTGGGCCTGGGGCTCACAGGCTGGAACATCTGGAAGGGCTGCAGTGGGGTCTCACCTGCTCACCTCCACCCCCTGAGTGAGCGTGGGGGAGGTTGACGGGGGAGCTGAATGGGATGCTGGCTGGGCAACTTTGTAAACTTTTTTGAAATTAGGGTTTTTCTGTCTTCTGTGTTGACAGCTCTCAGATGTCCGGGGCCAGAGGCAGCTTCCCCAGGTACTCGAGATCCTGTTTAGAAGTTCCTGAGACTTGGGGATCTGCCTTCGAAGTACTTGCAAAATGGGGCCCCTGGGCCTACGGAAGGGGTGGCATCTCGTCTCTGGTGGACCGAGGGTCCAGGCCTGGGCTGTCCCCCCATGCTTCCAAGGTCTGCTGACAAGAAGCTGGACACCCCAACCTGCTGGGGATGCTACCCTCCATCCCACTCAGCATCTCACTCCTCCCGCCTGGTGTCTCCAGAGAGCTCATCACAGCTTGTCTCCCTCCCTATACCTCTGGGGCCTCCTCCTCAGTCCCTGTGAGCTGTGGGGCAGGGGATGGTGGGGGCGGGGAAGAACCATGAAAGGATGTTATTAGGTCCAGTCAAATGTGGAATATGGATATATGGATGGTCAATTAGATAAAATACTGTACTGAAGCAAATTTATGAGACTGTAACTGTACTGTGGTTAGGAAGATAACGTCCCTGTTCTTCGGAAATACATGCTGGACTACTCAGGGATAAAGGGCGATGATACACGGAACCTACCCTCAGGTCACTCAGGGGAAAAAAGATACACACGCACAAATGCATAGAGAGAGAGAGAGAGAGAGAGAGAAGGAGAGAAAGAAAGCAAATGGACTAAAATATTAACAACAGGGTACCTGGGTGGCTCAGTGGGTTAAGCCTCTGCCTTCAGCTCAGGTCATGATCTCAGGGTCCTGGGATCGAGCCCTGCATCAGGTTCTCTGCTCGGCAGGGAGCCTGCTTCCTCCTCTCTCTCTCTCTGTCTGCCTCTCTGCCTACTTGTGATCTCTCTTTGCCAAATAAATAAATAAATTCTTTAAAATATTAACAACAGATGAGTCTGTGTGAAAGGTTGGCTATCTCTCTGGGCTTTAGCTCCCCCTCCGCCCCACACTCCTCCCACGCAGTCCAAGGATGGGAGTGGGGGGTCCCTGTGTCTCACTCCTTCTGTTATCCCTAAAATAGTGCCTCGTCTGCAGAAGACACTGAGAAATAAAAGCAGGGGGCGCCTGGGTGGCTCAGTCAGTTAAGCGTCTGCCTTCGGTTCAGGTCGTGGTCTCGGAGTCCTGGGATCGAGTCCCGCGTCAGGGTCCCTGCTCTGTGGGGAGCCTACTTCTCCCTCTCCCTCTCCCTCTGCCTACTGTTCCCTCTGCTTGTGCACTCTCTCTCTCTCTCTGTCTCTCTGTCAAATAAATAAATAAAATCTTTTTAAAAAAGAAGAAGTAAAATCAATGAATACTGGAGCCTCTTATGTTTCCATCTTTGTGTCAATATTTTCCTCCCTGCCTCCGTCCCTTCCTTCCTTCCCTCACTCACTTACAGAAAAGTGTCCCCTCGTCACTCACCAGACACCCCCCCGCCAGTAACCCTGGACATAGGGGAATGACAGGAGGACCCCCTAGCTTGGTGCTTCTTGATGGTTCTGAGGGGGTCTCTGGCCCATACTTGGATGTCCCTGACCCCTGTCACCTTTGTCTGGGCCTCTCTGTAGGGTGGGAAGCAGGAGGGACTAAGTGGAGTGGTTGAGAGCCTAGGCCCTGCCACAGGGCCTTGGTGGCTCCTTCCTCCCTGCCTTCCTCAGCCTGCTGCTCTCCTCTCCTTCTTCCTCGGAGGATGTACAAGCTCCCAAACCCAGGGCAGCCGGGCTGTGGGCCAAGGGTCCAACCCGAGAAGAGTCTCCCTCCTTTCTCCCACCGTCTGACCCCTTCTCCTCACTCCTGGGCCCGCCATCGCGCCTGCCACCCGTGGCCTCCTGAGGTGACATCACCAGGGCTCCCCCCACGCACACACTCCCCATGGCGGCAGAGACTCCCAGCACCATCTCCCCATCTCGCCATCTCTTCTCTGGCACATCAAAGGCCCAGGCAGGAGCGTCCCCCTCCTCCCGGCCCCGGGGGGGTAATCAGAGCCCGGTACATGTGTAAATGCTGGGTCCTCAAATAAATAAATAAATACTGGAACACGTCGGGCCTCACTGCTGCCCGTCGCCCCGGGCTGGGACCCAGGCACCAGGCCAGCCCCTGACGAGGTCTTGGGGACCGCCTGGAGCTAGAGGTGTGTGTGAAGAGTTTCGCGTGGGCTGAGCCAGAGTTATCCTCAGCAGCATCAAAAAGACTGTGTGTTGGGGTGGGGGAGTGTGCGGGGAAGCTATGGGGGGAAGGAGGGTCCCTCAGCAGGTGACCCCCATCTCTCACAACCACACCCCTTGCTACCTCATACGCAAGCTGCCACCCCCTCCCACCTCTTTGAACTCCAAAGTCAGCCTGCCTCTTCCAGCAAGTCCAGCTTGCCTCCCTCAACAGCAGGAAGAAGAAAATGTGGGCAGGGATTACATTCATGGGACGGGCTCCCCTGGCCAGGCCAGGGCACCCCCCCGCCACAACCTCGATTCCCATGGTGGAAGGCAATGGGTGGGCTGTATCAAGCACCTGAAGGTGGAGGAAGAGGAGGGGTAGGAGGACCCACTCAGCCCACACGGAGCTAAAGGCTGGAAGGAGAGGGAGCCCCCCTCACCCCCACGCTAGGAGCGCCACTTTCCGCTCCCGGTGGGCCGGTGCAGGGCACAGGAGGAAGGCACAGCCCTCCATCCTGGCTAACCAGCTCATGTGACCCCGGGCCAGTCACTTAACCTCTCTGAGCCTCAACGTTATCACCTATAAAACAGTCACCACCTCCCCCAATACACACCCTGCACTGCCTCTCCCACAGGGGAGCGGACAGGCTCATTAGAGATGACCCAGATGAATTGCCCCCAAACTGTAAAGTGTTGTGCCCCTGCAGGGCTGGCCTCCACGGCTGAAGGCAGGGCACCTCCGTGGGAAGGAGGATCCCTTTCAGTTGCCAACTCCCCTGCAGGGGCCTGGCAACAGAGCAGGCACTCCAAACACGTTGTCTGAAGAACTGAATTTTTAAAAAATGAACAAATTCTAGATTTAACTTCAACTATTTTTACGTTTTTGGCCATGTCATCCTGCTGTCCTCATTTTTTTGGCTGAGGACCCCTTTGGAGAATCTGATGAAAGCTATGGACCCTTGCCCTATACTCATATTCAAATATGATTTCTGGATCACACCCCCCCCCCCCCCCCCCCCCCCCCCCGGGCCTGGACCCCCCTCGGGTCGAGGGGCCCTGCCTCCCGAAGCCTCCGAGGCTAACGACAGTATGTGAAGTCCTCTCTTCCTGGGATTTTTATGGGTGTGATCTCCCCTCTTACCAGCAACCCTGCACCTGTTCCCCTTTGGCAAATAAGGAAACTGAGGCCCAGAGACGTGAAATGACTTGCAGGGGCCAACGGCGAGGCTGTGTTAGAGTCTGGGTTCCCTGAATGGGTCTGACTCCCAAGGGCTTCAAAGCCTGGGCTGTTTCCAGGTTTTGCTCCCTAGAAGTTAAGTTTCTGTCTTGGGCTTCAGAGCCCCCAGGTGGGGCCCATACATGAGACGGTGCAACACCTTACTAGGAAGAGTGGTAAGTGGGGGGCCCACGTGTGGGGGAAGACAGAGGCAGGCTGATGAGCAAAGGGGGCACACACTAGAAGAGAAGCCCCACGAGAATATTCTGCTGGGCTTTGACACCCCATGTGGGGGCAGGAGGCAGAGGGCAGGGGCAGAGGGCGGGGAGCAGGGCGGGGAGCAGGGCTGGGGCAGTTTGGGAAGGAAGAGGAACACAGAGCAGGGCTGCCCTCTCTGGGAGAGCACCCAGAGTAGGGTGGGCACAGGTCAGGCTCCCTTGGGTGGGTTAGTGCAGGGGAATGGGTGAATACTATCAGCTTACTCGTACAGCGACCACATGGAAGGACCTATGTGCCAGTGCTGTGCTAAGCGATGTAAACACTTCTCTGGCTTGGTCCTCATGAGTCTCTGAAGTAAGAAAGAATTATCACCGGCCCCACTTTACAGATAAAAGCAATTTATCCAGCAGTAAGTGGCAACTCCATGCACAGAGTAGGAGTGCAATAAATGTTAAATAAATGAATGGCTGAGTGGATGGATGGATGGTTGGGTGGATAGGTGGATGGATGGGTGGATTGATGGATGGATGGATGGATGGATGGATGGATGGATGGATAGATGGATGGGTGGATGGGTGGGTTGATGGATGGGTGGACGGGTAAACCTAGGTCTTTCTGATCCCCAAATTTAGCTCTTAACTTCTCCCTAATTCTGGAAGGCAGTAAGGAAGGGGGATTGTTAGAACCTTCCAGGGGCCCCAAAGGAAAGGCACCCTGGCTATTTTCATTACTTCATTTCATTCTGAACAAAATCCAAAGTCACTGCCACAGTCTCTAAGCCCCTCCCCATCTGATTCCAGAAGAATCTCTTCCCACCCCAACCCCCATTCATGCCCCTCCACCCAGAGTGGAATCTTGGAGATTCTATCCGGCAATGTCTCCCCGCCTCCTGGTCTTTGCAGTACTGTTTTCTCTGCCTGAGCTGTCTCCCAGGATCTGTCCACCTGGCTCTCTGCTCAGGTGTCACCTTCTCAGAGGCCTGCTGAGTAATTTATCTACACTATCACCCGGTCACTCCCTCTCCCGAACCTGCTTTAGCTTTTCTCCTAAGCAGTTGTAACCAACTAACATCTTATCTATCTGTGTAAAGCAGGAGCTCTGTTTTCTTTCTTTTTTCCCCCCTTCCTTTTAAAAATTTATTTAAATTCAATTAATTAACATACAGTGCATTATTAGTTTTGGAGGTTGAGGTCAGTGATTCATCAGTCACAGCATCTTCTTTACGTTTGTATTCCCAACACCCATAACAAAAGTCGACGTCAATATATATGTGCTGAATAAATAAATGAAGGTCTCTGACCAGTCCCAAGAGAAAGGCAGAGACAGCTCCAGGGCACTGCTGGGTGTACACATGTGCTAAATCCATGGGAGAAACTGCCCCTCCTCCAAGAAGTCCTCTTGGATTTATACTTTTTTCAGCCAAAAAAAGAAAAAAAAAAAAACAAACCCTAGTATTGAGAAGTCCTTGTTGCACCCAGTAGGACACCCTGACTCTCTCCTGCTCTCTCGCTCCCCACCCTGATTTCCCTTTCCTGTGATCTTTCCAGGTGCAGGGGGGGGGGTGTTTAGCGGGGGAAGCTGGGCTCTGGGGTGCCCGTCGGGCCAGCCTACAGCAGCCTACCCCAGCCAGGAGGTGGGAGGCGGTACCCTAGGCTTAAGGCGTGAATGGGGCAGGAGGTGGATGAAAGACAGCCAGTGCTTCTGGCCTAACGTACAAAGGGGACCCGGGCAGGTGTGAGGGAGGCCTGGGGGCCGGCTGGGAGGAGAAACTGAATCTGGAGTAAGAGATCAGTTTCACTTGCCGCGTGTGAATTTCCATTAGCTTTCTTTGGCTGTCAGTCATGTGCAGGGACAAAACTCCCTATGAAGAGGCAGGGCCTGGGGGTGGGGGCTCTTGTTTCTCCTAGCCAGTCTCCAGCAGCTTCCCAGGAGGCAGTACGTGGCCAAGGGGAGCTTAGGGAGGATGGTCCAAAGCTGTCCTTTTATAATGGGACCAGGGAAGCCTGAGTAGGGCAATCACTCACCTAGGTCACATAGCGACCAGCAAAGCTGGGACCTGAATCCAGAAGTCCTGGGTCTGGGGTCAGCTCTTGGCAACTGATTTTTATATTCAGTCCGTCCTATCTGCTGGGGGCCCACTGCTGAAGTCTCCATGGGGGCAGCAATCCCCCTTCCTTACTGCCTTTCAGAATTAGGGAGAAGTTAAGAGTTAAATTTGGGGCTCAGACAGACCTAGGTTTACCCATTCATCTGTCCACCCATCAGTCCATCCACTCAGCTGTCCATTTATTTAAATTGGGCTGTGTCTGGATGGCACACAGAGAGGAGGGGGCAGGCCCAGGGCAGGGACCAGACAGGGTGCTCCCTGGACAAGGGTGCCATGGCCAGACAAGTTGGGCAGGCAGAACTGGACCTACCCAAACAGAGACCCAGCTCCAAAGAGCACTGTCATTTTGAGAGGACAGTGCTCTGCAAAACTGCCCAGGGCCATCCTGAGCCCCACCTCCCACGACAGCTGCATTGCCCCAGGCAATGGAGGAACCTAAGGAGGGGGCCAGGGGAGGGTCTGTGGTCTGGGTGGGAGTGAGAGGGAAGGGGCCACATAGGAGGGGAGGGAGGAAGGGAGAGGAGGAGGAGGAGGAGGAGAAGGAGGAGGAGAAGGAGGAGGACAAAGCCGGCCTGTGTGGCACCTGAGACATTCCCAGTCTCTGCCCTGTCCCTCCCTGATCCTCCTCTGGATCTGGTGGGAACAATGCCCCCATTGAGGCCCATACCCCCAGGGATAACATCTCTATGTCCCCCAGGACAGGAGCCAAGCAGGTGAGCCTGGTGGGGGCTGGGAGGCCATTCTGCAGAGCAAAAGAGGCAGGACCTCCCAGGGATGGAGCAAAGGTCTGGAGGGCAGAGACTTCCCCACTGGAGAAGTCTCCCTCTGCTTCCTCTGTGGCCAGAATAGGGGGCGGGGAGATGGTGGTGGCCCCAGCAGGTGGCATTAGGGTCAGATTCCTGGGTAGGACAGCAACTTCCCAGTCTGGGTGGAGCCCTTGGCTGCTCCAAGAGGCAGTGCAGGAGTACCAAGGCCCCAGCCCCTAATCACAGCAGTTGCTGGTGGCAGTTGGGAAGTTGGCAGTGTGGGAAGAAGGCACAGAGAGATGAGACCTAACCAGGGGAGATGCAACAGAAGAATCGGGTGAAAGACCAAGAGTGTCCCAACCTTGTTTTTATAGGGGAAGTAATAAGATATGCTTGAAATGGCTTTTCATGTCAGAAATAGAAATGGCTATCACCTAGTTAGGGCACTTTCTGTATTTCCAAATAAGAAGCTGCAAACGGGGGGCCTGGGTGGGTCACTTGGTTAAGCGTCTGATTCTTGATCTTGACTCAGGGTCATGATCTCAGGGTTGTGAGGCTGAGTCCTGCATTGAACCCAGCGTCGAGCCCCGCGTTGGGCTCTGTGTTCGGCGCGGGAGCCTGCTTAAGATTCTCTCTCTCCCTCTCCCTCTGCCCCTCCCCACTTCTGAAAAAGAAGAAGAAGAAGAAGAAGAACAAGAACAAGAACAAGAAGAAGCAGCTGCATTTGCTCTCATTTTATTTAAAACATATACATATGTTTTTAAAGATTTTATCTATTTGAGAGAGAGAGAGAGACAGAGCACTAGCAGGGGGAGCCGGATGAAGGGGGCAGAGGGAGAAGCAGACTCCCTGCTGAGCAATGCGGGGGTGGGGGGGGGCTCAATTCTAGGACCCTGGAAATCATGACTGAGCCCAAGGCAGGTGCTTAACCCATTGAGCCACCCAGGCGCCCTGCATTTGCTAAAAGAAATTCAGTACTGCAGATTTCTCCCTTTATTGGGCGCCCACCTGTGTTGGGCAGTCCTGGCCTGGCGGGGGGTGGGGGGGGTGGGTTGGTGCTGGGTAGAAGGACCACTCTTGGCTACAAGGGGAAAGGGGCCATCTGGGGACTCGCCAGGACCCCACTCCCTGGCCGGGAGACCCAGCAGGAGATTCAACCTCTCTGGGCTTAGTAATTCAGCTCTACTTTGGGGACAGAGGCCCCAGTGGCCCACCCTCAGCAGGCGTGGTCATGTCCGCTTCTGCCACGGGACTCTGGGGGCCCGCAGCTGTGAGTCTTGGCCGAGAACAGGGCCCGGCACAGGGTGGCCACAGAAACTCAGTAACTGTCCACTGAACTCACTTCTGACAGGGTATGGGTGAAAGTTTTTTTTTTTTTTAAAGATTTTATTTATTTATTTGACAGACAGAGATCACAAGTAGGCAGAGAGGCAGGCAGAGAGAGAGGAGGAAGCAGGCTCCCCGCTGAGCAGAGAGCCCGATGCGGGGCTCGATCCCAGGACCTTGGGATCCTGACCTGAGCTGAAGGCAGAGGCTTTAACCCACTGAGCCACCCAGGCGCCCCAAGGGGTGAAAGTTTTTAGTATATGTGCTGCCGAAGCGAGCACAGGGGTGAAAGTTTTTAAAGCATGAGAGCTTCTATCAACGTGAATAAGAACCAGCCACGTGAAGGAAGGCCGTTCCTTCCCTCACTGGCTCCCGTAACTGTTGATGTACAGGGGTTGAGCCCCTTCTGAGTGCTGGGGATACAACATGAAAGGATGTGGCCCTGCCCTCAGGAAAACCACCCCAACCACTCCTTCACGGCCTTGGTGGGGCACCAGCCCCCTCAGTGAGGAGACGGTTTCGGAGCCCAGCCTCGAAGTGGTGGCCGCTTTGCGAATGAGTTGGTTGGCCAGGGGTGAGGAGGGCACAGCGGGTGGAGGGCACGACATGTGTGAAAGTGAGTGAAAGCCTGGGCCTCACTCAGAGAGGCAGAGGGAGGAATCTGGTTGTTTTTCTGCAGGCGATGGGGAGCCATGGAAGACTCTTGAGCAAGGGAAGTCCTCCCCTCCAACCAGGTCCTTTGGAGAAAGCCCAGCTGCCGCAAAGAGGCCAGGCTGGGAAGGATGGGTATAAAAGTCCACATGGGCTGTGGTGGGGCCTGGTCCAGCAGGGAGAGGGGGTGAGCTGGAGACTGGCAGGGAAGGAGATGTGAGAAATGGGGGAGGAAGCTGGCTTGAGGGAGAAAGCCACACATGCCAGGCTCTCAGTGGACAGAACTGGAGTCAGAGGAAGCACTTCACAACAGGAAGGACATCTTGGAGGACACTTAAAGGGAGCCCTCACCCTGCGCGGGGCTCCTCCCTGCAATGGCTGCTCACAAAACTTCAGCAACGGGAAGCTCACTACCTGTCATTGAACCCATCGCATCGTGAGACAGTTCCAGCTGATGGGGAAAGGGCTTCTTCCAGTCCTGTGCAGACATGTAAAAGCAAAATGGGTCAAGGGACGGAGGGACGGATGGACAGGCATGGAAGAACATGGAGACGTTGAGACGGAGGGTTAAAAGAGCCAGTCTCCATATCCCCCACACCCAGCCTACAAGCTCCAGCCTGGATCCTCCCTTTCCAGGCCCTGATCCCTCCTACCCTCTCCTCCAGGAAGCCCGCCCTTACTTCCC
Source organism: Enhydra lutris kenyoni (assembly GCF_002288905.1). NCBI lineage: Eukaryota > Metazoa > Chordata > Mammalia > Carnivora > Mustelidae > Enhydra > Enhydra lutris. Next base: position 21,871,700 of record NW_019154110.1, read on the forward strand.
ACCTCTGCAGCTTCTCCTCGTCTCCTCTGGTTCACCAGCCCTGACCAGTTGGGTTGGATGTCTCTCTAGGTCCTGCCCACCCCCTAGCTGCCTGAGAAAAAAAGAAAGAGCCGAAGCTCATTCCCCTGGGGCAACGCTGCTCATCCCTTGGGGTCTAGATGAAGCCCTATCATCGGAGGAAATGATCAGACCGGACCTTTCCCAGTGCCAGGCCAGTCTCCATCACGGGCATCGGCACACGTTGCAGGTGCTGGGGCAGGGGGGAAGGCAGCCCGAACAGCCACCCAGATGGGTTTCGTCCCCTCAGCCTCAGAGCCCCTCTGCTGGGGAGGGTGGGGCAGGCCACCTGCTTCAAGCTGCTCCCTCCTGGGACCTCAGCTCCAGGCGCCTACCCTCGCTCTTCACTTCGCACAGCTAGAGAAGGGGCTAATGACCCCCCCCCACCAGCCCCCAACCAACAGGAGGGGCAGAGGAATGCTGGCCAGGGCTTGGCAGGCCCCACATGAAAGCTCACAAACCTGTGAGGAATTTTTATCCTCCTGGGGATGGGGGTGGGAAGGGAGGAATGTCACCTGGAAACCATCCACCCTTTCCTTCCCTCTCAGGAGCCCTGGGCGTTGAAAAATTAGGAAATCTAGACCCCCCAAAACCAGCCATGTCCTTTTTATAGACTTGCCTGGATTTCCAGGCCTCACTTTTTTAAAAGTTCTCTCTCTAGTAATAACAATAAGTAATAATAATAGCATTTACTGTGCTCCGGGCACGACTCCAAACTCTGCAAACTCTTTGCAATTCAATCCTCTCATTATCCCGAGGAGCCTGGTGCTCTTACTTCCTCGTTTTATAGATGTCAGCGCTGAGGCAACAGAGAGGTTAGGTCATTTGCCCAAGGTCCCACAGCAAGCAAGTAGCAGGATGAGAGCCTGAACCTTTATCCCACTTTCCAAAGGCCAGCTCTACACTGCAACTCATTTCCTCCAGACCCAAGCAAGAAAGGGCTGAATTTCCAAGGCATGACGGGCAAGAGCGGACGGGAAGCTGGATTCCTAACTTGTCCGATTTCCTCCTGCCGCCCCAGCACCCACCAGCTACAGATCCCAGGTCGACCCTTCCCTGGGAGATGAGAGGAGGTGAGAGGGCAGGCAAGAAAGGGTTTGCTCTTCCAATCTAGCTGGAGCCCAATTCAGGGAGATGAGTGGGCAACTGTATCGCCAAAGGGAGAGGTATAGAGCTTACGAAAGAGGATTCTGGAAAAAATCTGACCTCTACCGCTTACAGCTGTGTGCTCTTGAGCATGACTTCATATTTCTGAGCCTCATCAGGGAAGTGGGGAGAGCGATAGGACTTATCTCTATAGGGCCATTAAGAGGATGAAACATGTCATCTGCTGAAATGTTTCCCCCGTGCCTGATACGCCGGGGGCCCGCAGGGAAGCTCGGCCGTGCCCACTGCCCGGCAATCAGAAAAGTGCAGGATCAACAAGAGGGGAGTGGGTCAGCCTTGCCACTGGCCCTGCCTCCCGGGAGGGACCCAGTCAATGCCACAGCCCCTTTGTGACACTTTGGGCTTTTCGTGGGTAAACCAGTGGGCGAGGGGCAAGGGCTGGGGCAGACCCCTGGCACCTCGAAGCCAGAGAAGAGCCAGATTGGGGCCAGACCCATGGGCATTGAGTCTTGAGGTCTGTGGGACTTCGGGAAGTGCCTGCCCCTGCCAGCACCCGTCTTCCCTCCACACAGTAGGGAAGTTTCCACGTTCCCAAAGGCTAACACTCCATAAGTGTTTATCTTCTCTCTTCTCTCTGTCCAGCCTCCTGTCTCCTTAGTAGGGAGGGATGATGTCTGCAGGCTCCATGCCTTTGGGGGAACAAGGACAGGCCTCCCCAAGAGAAGAGCAGATGTTCCCCTCCAGCTGTTTGGTGTGAATCAGCCCTGGGGGCTGTGGGGGATCTGCTGGGGCCCTTCCCCTGGGGGTTCAGCCTGAGAGTGGCTGCAAGTGGCCTCCAGCCTGGAGCAGAGGGCTGAGCAGCTGGGGGAGGAGATGAGAAAGAGGAGAGTCATGGGACACGACCCTATCTGCCTCTTGGGGTCTGAGTCCTCAGACACTGAGCCCGTGGGCTGCTGGCGGAGGGAATGCAGCCACACCAGACTCCCTTCTTCCTCCCTGCCCTCTGTGAGTCCCTCCGATCCTCTGTTCTCAAGCAAGGTCATCTCCTTCTGAGTACCCATCCTGCCGTCCAAAATGGCCATGTCTGGAGGCACCTGGCTGGCTCAGCAGGAGGAGTGCGTGACTCTTGATCTCAGGGTCATGAGTTTGAGTCCCACAAGTAGGTGTAGAGATTACTGAAGAAAATAAATAAAATTTTAAGTAAAACAAAACAAAACCACAAAAGGCCATGTCTCCTAACCATCTTGAAATACCTTCTTCCCCTCCCCCCCTTCCCCTCCCCCGCCTTCTCTGGCCTGTCCTCCTACTCCAGGAAGCTCTCTGGGACCCAGAGGACAGATAACTGACTGTTGTCTTCATAGTTCATTCCCTAGCTAGGATGCACCCCTCCCACTTGCTGCTTTTCCACAAGAGACACTGAGTCAGGACTCAGTCTCTGGACTTGGTGATTTGCTGAACCAGAGACCCCACAGAGAGTAGGGTTCAAGGTCACAAGAGCTACAGGGAAACAACTAGGTAGGCAGGCTCTGAAGTCAGACAGACATGGTTTGTGTTCCCTGTGCCACCACTCTCAGGGAGCAAGCTAACTTACCCTCTCTGTGCCTCAGTTCCCCATTGTGGAGAGGGAAATGAGATCATATATGCAAGGTGCCTGGCCCTACTCTTATGATGACGTTTATTATAAGGGCCATACCTCAGAACCCTGACATCCTAGGCTCCCATATTCTTGGGACCACAGGGCTATGGGCTTCAGGGCAGCTCACCTTCTCACCTTCTGGTTTTCTCCTCCAGCCTGCCCTCCAGCCTCTTCCTGACTCCCTCTCCCCAAAGTTCCATTCCCGGCCCCAAGGAGGTGTTTGAATCAGGGGAGTCACGCCCAAGTCCATGCTGAGCCTGTCAGCTAGGACCCAGGGCCTGGAGAGGCCTCAGCCTCAGAATCCTCTCAAAGCCTTGACCCCTAGGACCCTGGGACCGTGCAAGGTGGGCAAGGATAAAACAGGACACGGCCTCTTTCAGGTCTGGCTCACTGTGGGGGCTGGAGGCCAAGGCCTCATGGGTATGTGGCTCCCCACTTCCTCATCACTGCCCAACTTGCTGGGCTTCCTCTAAGAGGTGGGCTCAGCAACAGCTCTTTCAGGGTCTGAACGGTCAGTGGCTGTGTTCAGAGGACAGTCTGAGCTCTGAGGTGTGGAGACGTGGAGCTGGGAGGGTTGGGGGTGGGGGTAGGAGGAAAGTAGCAAGAGAGACACTCTCAGAGGGCTTCTGGCGGCCCCCGGTTTGGATGAGGAATGGAGTCCTGTTAGTATTCGGCCGCTAATGCCGAGTGTGTTGTCTGGGAAGCTTCTGGGCTCCTGTTCCCAGGAAAGGTTGTGTCCAGTAGATCCCAGCCCTGGCAGTCAGGGAGGCTCCTTGAAATTGGCCAGCTGTCCCATCAAGGGTGGCCCAGACCTAACTAGTCAGGTTACTTTGGAGGGTCACCACCCTCTGCGCAGCTCCCCCGTTCTTTTCCATGGCATCCCTGCCCTGGGCCCAGCTGGCATGCGCATGGGACACGCCGGGGGTGGGTAAGGGAGCTAGCCTGGGCAGTTGGGTTCCGCAGCTGCTCAGGCCAGGGGAGGAGGGAAGGGAGGACAGACAGACCTTTCCAGTCTGTGCCCCAAAGCCCACTGGTAGATCGCATTCCACTTGCCAAATCGAAGTCCTCTCTCTTGTAGGCCTTTGAGACACTCTGGGCTCTGAAGGAAGGGCGGGGCCCAGAGGGGTGTCAGACATGGGGAGAGGACTGGAAAGGAACTCCAGTTCTATCTGACACTCCCCTGGCGGAAACACACAGCCTGGTCTCTCTAACCTCCCTCTGCCCTTGGTCCCCTCTCTTCTTTCCCGCCCTTCCAGGGACACTCCTCAATGTCAGGAAAGCCTGCAGATTCTTCTTCCCTCTGGCCAGGCTCAACTCTCCGTCTTGCCACCAAGTGTGTAAGTCGGGTGCCGCGAAAAGGGAGCTGCTCCCGTGGGCTTGGTTCCCATGCCTGGCTGCCCACTAGGAACTTCCAGGAAGCAGAGCAGAAACATGTGGTCTTGCTGGGTGTGGAACAAGTGTGCACATCCCTGGGCACCAAGCCTAGCAAACAACCTTCCACTGCTGCTGTCGGAAGCAAAGGAAACAACGAGCCAAGTGTCCTGCACCTGCTGCTCTGAGCCCAAGGACCAGCCTCTGGGGGCCCAACGTCCTCAGGAAAAGAACCAGCAAGGGGCCAAGGCCAGCTCCCCGCACTCCAGGGACAACAGGCATGGCCCCCACCCACCAGCCAGGGCTGCACCAGGTTCTACCACCAATCTGCCCTCCCACGAAACGCGTCACCCACCAAGTGGGCAAATAGCAGCTCTTCCCCAAGCCACTTCTCTGGCTGCAGTCCCCAGGCAGGACCTGTTCATTTTACAAAGCTCCTCCTGCTTCCTGGCTCCCGCCTCTCCTCCTGACATTCCTTCAGAGGCGCAGACATGTCTCTCCTTCTTCCAGGATTGCTCCCTTCACACCCTCCTAGCCCTGCTCCACATTCCCCTCCTCCAAGAAGTCCACCGTGATTTCCCCCTTCCACGCTGTTGAGTACTTAACCCCTGCCCCACCCCATCCCGGGCTCGCTAGATTCCCAGCACTAACACACCCGCATTCAAGTGAACCCGCGCAATGAAGAATAGGAGTGGTATTCTTGGTATTTATTATTCCTCAGGTGGTTGCAGAACTTTATAGTTTTCGTAACACTTCTCCATACGTTGGCTCAAATCATTAAAATAACGAAGGGAGGTAGACAGAGGGGGTTAAGCATCTACTATTTTACAGAGGACACTGGGGTTCAAAGAAAGGAGATTTGCCCAAGGTCGCTGAGACATCAGAGGACGCATCTCACACCTCCTGACCTTCTGACTCAGGGACGCCCAGGCTGTCAGGGCTTGTTAGTCTGGGAGGGCCTCCAGGAGGAAGTGTGCGAGTCCACGCGCGCATGCGCCGCCAGAGGAGGGCGGGAGAGCCTCAGGTGGAGAAGAGGTGCGAGGGGCGAGGGCTGGGCGGCGTGGGAGCACGCCCGGCGGCGGCGCGGGGCAGAAGCGCGGGGAGGGGGCGCCGCGCTCACCACAAGGTTCCGCCCCTCGGCGGGCGCAGACAATGGGGTCGCTGTGCCCGGCCGCCCCCTCCCCTTGCTCGGCGGCCCGCGCCCGCCCCCTCTCCCCAAAGCTGCTTTCAATTTAAACGCCTCCAACCAGCGGGCGCTGCCTCGGGGGGGCGCGACCGCAGCGCCGAGCGCCCCTGTAATTTCCGCGGGGAGCTGACCGGCTCAAACACGGCCCCGCGGTGCCCCGACCGCAGTCCCCGAGACCGGAGACGGCGCCCAGACAGCCTTGCCCGGGTCGTGGGAGCGCCACTGGGGCGGCCTCCACGGCGGCGCGCGCAGCCGGGCCCGCCGCCTCCTCCAGGCAGCCCACCGCCACCAGGGAGACGCTCCTCCAGGAAGCCTGCCTGCCGTTGCCAGAGCGATGGTGCCTTGTGGTCCCTCACTGCTCTGCAAGCTCAACTCCCTTTTAGGGAGCTGGGAGGAGACAGGGTCGGGACTGTCCATTCTGTTTATCTGTTGTGGTTCCCCTCCTCAGACTAGAGGCTCCTTGAGGGCAGGGGTTCCTTCTTTTCAGACTGGGGGAATATGAGTGACCTGAACTGTAGTTCCTTGCTTGCTTGCTGGGCAAGTGGGAGGGAGAGTCCTGCCCCCAGGTGAGACAGGAGGGGACCCAGTACTCCCCACCTCCATAGAAGGCCCTAGTATGAATTGCCCTAAGAGGAGTGAGTGGGTGAGGGGAGTGGACAGACAGAATCTGTCTGCAGATCCCTCGGCCTAACACAGGCCAGGCAGAAAGGGCAGCTGCACACCTGGAAGAATTTTCTGAGCTCTGGCAAGGGCCTCCAGGGACTCCTCCAGGTTGGACCCTCAGATGTGAGGGTGAGGGTGTGGATCTGCCTGCAGTGCTCCCTTCTGGCCCTAAGCACTTCTTCTGTTCCCTGCTGCCCTCTGCCTAGAAACAGTGCCCACCTCCCCTCACCCTAGAACTTGGGAGGGGACATGTTGTGTTAGTATGTAAGGGCAACTTGTCTAAAGGGCCTGATTTCCCTGCATCTGGATCAGTGCTGCTTTCAGGCCTGTGTCGATGGGGCTCTATTGGAATTTTCCAGATTGTGTGCCTATGTGCGTGCGTGTGCAAGCTCTCCACTGGGGGCCCTGGCTCCTCCTGAGTGCTCTGCTCCACCTTGTCCCCTCCCCCCATGTCCCAAACACCCCTCTCTTTCCAGCCTGGCTGTTGTGGTAAAGCTAATCAGAAGTAATTATGGGGGAAGGAGGGATCCCACGAGGGACCCCACAAAGACCACCTCATCCGCCCTGGCCCAGCCCTGGTGGCCCTGGCCCCCGGGGCCTAGGCCTGGCTCAGCTCTGCCTGGTGAGGCTGAACCCACCAACACCACCCCCGCCCACCACTCTCCCCTCTCCCTGCCAGCCCCAACCCCTGGAGCCATAGGGAGGCTCAGACATCTGCATTTGTCTCCATCTCCCTGAAGCTGTTCCGTCCCCGTTTGTCCAGCCCACGTTCCGTGGGCTTCCCCTACAAGCCAGGATTCATTCTGGCATTAGAACTCGACTGGTCCCTGCCCTCATGCAGCAGCTCCTGGGACTCGGGTCAGTGTGGACCCTGCAGAGGGAAAGGCAGAGGGTCCCTCTGGGGTCACAAGCCACTTCAGGGAGGCCCTCCCTTGCCACCGCCTTGCTGACAAGGGGTGGCATGGGGAGGCAGTGGGCAGAGCACACCAGGTCCAGAGGCCTGTGAGGGACTTCCGCACTTCTGCACTCCTTGCCTGGCGTGGTGTCCAGTCCCCCCTCCCACCCACCGTTGACAGGTGTCCAGCCAACCCTGCTCCATGTCTCCCTGTCCTGCCCTCCTGTCCTCCTCCAAGCACCTCCTCCATCCACGTCCTTCTCCCCACTTCTTTGCTTGGGGGTCCCTCAGCAGTGCAGAGACCCGCGGTCAGCACCTCTCAGTCACCTTCCTGGGGTTCAAGTTCCCAAGAGCCAGGAGAGCCCTCAGAGCCTGTGGACATCAGCTACTCCTCTCTTTCATGTGCTAGGAAACTGGGGCCCAAATGGGTGGGGACAGGCAAGCAGTAGGGCTCTGAACCAGACCCCAGTCTTTGACTTCCCATCCAATGCTCTTTCTGGGCAGCCCTCCCTGACCTGCACCTGAGGGCAGCTAGGTCCGTCCCTTCCTCCATCCTTTTGCTGTGCCTAGAGGACAGAGGATCAAGCGGGGTCCCTGCCATCTTGTCTTCCTGCCCTGCCCCAGTAGCCTGGGCCCAGAGACTGGGCGGTGGGGTGGGAGCCATGGGAGAGGGGCTCAGCTGAGGGTCTCTAATTTGCTCCTACCCCTTGATGTCCAGAGGAAAACAAGCCTCCTGTGCCCAAGAGATTTCCAAGCATAAACGGAGGTCAATGCCCCCCTCGCCTGCCCCGGAGGTGCCAAGGTGGTAATTAGGCTTGGGGGTGGGCCCTGGAACGGTGGGGGTGGCGTGGCCATTATCCCTGGGAGCTGAGCTGGGCAGGAGCTGTGTGGTCCAGGCAAATGGGTGGTTTGTAGGTGGTCTGGGGAATGAATGAGTGAGTGTTTGGGAGGGAAGCTGGTGGGGAGGGAGTGGGGGGTGGGGCGGGGAGACAGAGCAGACAGATTGGAGAGCGAAGCTGGGTAGTCATGCCCTGGACTCACTGGTCTGGACCCCTGCCCATGTTCTGAGGCATCAGCTAGGAGAAGACCATGAGGCAAATGGGGGGGGGGCTCCTGAGGATGCTTGCCCTCAGCCCATGCACTGGAGCACCTGGGCCGCCATTGGCTCCCTCAGTTTCAGGAAGGGAAAGGGAAGGAGGCAGGTGGAGGTCGTTCAATGCAGGGTCCCTGGCATGGTGTGGGGTGCTGGCCTGCTGCTCCTCTGTGCCCATTCCCATTCCATGCTTCATCCCTCTCCTTGTAGGGGAAAATTCCTTGTTGGGCTTCAAAGGACACTTTGATTGAGCCCCTAGCCCTATCTCAACCTCAGGGAGGCTGTGGGTCCTCAAGACGATCTCTCCTGGGGACGCCTGGGTGGCTCAGTCAGTTAAGTGTCTGCCTCAGGCTCGGTCAGGATCCCTGGAGTCCTGGGATCAAGTCCCAAGCCGCTCCTTGCTCAGCAGGGGGTCTGCTTCTCCTCTGCTTGCCCAAAGCTTTCTTTCTCTCTCTCACTAACAAATAAATAAAATCTTTTTAAAAAGTGATCTCTCCCTTTGACCCCCAGGATCCACCACCCAATGCTTCTCCATGTCAGGTTGCACAAGGCAAGCCCGGGTTTCCCTACCTGTGAAATGGGAGGAATCCCGGATTTAACTGTGGGTATTAAATAAGCCAGTGCGAGGCCAGGGTTCCTAAAATGGCAGTTGCAGCAATGACTCATGCCCCACAAGATGTCCCATGTGTCTGGAGGCCGGGTCTCCTCCCAGGAATGGGGGAGCTGGAAGCCAGGACTTGGCCATGACCCCTGGCATAGGGACCAGGACCAAGGCGGGCAAGCAGTGGTGTGAGCAGGTCACGGGGAGGAGGTAGGATTGCTGGGACTGTCCGGTGGCATCCTGCCTGGCCCCGGGCACATTCCTCCTCCCCCGCTCTCCCCACCTGCCACCTGGCCTCTGGAGCAAGAAAGAGTGCCGGGAGACTTCCATACAGGGCTCCCCGGAGGAGGAAAGGAATGAACAGAGGGAGTGGGTCAGGTTGGGACTGCCTGCTGGGCTCCCACATGGAGGGACGAAGCCTCTAAGTCCTGGTTTCATCCTGTTGCCCCTCAGCACCTCGGGAGTATCCTGACAACAGGGGTGAGGTCTATACCCTCAGACTGGGGGGGTGCTCCCTGAGGCAAGGGCCTGGGCTCTCGCCATCACCTTTCTGGGTCCCACAGCCTCACCCCACTGCTTGCAGATCCAAAATTCGCTATTAATGGGAAAGTCCCTGGGGAAGCTGGAGAGCCCCAGAAAACCTGGGGAATTGCCTGGTGTCCTCTGATCTGGAAATGGGTGAGGTAGGGGAAGGGCGGTGTGTGCGGAGACGCAGCTTCTAGATTAGGGTCATTCCCAAATCAACCTCCCTCTGCCCTTCCCTCTTCAAATCCAGGCAGGCTAACCCCTTCTCTCCCTCTGTGCTCTGCCCAAAGAGCCACCTGCAGGGGACAATCTGGGGTGGTGGGGACCATGGGGGGTGCTGAAGGAAGCCCAAATTCACAGCCGATGACACCCGCGGTCAGTCTCCCTTCAGGAAAGAGAACCCCCTCCCCGCCTCTGCCCACTCTATCCAAGTATGCATTCTAGGGCAAGGAGGTGGTGAGGGATTAGGGAGGAGGGGAAGTGGGCTAAACGGAATGCTTTTCCTAGGCCAGAACTGGAAGGATTCGGAGGCACTTGGGAAGTAGAGTTGGGAGTCATTCAGACAGAATGTAGACTGCGCTGGGAGAGCTGGGGCGACCGGAAGACCATCTCAGCCACCCCTTGGCTTCTGGGCCAAACATCACTGACTGACTACCTCTCAGACAACGTCTCTTGATTTAAGGTCTACTGCCATGAGCTTATGCTAAGGTCTCCACATCCTCACCACAGAGAGAAAAACGCTTTCATTAAAGGCCTACTGCATCCCAGATCTGCCGTGTGCCCAATGATGATGTTCTTTTTTTAAAATTCTTGTATTCACCTCTTTTTTTTTTTTAAGATATTATTTATTTGACAGAGAGAGACACAACGAGAGAGGGAACACAAGCAGGGGGAATGGGAGAGGGAGAAGCAGGCTTCCCGCAGAGCAAGGAGCCCAATGCGGGGCTCGATCCCAGGACCCCGGGATCACGACCTGAGCTGAAGGCAGACTCTTAACGACTGAGCCACCTGGGCACCCCCAATGATGGTGTTCTAAGCATGACTGAGCAACACACCCCCTCCCTCCGTTGCGCACCATCTAAGGACGGCAACACACAAGACAGATTCCAGTTCAAGACGGAATGAAACACAAGCTGGGCAGAGATGCCAAGAAATCGGGGTGTGCAGACAGGGAAATTCATCCCGACCAAATATCAAAGATAATCTCCCCAAGCATCGAGAAGCCAAAGGTAACTAGAATCCAACACCCATCAGTGCCTCTTCTGCCCAGCAGCTTTCTCTGCGTCCTCAGTCTAAATCGGTCCCACCCCCTTTTTAGCTTCTCCTTGAGTTCCAAAAGACACCCTGAACGTATTGCTGTTTGTAAGGATATATTTATTTATGGGATTATGTGATTAATCCTTCTCCCCCACAACACCCTAAGTGCCAGGAACAAGCTTGTCCGTGAGCCAAGGTGCTCAGCCATGAAGGTACACGGCAGGACTAGTGTAAAACAAGCCACTGGATGTAGACAAAATGGAAGAAGGTGAAGTACATAGAGGGGGCCCAGGCTGGAAAGGCAAACTGGCACCAGATCAGGGCGGGCCATAAATACCAGGCAACGTTGGGACTTTATCCTGCTGGCAATGGGGAGCCATCAAAGGTGTTTGAGCACGAGAGTGGCATGTTCCAACCTGTGTTCTGAGATCCCTCTTAGTGCAGTGCGAAGGAGGGACGGGGCCGGGGTAGGGGGGAGTGCTCCCCTGGAGCCGGCGGAACCAGCCATGGTTGCAATGATCTTAGGGACTGGTTTAAAAAGACCTCAACTGCGTCCAAAGTAATCAAAGTGGAAAGAAAAGCGGGCACCTTCGAACCCACTAATGCTGCAGGAAGGGTGAGGTTTGGTGAGCTGTTGGATGGTGGGGGGGGGGGGTGGTTCTAAATTCTAGTGTGCTGTCTTAGAGACGTGATGCCTTTAGGCTAAATGAGGCATATCCAAGGCGCCATTTTGGGGGGAAGATGAGTTCTGTTTGGACGTGATAGGTCAGACTCATGATCCTTCCTCCCGGCTACTCTCCAGTTGTCCCACTGTAGCCAAAGCCTCTGTTCCCTTGTCTTTCCAGAACCCCAGCTTCAGGGTGGCTTGGCTTCCCCCAGGGTGATGAGGCTCACAGAGACCACTGGAGAGTGAGTGGGTGGGTGGGTGGGGGTTAGAGGGGAGACCTGGGCCTCCTGGCTTCCTGCCCCCACTTGGCACTGCCTCCTGACTGGACCTCCCACTTCCTGGCCCTCTAGGAGCTCCTACCCTTCACAGGTGGGGAGGAGGCTCCCCGGGCAGGCTGGAAAAGATAGGGAAGGGACCTGGGAGCTCCCAGGCAGAGGGTCAGTTAGTGAGGGTTAACAAAGTGCTTCAGTCTCTGGTAGATGCCCTGGTAATTAGGGAGTGGGGAAGAGCAGAGAGAGTTGAAATCTGAGGCAGGTCTAGCTCCAAGAGCTTTGCTCTCTTCTCCCTGCCCACCAGATAGCCCCATGCATACCTGGATTCCTGCAACTCTCAGCAGAAGAGCAGGAGAGGAGGGTGTGGGAGACACCCAGGGGCGGTGGGGAGGCATTGGGTCCAACAACATGCAGGTCTAGAGAGGAAACACAAGCCCCAGAGCATGGCCCCTGAATGATAATCACAGGTGGAGGGCAGGGCCCTGCCTGGAGAGCACAGGACACAGCCCCCGGACCCTAGAAGCAGAAGCCCAGACCTCAGAGCATCACAGAAGGCCCCCACAGCCAGCCCCTGTGAAGGAGCAAATGTCTAGCTGGCAAAACCCCCACTAAACAAAGCTGCATCTGCATGACCCAGCAGAGGCAGACAAAAGGAAGAGAGAGCTGTCGGAGTCAAAGAGGCTCTCACAGGGCACCTAGATCTGCATGCTTTCCAACCTGTGTTCCCTGGAGTCCTCCCTAGGAGGTCTCAGGAGTTGGGTGGGAGGGAGAGTGGACCTCTCTCTCTCCCTACTCCAGCCAGAAACCCCCACTTTGTTTGATTTATATACTAGGCATCTGCCTGAGGTTCTGCTTGGGGGAAAAATGTAGGCTGCTACTAAGCCAGACACAGATAAATAAGGCTGACCCTGAAATGCTACACACTGGAGAAAGAGCGGCCTCCTTCCCTTGCGTCCGTCAGCCCAGCTGACCCTCTCGGCTGTTCAGATGTGGGTGTTGGAGGAACACCTGAACTTCTGGACTCTCTGTCCAGTGCTCTTGAGCTGCAGAGACTTGCCAGGAGGGGGCACTGAGGGGAGGCCCGATGGGAGAGGGGTTGATTCTCTGGGAGACCAGTCTCAGAGAGGGGCGGCCCCGAACCAGAAGGGGCCCGGGGCCAGCGCCCCCGGGCGAGGCCGCCCACTCACCCGGGCGCGCCCGGCCCCCATCGCAGCCTCGAGCCCCTCGTGGTTGGCGACCACCCGGCAGGCTGCGGCGGCAATGAGGGGGTGAGGCCAAGAAAGGGTTAATCTGCAGTGCCTTTCATCAGCAGCTTGGCGGGCTCCCAAGGCCCACAGGCTGGGTACCTGGGCGCCTACCTCCGTCGGTGGGGCGGAGCCGTGACCACAGGGCAGCCCTGCCGTCTGCATTCCTCCCGCGTGAGTGCGTGAGTGACAGCCGCCGCCGTGCCTGAGCCCCTCACGGCGACCGGCCTCCCGCCCCGCCCCGCCTGCCTCGCAGGAGTGGGGGCAGCCAACCCCCGGGAGGGCAGTGCCGGCTCCCCCATCCCCTCCTCTCCTCCCGCTGCTGCAGGCCCTGCGCTGGGCAGGGAGCCCTTTGCCGGGAGAGGGACCGGGACAGCCCTGCTGGGGGGACAGAGGAGGAGGGAGACGCAGCCTCACTGGGAGGTCAGGATTCAGGGATGGAGAGATGCCCTGGGCTTCCTGGAGGAGGGGGTCAGGACAGGGTGGGCACAGCCAGATCAAGGCCCAGGGCCCTGGGAATTTGGCCTCTGTCCCCCGTGTCCTCCCTTGGCTCCAGCCATCCACATAAATTTCAACCCTCCCATTACATGGTGGCAGAATGGCCATCCTCCATTCCTCTTCCCTGAACTCACCAGCCCTCGCCTTTGATCTCTCCTGGGGCCTGTTGGTGGAAACAGGAAGTCGCCTCTGGCTTGAAGCAAACTCAAACAGGGTGTAAACAGGCAAGCACCCCACCTCCAGGCTTCCCCAAGATGGACACCAAGTGTCAGGACAGGAGGGAGGGTCCTTCTCTCTGAGAAGATGGTGGAAATGCTCTCCCTCCACCCCTAGGCCTGGGGGTTCTCTGAGAAGGCCAACAGGACTAGTGAGAGATAGTGGCTTCATGGGGGTGGGGGTGTCCCTGTCCTAAAGAGCCTGTCCTCAAAGTGGAGCTCCCGCCAAGGCTCAGCACCCCTCCTCCACACTAGTGCTCGTGGCTGGACCTTTGCCTTTTCTGGGGGACAAACCCCCAGTGTCAGTTTGCCCACCCAAGCCCTCTGGGAAAGGGGTGTTTGGGGCAGCCCAGAAAAAGGAGCTCGGCCACCTAGCCCTAAACCACACAGTTTCCACACAGCTTCCTGAATGCCTCAGTAGCCAGAGTCCTCAGACCTAGGAGGCCAGCAAAGAACCCTCCCGAGAATGTTCGAGAAAAAGGTGCCCCCTTCGAACTGGCACTTCAAGCTCAATTAGAAGTGCAAGCTCAGCTCTGGCTTCCAGGCTCTCTCTGTTCGGGTTCCAAGGGCGCTGGGCATGTGTGCAGAGGAGAGAGAGGGGAGGCTGAGGGGAAAGGGGCATGTAGATATGTGGAGGAGAGGTGGGTGAGGGCAGGGAGCAGGCGGGGACCTGCCCCAGAGCAGCCTGGTTCCAGGACAGCGGGAGCACAGCTTTGCCCGCTGGTGTCTGTCCCTCCGCCAGGCCTCCCGGGCACCTCCTTCCCATTGGGGCTTCTTTGGGTTCCATCTCTTGGATGCCAGTCGCTGCTGTGAGAACAGGTAGAAGTGCAGTCTGGTGTCTAGATTTAACGAAGCCCTTCTGTGCCTTTGGAATCCCGCCAGGTGCTCTCCTCCCCCTTCTCAGTCCTCACTTAACTATGTCATTAATGTCTGATGAGTGGGGTTGGGCCACCTTCAGGAGAGAAGCAGCGGACTCTCCCCCTACCTGGGGCCAACGGCTGATTCCTGACCTCAGGAAAACGCCTGAGCAGGAGATGGGGTGAGGAGCTGTGCAGGGCAGTCCATACCCAGGAGACCCTGCTTCCCTCTCCCTGCAACTCAGCCCCAAGGCCAGTGACTCCATCTCAGTTCTCTGATCTCTGAAATGGGATAATAACGCAGAAACCACACACAGAGGGTGCGCTGAAGGTTCATCTGTTAGGCAGAAATGGGTGCTGAGCAGTCAAGGCCCTGGAGAGCAAGCCAGCTGGGCCAGGGACCCCAAAGCCCGTGGTCCCCAGCTTGAATGAGACGGATGGCCAAGCTACTCTCCCCCACCCCATCAGCACTCCCCTTCAGGTCAGGACATCTTCCAACCCCCATGCATCACCTTGAAAAGAAAGCTACAAGTGATAATAAGGCATTGGGCTAAAATCAGGTAAGGATGAAATAAAGTCAAATTAGGAATCAGGCAAGAAACCTCAGAAGAGCTGCTCTGTCCTCCATCCCTCTGCCTCATCTCTGGGGCTTGTGCCTAAGTAGGGGTGACCAGCTGTCCCAGCGTGCCCTATTGTGGCTTCAATAGGGAAGTCCCACATCCCAGAAGCCCCCCCACTGTCTGGGGTAAACAGGGGACAGTTGGTCCCCCTTTCTCAGGGTAGCTGTGGGGATTAGGGAGATTACAGATGTCTGATCCCCTCACTCTGCCTGGTTTTCTTTCGATATCTATGTGGCAGTAGAAAAATGCTGGAAGCCTTAGAAACTTCTGCCTACCCCCCAAACAATATAACCTCATGACGAAAAGCAGCCTCCCGCCCTCACCCACCCCATGCTGAAGTCTAAGACCCCTTCCTGCCCACAGTGATCCCTCTTCCAAGGAGAATTCTCAGCTGAGGGCTGAGGTCCTGGACCCCTGTCCCCTTGCACACACTCCAGGCACCAGCAGAGCCTTGGTACTCCCAAGCAAACAGGGAGAACCTTCCAGGAGACCAGCCCCATGTTGCCATCTGGTGGTAATTCCCCAGGGAAGAGATTTGCCCAGGTGACCTCTAGGTCAGGCTTCTTTAAATAGCCCCAAATTGTCTTTGACACAGGCAACCTGGGGTCACTGCTGGGGGAGGAAGACCCAAGGCTTTGAAGGCCACACCCCCCAATGGCACTACCTCGAAGCCACCTCTGGGGGCCAGGCTTCCAGCTGTGCAACAGCCGTCCACAGGCATTCCTGACGGGTAGCTGCAGCGGGGTCTCTGGGAAGGGGTGAAGGAAGCGGGGGTGGACCCTCCCTTATTCTTGCCCAGCTGTTTTCCTTTAGGGAACACCAGACCCCTGCCTCCCCCCACCCACCACTCATACACACACACATACACACACACACACAGCAGAGACGGGACCTGCAGGTGCCTGGACCCTGTGAGGAGCATGGCATCCCTCGTGGCATCAGGTCAAGGGGGTGGGCAAGCAGCCTGGCCTTGGGCCTCTCCCTCAGAGCCAGGCCCCCCAGGCTGGGCAGGGAGCTGTCAAATCCTCCACTACAGAGACAAATGGAGCCGTCAGAGAAAATAGCTTCTAATGGGGAGCAGGAGCCAGGCTGGGCTGGGGGTTGGGGGGGTGGACTCTGCTGGCCAGATGTGAATTCTTCACTAATCACACCAAATTGGCCCAATTTGTTCACTGACACGTGGGGGGACCAGCTCCATCTTTCTCCCACTGAGCAGGCTTCCCTCCCTCCCGCATGGAAGCACTTTTGCTCTAAGGGATGGGGCTGGCCAGCTGACAGCAGGGCTGGAGAAAAGGGGATGAGGCCAGATTTACATACCCTCTCTCCCTGGAGGACCCCAGGAGTTGGCTGGGCCTCGCCTGCCCTCCCTCTCTGCCAGCGCCCTGGACCTTGGGTGCTGAGGGCCACACAGTTCAGGGACTCTGGGGAGGGAGGCAATGATGGAAGGGGGCTAGGCCATCTGCTTCCTTGGAGTGGGTGGCACTGGTGGGAACTAGGGGGTCGGAGATATTCTTGAGAAGAGCAGGGAGGGGAGAAAAGACAAGGTGATGTCACCTGTTAGAGGCAGCAGAGTTTCCTGGGTCCCATGAGGGCCACAAACTCGGAGCATGCTGGTGAGGGGAGGCAAAGGAGAGTCCTCGCACCTCACTCCAACTCTGAGCCAAACTGATCCCTTAAATGCTCATACTGAAAAACCGTCCAGAAGGTGGGACTCTAGCTGGAGGGCTGCTGGTGAACTTCAACTTCCACTCCATCTGGACCTCATTTTTCCAAAGCAAATTAGAAGGTGATAAAGAGATGGGCATCTACTGGGGTTTGGGAGTTCCAGGAGGTAGGATAAGAGGGATGATGGGGGGTTGGTAAGTCAAGGTAGGAGCATAAATGGAGGCCCTCTCTCTAGAACTCTCTCTTCTCTGTCCTGTACCGGGAAAGAGAGGTCATGCACATAGATTTGGGTGTCCTAACTCATCGTCCCAGGTCCATCCTTCCCCTGCTCCACCAACTTAGCCCACTTCCCAAACAGCCACCCTGGGGCAAAGAAAAGATGGGGTAAAGGAGAAAGCCTGTGTAGACCCTGAAAGTGGGCTCAGGGAATTCTGGGGTTCTGCAGGCTACAAAGGGAATTGTGTCAAGCTCCTCGTTGTTTTCATGGAGTCCTCACTCTTGGTTAGGAGGGATCTGGCTGGGAGAGGGCCCAAGGCCCAGTAGCCACTATACCCCAGGCCCTCACTTCAGGCTGGAGAGAAGGTGAGGGGGATCCAGCCTGGCCAGCTCTGGGGCAGAGAACACCTCCCATCCCCATGTCCCCTTCCCTACTCTTGATCTCCCCCACCCCAGGGCTAAGCCAGTCCTGCCCCTGGGCATGGCCCTTAAAAACTTTCCAGTGCCACCTTTCACCCTAAATCTCAAACCTTCCCAAGGCTCATCCCAGTTGCAATTGCAGCTACTCCCTTGGGGGGAATTCCACTTGCGGAAACCAGTGGGGGAAAGGCCAGCCCTGCGGGGGCGGGGTGGGGGGAGATGGGCCACCAGGTTCTGGGAAGACAAGGAAGTCACCTGGTGTGATAACCTGCGGGACCAGGTGTGGTGTGCTCCTGGCCTGCGGGAGGAGCAGGACAGAGCTGGAGGCAGGGGGGCTCAGGAGGCAGAGGATGGAGGCGGCCAACCCTGCCAGCGATGTCAGGGGGCATGCTGGGGGAAAAAGGGCGAAGGGGAGAAAAAGCCAAGTGCTGCCCAGAGTCCATCTTGTCCCATCAGCCCTGGGATGCTGTTTTGTAATCATTACTACCCCTCCCTCCCCCACCTGCCTCTCGGATCCTCCCTGGCTGGGCAGAGCTCCCCCTGCTGGCAGGGTTAGAGACCCGGCTTCCAGAGAGCTGAGCTGGCATGCAGGAAAGTTCCTGGATTTCTTTCAGAAACACACTCTACCTCCTATTTCCCTGCAGTTCCTAGCTGATTTGTGGGCTTATCCGCCCTAAGAACGAGAGCTCTTTCTCAGGCCCAAAGAGTCACTCTGGCCCAGGTATGGATTCTAGTCCTGCTACTTACTTGCTCTGTGGCCGTGATCTGGTATTACATAACTTTGAGCTCTCGGGTCACCCATCAGAGCCTCAGTTCCCACACCTGGAGAGTGGGAGAACTACCACAGAGATCAGGGTGAGGACTACAGCAGGTCACAGAAACCTAGCACACGGAGCTGGCGGACCCAGCACCCATCCAATGAATCAATAAATGAATGAAAAAAACAGACAAAACAGGGGCGCCTGGGTGGCTCAGTGGGTTAAAGCCTTTGCCTTCAGCCCAGGTCATGATCCCAGGGTCCTGGGATGGAGTCCTGTATCGGGCTCTCTGCTCAGCAGGGAGCCTGCTTCCTCCCCTCTCTCTGCCTGCCTCCCTGCCTACTTGTGATCTCTGTCAAATAAATAAATAAAATATTTTTAAAAAACAGACGAACAGACAAAAGAATGAACTTAAAGGGCTCTCTATTTATATCTTTTGCCTGATTTCCTCACAGATTCTTGGATGCCATCTAGTTTTCCAACAGACCAGGGACTTAACCCTAGCATGTCTTAGTGTCCTCATCTATAAAATGGGCAATAATAAAATACCCACCTCGTGGGCTTGTTTTGAGGATTAAATGAGTAGATTCTAGAGCGGTGTCTGGTCTCAGTAAGAGTCCCAGGAATGTTGGTATTGTGAGACCAGCGGCCATCCCCCAACACACAGAGCAGGGCCCTTCCCTCCCCCATCCCACCCGTTCTTCAATGGCCAAGGAAAAGATGCCCCAGGGCCCTTCCTCTTCCCCTAATCTTATTGTCCCTTGTCCCACAGGCCCGCCTTGGAGATCCGAAAGCCCTTGGCTCGGTAAACTCCTTCACTAGGAATTACTCTTCTCCCAGACTGGAGAGAAACTCCAGGAAGTTCCACGTTCTTCGGAGCCTCCCCGGCCCCACCCAGGCCCCAGTTTGCACGGCTTTACTCTCCCCTCCCACCCTGTCTCCCTTTCCACCCTGTCTCCAGGACTGATCCTTCCCGTGTCCCTGCCCTGCTCTCAGCCAGTGACCTGCCTCCCCCTCAGCCCTCCTCCCCCTCAGCCCTCCTCCCCAGCCGCCCCTCTGACTGGCACCTGGGCCGGGCTCTCCCGGCTGGCTATGGTGTGCAGACTGAGGTCCACAGCAGGCCCTGGGAGGAGCACTGGGTGCCAGGACCAGCCCGGGCTGGTGGCTCAGGCCTCCTCTTGCTGAAACCCGCCACCTCCCAGCCCCTGTGGACACACACTCATCTCCTTCCGCTGCTGCCGCCAGGAAGCCGGCTCCAAACACCTTTACCTAGAAACCAACCCTCCCTACATACCCACTCCTGACCCATGAGGTCTCTGCCGGGCTGTCCAAGGGTGTGGCCTGTGGTCTCTGCTGGGGCTCCAACCCTCTCCCGTTAGGGGAGTCTTTCTAGAACCTGTTCCCATTCTGAAGTGGGCTCCATGCCAAACGGTGGGTGAGGAAATGGAGTGGTGATGGGCAAAGCATTTTTCGACGTTCATTCCTCCTGGGGCAGAGACTTGTGGGGACAGACAACATTCAACACAGCTCGCTCAAATACTTTCATTTCAGGCCTCTGCTTTACCTTAATCCGTATTCGTATTACCACCAAGTTTGTTTTAGTATGAAAGGTAAGCTCAGGGGGCCTGCGTGGCTCAGTTGGTTAAGTGGCTGCCTTTGGCTCAGGTCATAATCCCAGGGAGCCGCTTCTCCCTCTCCCTCTGCCGCTCCCCCTGCTTGTGCTCTCGCTCTCTGCCAAATAAATAAATAAAACTTTTTTTAAGGGGAAAAAAAACAGGCAATCTCTAAAACATATTCTTTTTTTAGAAAAATATTTATTTATTTGAGAGAGAGAGAGGGAGAAAGCACAAGCAGGGGGAGGGGCAGAGGGAGAGGGAGAAGCAGACTCTCCACGGAGCAGGGAGCCCACCTCCTGGCACTACCTGAGGACCCTGAGATGATCACCTGAGCCGAAGTCAGAGGCTTTACCAACAGAGCCACCCTTAATACATATTCTAGTTGAGTTCTTTTTTCCACTCCCTCCCTCCCCTGTCCAAAAACTTTTGGGTTAAATGCAGGTGTCAGAAAAACACACAATGGCTTTGGGTATCCCCTTGTGGCCAAGGGCACATCAGGGCCTCTGCTGTAGATGCTGGGGTGGGGGGGGGGTGGGAGAACAGATGGAGGCGATCTGGGATGGGGGGAATGGGAGCATGAGCAGGGGTCAGGGAATATGGTGGGGAAAGATCTGTCGGACCATCACCTCTTCCCTTCCCTTGCTAATCTCACTTTATCTAAGACCACGCTCTCCAGCCCTGACTTCCAAGCATGCCGCTTGTCTCAGACTTTTTTCTGCACTGGGATTTCCCTCACAGCTCACCCGTCCCAGTTCCAGCCAATCCAAACTCTTCGCTCCAACCCAGAGAAGAGGCTTTGGCAGGTCTAATTCTGGGGGGGCACCAACATGGAGCCTGGCACAGCCCGACACATTCCCACGCACCTGCGTTCTTTCCCTTCTGTCCCACTGCCTGTGTCCTCAACTGCGGAGCAGTGGGGTTGAACTTTGGTCTCTAGGGATGCCTCCCACAGCAAGAATCTTAACCTCCTTACAGAAACTGCAGGCCTTGCTAGAAAAATCAGTCTCTGCTTCAGAATGAATGTTCTTCCAATCATTCTGCCAACGCTTAACTGAACAACTATCCTATGCCCGGGTCTGTGCAGGGTTCTGGGGTTGCCGGTAAAGCATGCTTTCCGCCCACACAAAACTCAAATGTGGGGGCGTCTGGGTGGCTCCGTGGGTTAAGCAGCTGCCTTTCAGTTCAGCTCATGATCTCAGGGTCCTGGGATCTAGCCCAGTGTTGGGCTCCCCTCTCAGCGGGGAGTTGGCTTCTGCTTCTCCCTCTCCTTCTGCCCCTCCCCCCAGGCTCTCTTTCTCTCTCTCAAATAAACAAAACTTTAAAACAAGATTTTAAAAAATCCTCAAATGTGGGCATTAGTATTATGTTGGAAGTCTGCCTTTTTTTTTTTTTTTCTTTACATATACTTAAATCCTAACGTACCAGAGCCTGTGGAGGCCTGGTGAGGTGACCCAGCCCCGCCCCGGCTCCCAGGCCAAGTGAAGACCTACATGACAGGGGTCGGGGGGTGTTGCAGGAGGGTGCTGTGATTAAGCACCAAGGCCTAAGTGGGGGTGGCCTGGTGTAGCCCAGTTTCCGCACTTAGTATTTCACTTCTCTATGCCTCAGTTTCCCCGTGTAAAATGGACTTAACAACACTGCCTTCCTCATAGACTCCTCTCCTACTGCTCTCCTCACCTCATCTGGCTTCCCGCTACCAATGCTCCCCTGAGCTCCCCCTACCCCCAACCTGCCACTGGCCTTCTTGCTGTGCCAACCCGCCAAAAGTCACTCAAGCACCCACCTCAGGGCTGTTACACAGGCTGTTCCTCTTGCCCTGATTGCTAGACCCCCCAATATTCAAATGGCTGGCTCCCTCGTTTCACACAGGTCTCTGCTCCGAAATCACCACCTCCAGGAAGACCACCTCATTACTCACTGTCCGTTTATGCTGCTTCTGGCTAAGCTAGCCAGAGCCTGTCACATGCTTCGCACGGTTTCTGGCACGTGATAGGCAACAATAAATGGAGACTGTGATTATTGAGCACACATCAATGAGCCTGACTGAAAAAGATGGGAATTTCATGAGGAGAAGGACAAAATGCAGTCAAAATTAGGTATACTACTTCATATAGTAAACATTTCTGTGGCCATTCCTGCCATCCATCTTGATTAGGAGATGGCGGACTCCACAGCGTTTGCTCCAAAATTTGAGCCTGTGCCACCATTGCCAGTTCCTCCTCTCCTTCAAAAGCTCTTCACCCAGCCTCCAAGTGAGTGATTTGGACCATCAGTAAAATGTCACTTCCCTGGCCACCTGGATCTGTGCGGGGAACCCGTCCCTCAAAGCTGCTAATCATTGATGACAAAGTCTCAGAAGCCGACCTCCTCTTCCTCTCTGCAGGGACCCTGAATGAAGAGAGGGGGATACAGGAAGCCCTCCTGAGGGGGTCTTCTGCTCCCCTTGGGGTTGCTCCCCTCAATCTGAAGTCCTGTCCAGGACTGGGGAGAAGGATGCCATGTCACCTCCCCACTCTCCATGCCAAGAAACACCCAACCTCCAACACCAGGCCCGTCTTGCCTTTCCTTTTCTTGGCCAGTAAGGACAGGAGGGGAAACACCTTCTTCTGGTGTCTAAACGGAACTGTGAGGCAGAGAGGTCACTCCCTGTCCTCGCGTCTCTCCCAACGTGACCAGCATGGGCACAAGCTGGAAGGCGACGGTCTCTGACCAGTTTGGAGGGAGAGACAAGTCCGGGCCCTTCTCAGCGACTCCATAAGATCATGGAACACTTATGGGGCAAAGCTCTGCTAATACCCTAATGCGGCAGGTGCGGTTAATAGCCCTATTTACAGTTGGGCAAACAGCTCCAAGGGGTCAAGTGGCTTGGCTTGCCCAAGGCCAGAGCACAGGCCCGGTCCCCCGGTGGCAGGGTGAGCAGAAACGTGGGCTACCCACCGTGGCAGAAACGTGGGCTGCGTAAGAGAGGAGGTGCTGCGCTTGGGGGCAGGCTTCCCCGAGGAAGAGGCGGGGCGACTGGGGAGCAGCGAGGCAGGAGGCCGGGCTGGCACCCCTTCCTGCGTCCTGGGCATCGATGGCAGGCGGGGCGCCACGGCCCGGCTGGGGAGTAGGCGCTGCCGCTGCCTGCGGGCGACCCCCGGCCCCGCCCCGCAGTGGGAACTGGAGGCCCCAGCGTGTCCCCGGCCACCCCCAAACCGGCAGCATGGGGAGAGAGTGGCAGGGACCTAACACCGAGATGGAAGGGCTGAGCTCCTCCCCCTCTGGGGGGGGGGGGTCGTGGGCCCCCAGCTTGGGTAGGGGAGGTCTAAGAAGAGGTCTGCCTGCAGTAGAAATCAGGCGGCGGAGCCAACCCAGAGGGGTCCCTCGGCCCCTGTGCCCAGGACCAGGACCGCAGGGTTGGGGCGGCGTCCAACGGGAGCCTATGGGAGGGGTGTGGGGAGGGCGGGTTGGAGGCCCGCAGGGCAGGGGACCGGCTGCCTAATGGTTTTCAGAGGAGGCTCCTGGCGGATTAGAGGTCTGCCCTGAGTCTGACCCAGGCGGGGCCGGAGGGGAAAGGCCTGGGCCGCAGCGCTGGGCTGTGCTGGGCAAAGGGACCTGGGTCTTGAAACGGGGCTGTGGACAGGGCTCTGCACGTGCCAAGTCCTGCAGCCCCCAGGGGTGACTGTTTTGTGTCCACCCGGCCCCCCACCCCCACCCGGCGCTAGGCCTTGCGGACAAATACAGGGGCTGAGGAGAGAGGAAGATCTGGAGTGAAGGTGCTGGTGGGGAGAGCATATTAAGGGGCTTGTCTTAATACTGGAACTAACCAGCACCTTCCATAAGACAGAAATGCCACCTGTAGAGCAATCCATGGGATAGGGGGTAGGGGACAGGCTAATGAAGGTGGGGAGGGCAGCTAAGATACCCCAGACGGGTTGCTGGGCTGCTGGAGAGGACTTTTCCCGGGACTGAGCCCAGGTAGGCGGTGGGAGAGAGTGCCTCCCTGCCCGGCCTCATCACCCTAGCAGAACTCCCTGCCTGTCACCGAGCTTCCCCCCACTCTGAGCCCTCTGTCTTCATCAGCCCCCTCCCTTCACTGGTCCCCTCACTCAGCCTCCTTGTCCCAGCCCCTGCCAGTCCCTGTAGAGACAGATCTAAGGAGTCTGCCACCTCCTCCAGGCAGGCCTAGGCCTGCCTCCCTCTCCCCACACAGGAGCTGGCCTCAGGCAAGAGGAGCTTTCTCCAGAGAGGACCCCAGTTCTTTTTAGGGAGGTGACCCAGAAGAGGGGCTAGGCCTTGTGTGCAGGCTGGATGACTTCAAAGGGTGGTGGGTGGGGTTGGCACCTGGTCACAGGTGCCACTCAGGGTGGGCCAACCTGCCCAACCGGGTCAGGGCCTGCGCCGCACCCCGCCCTCTGCCCAGAACATCACGACACAGGCCTGCAGCAGCCCCACCCACCAGGGACTCCCCCGGGCCTCACGAGAAAGACCTGAGACACAGGATGGAGGATTCGAGGCACAGAGGGCTTGGCAGGTCATCCAGGTTGTTCTCCCACCCCGGTGCCAAGAGGCTTCGTGTGCCCATTCCCCCTACAGGCTTGGCCCCAGAGCCCCGTGGCCAGGCCCACCCAGAGCTGGGGTCCACGGCTTCTGTAGGCTCCACCTAGCTTTG
Organism: Enhydra lutris kenyoni; assembly: GCF_002288905.1. Classification (NCBI taxonomy): domain Eukaryota; kingdom Metazoa; phylum Chordata; class Mammalia; order Carnivora; family Mustelidae; genus Enhydra; species Enhydra lutris. Next base: position 21,895,790 of record NW_019154110.1, read on the forward strand.
TCCCAAAGTTCTCCCTGCTAGCTTCTCCTCTTTGAATTCTTAGGAAACAAGCAGGGGGTAAACCAGTCCTTGGTCTGGCTCTGTCTCCTCTGGATTCTGGAATCCCCGGACATAAGGGCGGAGACCTAGGCTCACCTCTCTTCATGGAGCCCTCTGCCACCCTAGCCAGATTTCATGTCAAGTGAACACCTGCTTGTTCATGCTAAGCACAGGAGCTTCAAAAAAGAGTAAGTTTTGTTTTTTTTTTCCCTTCCCATAGGAAGCTGATAGCCTCAGTTTGCTCATCTATAAAATGGGAATCATGATAGTACTTACCACATAAGGTTGTTGTGAGGATTAAATGGAAAATCATGTAAAGTTTTTTTTTTGTTTTAAAGATTTTATTTATTTATTTGTCAGAGAGAGAGAGAGCAGAAGCATGGAGAGAGCAGGCAGAGGGAGAAGCAGGCTCCCTGCTGAGCAAGGAGCCGGATGCGGGACTTGATCCCAGGACCCCGGGATCATGACCGCTTGAGCCGAAGGCAGATGCTTAATCAACTGAGCCACCCAGGCATCCCCCATGTAAAGTTCTTAGCACAGAGCCTGGCAGAGGGTAGGTGCTCAATAAACGGCAGATGTCATTGCGATGGATATTAAGCCTGGAGACCACATGTAGAGAAACACATCGGCCATGGACCAGGCTGGATCTTTGCAAACCGAGTGGCTCCTGACCTCATATGAATCAGTGCTTGCCCCTGCACCTGCTGTTCCCACTGTAGCTCACCCCAGAGTCACCCCCAAGGGAACAATAGGAGGTAGGGGATGGAGTGTTGAGAGGTGCGATGGGGCCATTGGGGGAGGGGTCCTCACACTGGCTTTTTCCAGGCCCCACACTGGCAGGATCAGGTTGGGTACCGATGAGCCATGTCACAGCAGTGGGCACTAACCCGTCCCCACCTGCTTCTGGCAGATGTGTCTGTCCCCATGCATTGAGTTCGCCAGGCCGGCAGGCAGATAGGCCTATTTCCTGGGCACGGACTGTGCCAGACCCTGCCAAAGTCAGGGTCCCTGAGCCTGGAGCACCTCTAGGCTGGAGGGAGAAGTGCCTTCCTCAACCCCAGAAGGGCCCCTAAAGGCAGATGTCAGGCTGGACAGAAAGGGAGAGGGAGGAGGGGGCCTTTGGCTGGAGAAGGAAATGTGGGAGGGCAGACTAGGCCAACAGGAGGACCTCCCTTGACCAGAGGCAAGGAAAGGAGTGGCGGCCTGGCCAGGTTGAGTGGGCTCTCTGGCTGCATAGGGGAGGGTACTGGAGATGGGAGGGATGCCACTGGCCCAAGTTCCTGGGCTGAGTGGGAGGGGATGTCTCTCGCTGGCCCTGGACTCTGGCTACCTCCGACCTCTCAGCGGCAAAAGCCGGATCTGCCACATTCCGGGGAGGCCCAGGTTGCCATCCTACTGGGCTTGGAAGAGCCCCCAGGGGCAGGCTGGTCTCAGGGCTGGAAAAACTGGTCTTCCTGCCCCCCCCCCCCACCATCCTGGAGTTCGAGGAGAGGGTGTCAGCAGGAACTGGTGGTTCCTTACATTCCACACGGGATGAAAATGGGAGGGGAGTCCCGGAGGAGAGAAGGCAGGGGAAGCACAGGATGGGAGGGATAGGAACAAGGCAGGAGCCTCTCCGGCCAGTAAGTCTTGACTTGCTCGTGGACTTCAGAAGCAGGAGAAGGGGAGTCAGGTGTCTTTATTCCTCTCAGTCTGAAACGGAAGACAGCTTGCTTGTCAGCAGGAAAGCTTGCAGTCAGACATCAAGGAGAACTTCCCCAATGGGTGAATTGGATGATTGTCAGGGAGGAGTGAGATATTCTCTAAGGAGAAAAGGAGAGAGTGGCTTTCCGCAGGGGATGAACCCAGGAAGTGTGCTGTAGGGTGTGACTGTCCCCTCGCCATCACCTCCTTCCTTACCAGGGGGCAGGGGTGGGCGCCCACATAGGATTGGGGTGCTGTCCCACTATCCTCAAGGATCCCTCCTGCTTCCTGGACCCCTAGGCTGTGTTAGACCTAAGAAAAACTCCAACCCCTAGCACCACCTCTAGAAGAATATCCTTTGCCCCAAGAGAGATTTACTGTAGACCCAAAGAAGGACCCCTGGTGGCCAGAGGTAAGCTTCCCAAGTCCCAAAAGTCCCACAGCGTCCTGTCAAGCCCAGCCCTCTCCTCAGAAAGGCCTAACTCTGTAACCTGGGTCCCTCCCTCTTCTCTGGGCTGTCACCCCGCACCCATCTTTCCTGGGCCCGCTGTGGTCCTGGTGCTGGCACACAGTAGGTCTTAGCAAGTGTGGGAGGGGCTCTGATGACCAAGCCCAGCCCCCTGAGGCTTTCATGGCTCCACAGGTCTTGCCCCTGGAAATAAAACCCACCCCCTCTTGGAGAGGAAAAGACCAGATTTCTTTTTTTTTTTTCTTTTTTCTTTTTTTTTTTTTTAAAGACCAGATTTCTGCTCAAGGTCATTTCCCAGCATTCAGGGAGATAGACACTAAGCTTTTGTTTTTCAAAATGTAAGGCATGGATCAGATTCAGGGGAGCCCTTGTCCAAAATGCAGATTCCCACAGTCTCTGCACTGAAATTCACTGGACCCAGGAGCCTTTGCAGCATTTTATACGGCTCTCCCGTCAAAGTCCCCACCTCCAAGCCCATCAGGGATTCTCAGAAGTTTTAAGACATTCTGCAAAGACCACCCCGATGAGCAGTTACTAAAGGATGTTGTTTGGGGGACTCAAACCATGTGGGAAGAAGACTTTAAGCCTTCTGTAGCCTCAGAGAGAACAGCGGGACTGAGGGGGGAGCGGGGTCTTCCCTGTGACAAGTGGCCCAAATAACAAGGACCCTTTTGCAATGTCTCCATTCTCCTCCTATGACATCTGCTGAATGATGTTTACTGCAAACCCACTAAAGGCCAGGCCTTGTTCCAGAAGCTGGTCATTTCAAGAGAGGTCCTGCCCACCTGTCTGAGGGGCAAAGGAGGAGCACAATAACTCCTTGAGGTCCCCTGGGGACCCAGAGACACCCCTGACCAGCCTTCCCACCCCCAGCTATCAGGAAAAGCTAAGCTTCTCTCTGCCTCCCAATGGCACTGCTCGGGGCCAGGTAAGAATGCAGATCACGGAAGGTGCTGGACTTCATGGAAGCGAGGGGACCCCCAGCCCTATAGTTTGGCTTCCTGCAGAGATGTGCCCCGTGGACCACACATGAAATAAACACTTGTGACCCAGGCCGTTCAGGCGTTCATTTGCTCATTCAATCATCCACGTACCAAGTGTCCTAGGCCTGACCCCCTCCAGCCAGCTCTGTTGTTTAGGACGGGCCAGTGCAGCCGGGTCAGACAGTCCTGAGTTCGAACCCAGCCTTCTGGCTCCTGGTGAAAACCACCTAGGGCTTTGCCCCTTGTGCCTGGGACTTCCCCTGGCTGGTTAGAGTGCCAAGAGCAGGGTCAATTAGGGGTAATTGAGGTAACCACATCAGTGAGTGAGTCTCTCACGATCCATTTCTCCTGCTGCTGCTTCTCCAATCAAAGCACTTATCACATTGTGTGGGCTTTGGCTCTTGTCTGTTCCGGGACACACACACACACACACACACACATACACACACAGCAGACAGGTCACTGTGGGTCTCAGTGCCTGGGTGTGTAGTAAGAGTCTTCTGTGTGAGTACAGGGAGAGTGAAATCAGCACCAGCCTCTGGAAGGAACTAAGGGTTGTTCTGAAGGTCGTGGCTGGTCTTTGGCTGAGAACCCACAGCTCTGTGGTTTGGTCGACACACAAAGGGTTAATGCTGACTCCTCTGACCCTCTTCATCCCAAGGACCCAGTATTCTGAGCTGCTGGGTGAGCGTGGAGACAGAGACACACATACAGGAGGCTTCCACAGTCTTCCAGGCTGACCCATGGGTAGAAGGTGGGGAGGGCAGGAGTCGGGGCAGGAGCTAATATCACAGGTAACAAAAAGAGAGGGATGGCCAGGCTTCTGCCAAGCTCTACCTCCACCTGGCTTCCCATGACAAAAGAGACAGCCCCCTGCTCCTGAGAGAAGCCTTCGTATGTATCTGGGAAGTGCTTTGAAGTGTCTAGCCTTGAGAGGACGTCCAAGTCCTTCCCAGACACGAAGAGTGGGAAGGCAGGAAGGTGCCCTCTGGGACCGTCAGTCCCGGCTCTCTGATCCACAACCAGCCACGGTAATCCAGAATTTCAGAGGCCCTCCCAGGAGAACTTTGTCTTCTTTTCAGCAGGCAGCTTCCAACAAGGAGAGGAGAGGAAGGTTCTACTCCCCAGCAGGCACACACCACTCTACAGGGAGCGAGCAGCCTTCCCCAGACTACCCAGCCAGCTCAACACCACCCTGCCCAAGGGTTTGAGTAAGGAACAGCCCAGCGGTTCCAAGCAAAGCTGCGGGGATTTGGGTCTGACTTGAGGGCAGACACACCCACCCCAAGACTGTATCACGGAGGGGGAAGGGAGGAAGCCCTCCTCTAGAGATGCTGGCGAACGCAGACATCACTCAGAGGCCGGGATCCCCGCCACCCCTGTCCTAGTTGTGAGGTCCGTCCTGGAGAAGCACGCTCCCATTCACAGCGAGGTACTCGGACACTCAGACACGCATCTTTGTTCAGCGTTACTGTGACGATGAAAGATTGGGTTCTGTCTAGCTGCCTGTCGTGAGAGAGGTTAGCCAAGTCAGTCTGCGGGCACAGAGGGGGTCCTCCACAACCCTCAAACACGGGATGGCTCTGCGCATGCGCGTGGGCAGGCGGACGGACCAGTTGAAGGACCATTCGTTAGTGAAGTCCCATCTGTGTTGAAAAAAAAAAAAAAAGAGAGAGATTTAATGTTTAGAAAGGTCGGGGCGTGCTTCCTCCCCTGATGGGGGATGCGCTTGGGGAGCAGCTCTTCTAGTCTATAGACTCTGGCATTGCTAGCATTTTAGAACAAGCATAGAGCATCCCGGTGGGGCGAGGGGAGGAGGCAGGGCAGGGAAGAGGGTCTTGCCTGCCCTTAGGCAGTGGAGTAGAGGGGACAGTTTCTGGAGACACACTTCTCACACCAGGGAGAGGCCTGCCCCTCCCGCCCGAGTCTGAGCTCCAGGGAAAACCCACGGATCACCTACTCCAGCCCAGGCAGAGAGCTTAGAGCAGAAGGAGGCGGATCTTTGCCCCAGGGGGTCCTGCACCGTGTGGGTAGGGGGAGGCCAGGCCTCAGTGGTCCCTGTAAGGGGCAACAGGCCCCACCCTGTGGGGTCACACAGGGTCTCTGGAGGGAGACAGGACACCTGGGTCTCAGGGGAGTGTTGGGGGAGGGGATGGGGACTTCCTAGAGTAAAGAAGGCCTGGAAAGAACTCCAGCTGGGGTAGGGTGCCTAGACACACACACACACACACACACACACACACACACAGCCACTCAAACCTACAGCCTCTCAACTCAGCAAACTGGGGCCCACTCATGCTGACCCCATCCGGGGGAGTGCACTCTCAGCCCCACCCTCAAAGTTGCTGTCCCCTCCTCAAGGCCTGCTCAGACGGAGCTGGGCATGCTTAGGGGGTGGGAGTGGGAGGCCAAAGGGGGACAGGGGAGGAAGAACCCCCTCCATGAAGCAATTCCCTGCAGATCAGGCCTTCCCTCTGGGCTCCCCTCCTTCCATTCTCTTCCACATCTGTGAGGGCAGAGGCCTTTTCTGTCCCTTCCTCCCTCATACATCCCACCTCCTCCCCCACACAGGCCCTGCACAGGACCTTCAGGGACAGAGAGAAAGCAGAGAGACCTGGCCATAGAGCTTGGGAAACAAAGGTCCCTCCCCCAAGACCATCCTTAACTGTCCAGATGGCCCCAAAGGAGACTTCCCTGCCACACCTATGGATGGAAAGTAACTGATACAAGGGAACCATTGAGAGGCCTCACCAGCCTCTCACCACAGGACCAGGGGTGCAGCGAAGGCGCCCCGCTCAGGCTCTGTCCCGGGGGGCGGGCCTGCCTCTTGCACTGTCCTCTTCTTCTTTTTTTTTTTTTAATTATTTATTTATTTATTTGACAGAGATCACAAGTAGGCAGAGAGGCAGGCAGAGAGAGGGGGATGCAGGCTCCCCACCAAGGGGCTCGATCCCATGACCCTGAGATCATGACCAGAGCCAAAGGCAGAGGCTTAACCCACTGAGCCACCCAGGCACCCCTTGCACTGTCCTCTTGTGGCACCGAGGGAGACCGAAACAAGCCCAAGTACCTGCTTCCCACACACGGGCACCAAGGTTACCCCTGCTCCACAGGCCCGTTCTCGTCCTTCCGAGTCTTTGTCAGGATTCCTCCCCCTTCTGTGAGATCTGGGGCAAGCCTTGTGTCCTTGCTAGGCCTCGGCTTCCCCGTGAGTAAAATGGGGGCTGGTGAGACTAGTAAGTGGGAGCAAACGAGGTGACGGGAGTTAAAATATTTAGTAGTGGCTGCTTCTCTTTTCTAAATGGAGGCGGCCCCTGTTTGGAGGGGGGGGGCAGGAAGAAGGTCAGGGTGAAGGTAAGTACCTGCCAGGTGCCTGGGCCTGCAGGCAGGGGAGGGACCAAGCACAGTTGTTGGGCAGCACCCAGAGGCCTGAGTGGGAACTGCATGCTTTCCCCTAACTGGCTCCGTCCCTGGAGAGAGGAGGCCAGGGGAGCTGGAGGAGAGACCAGCCCCAGCCGCCCCGGGCAGGCAGCTACCTGGCCCTCTGCAGGACTCTGGGTGCGGTGTGGGCAGAGGGCCTGCAGAGGGAGGACAGAGAGAGAGAGGCCTCCCGCAGGGAGCTCCCCAGCTTGAGGGACAAAGGACATCGAGACCTGGGCTGCTGCTGTTGGGGACCCCAGGGCAGGGGTGGGATGGGGAGATGGGGCTAGGAGGGAGCTGGGTCCAGGCTGAGCAGTGGAGGGAGGAAGGGCTGGGCTCAAGGGCAAGGGTAGATGACAGTGTCCGCAGAGGAGGCAGGCTGAGCTGGAGACAGGATGTTCAAAGGGAGAATGGGACAGAGATGTCTGGGCTAGGAGTGGGGTGGGTGGGCCATTTTGGCCAGCCCCCTGCCTCGAAGCCCTCCTAAATGGGATAACTTATTGTTGGCTGTAGCTTTTTTTTTTTTTTCCCCTGTGAAAATCCACCTGAAACCAAGTTCCCGGGTCTCCTTCCTCTTTCCCTTTCTTTCCGCCACCCCAAGTTAGGCTTCCCCAGGTCTAGCCTTTCTTGGGAAGTTCCTCCTAGAGCATGACCTCAGATGTCCCCCTCCCTTCTGCCCAGGCCGGGGGGGAGGGGGGAGGGAAACCACTGCTTTAGTCACGCCAGATAATCACCTCTGGTCACTCACTGTCTGGCCTCTTCCTCCAAGTAACTCCAAGGATCTCTTAGACATTATCTCACCATGGAGGCGAGTGGGGGGAGGGGAAGAAGTGGGGAGGTGGCATTTAAGAAGGGAGAAACTGAGGCCAGAAGGGGCCATCATACCCACCTACCCTGCTCCCCACAAAGGCTGGAAAGTTGACACTTTGTTATGATCAGAGGAGAGATAGAGGCCAGACGTCAGGAAGAACTTCCAGGAGGAGAGCTGTGAAAATGAGAATTTGAAAGTGGCCTTTCGAGGACTCCCCAGAGCCCAGGGAGTGCCAGACTCCATGGCAAGGGCTTTGCAGGAATCATCTCCTCCATTCTTCCAATGAGAGACACTCTAATTCTTATTTTCCTGTCAAAGATGGGGAAACTAAGGCTTGCTCTGAGTGGAGTGAGCTCCCTTTTCCCAGACAGCTCAGAAAGCACATGGGGATGCTAGGAGTCAGGCCTCCTGTAGGTTTCCATTGTTTATTGGTACAACTCACCCAGAGCTGGACTGTGCCTTCCCCATTATCGCGGAAGGATCCAGGCCTCAGCTGACCCCACTACTGGCCTTTCCCTCCCCAGCGTTTTCATATGACCTGAGAATTATGCATGGAAGAGGAAAATGAGCCAGAGGAGGACCAATTGTATGAGCCTCTAGTGTTTTCAGTGCTCACTCTCGAGCATCCTTCTTCCCTCTCCTGTCTGCTGCCCGTCCCCTATCCTGTACTCCCAGAGCCACACTAGCACACTAGCCCTTCCAAACCTGGAGCAGGGAATTCTTCCCCTAACTCTGCCCCACTGCAATCTGGTATGGGTAACGTCACGCACTCCCATGACCTGGGAAGTTCCTCCTGGCATCTGACCCAAATCCTTTCTCTACCAGCTTGGCGGAGGCTCTACTCGGGATGAAAGAGGCAACCACGGGTCCCTGCCTTCAGCTGGAGGATGGAGGCACGGTCTGAAGCCTTTCTTGGACACAGGACTTCATGGGTCCCCAGAGGTCACATGGCCACATGGCCCATCTCTGGCAAGATGGGCAGGCAGGGGCCCCACACCCAGGGGACCCACCTGTCTCTCAGCTGCGTCCCTCATCAGAATAGCAAATAGAGAGGCAGCAAGAGACTGTCTTATCTGATGGGAGCCCCACTCAGGCCCACTCCCCCGGAAAAGCCTCATTAGGAGGGCCCCAGCCCCTGGCTCTGCCCTGCTTGTTTACTCTGTCATAAGAACAACACGACTCAGCAAGACTTCAAAGGGAGTATCCTGGTGGTGCGTGTGCACAGGAGGGAGGGAGAGAGGAGGAGAGAAGGGAGAGTAGGCAGAGAGAGAACACAGAAGGCCAAGGGAGTGCAGTAGGGTGGGGTGGGGGCTCAGGGCCTGGAGGCCTGCTCTGGGCAGAGTAACCTCCAAAGGCAGGAACGGAGCCCTGAGGCAGCACTGCCTCTGTCCTCAGGGGGCCCCTAGCTTATGGGGGAGATATAACAGCTACCTTGGGAACTCCTAGTCTGAGGAGGGAAGCAGCTCTCTCTTCTTTCTCTCTCTCTTTCTCTCTCTCTCTCTCTCTCTCACACACACACACACACACACACACACACACACACACACACACACATATCCAGGCCCTGGAGACCGGTGCTCCTACAGACACTGGGCGGCAGGTGGAGGGAGGCCACCCAGCCATCCTGACCGGAAGCCGCCATCTTGACCTAAAGCCACAGCAGAGCCAGAAGACTCACTGCGCGACTGACCAATGCCGCTATGCCCACACCCTCTGCGTCCCCAATCCGCCCCTCTACCCACTCGAGGTCCCACCGAAAGTCTTCCCTTGAAGCCTCCTGAGACAGTTCCAGCTTTCCAGCCAGCAGAGGGAAGCGCATTGGGGCCTTCTCCTCTCCCTGTCACATGGCATTCGTGATGGCCTCCCCAGGATCCTCCGGGCCCTGGCAGACCCTGTCTCCTCCGCTGCCACCCCACACAGTCACCCCAGGGGCCTCCAAGAGAGTCCATCCCAGCTCTCACACCTTCAGGGGCTTCTCCCCACCTGCCCTCTCCATCCCCAGCCTCATTAAGGAAGGCGGTTAACCTCAAACACAGGCCAATGAGTCCTGCAGCCCATCACATGGGAGGCGCCCAGAGGGTAAACTGAAGGCAACATGCCCCGGCCTCAGAATTATCCCAGTTCCCATTGCTCGGGCCCGGCCCTCATTCCTCCCAGGTTCAGGAAAGGCAGAAGGCGAAAATGAGGTGCTCAGCTGGGGCAAAGTATGGGATCCCTGGGATGTGGATGCAGACACTCCCGCGGAAGATTCCCAGCACGGATGTGTGCCCCCTGCACCGGGGCCTCGGGAACAGTGAGTCCCATGGAGCAGTGTCCTTCCCAACAGCAGACTCGGAACACAAGCAGTGTCTTTCTGCAGAGGAGCTCGGGCAAGGCCAAGGGGAAGAGGCCGATGAGGACGCTGCAGGGGGACCCACCGGAAGAGGATACGAGCCAAGGCTAGCAGGGCACTGAAACCCAGTGGACAGACCTGGGCACGCACGGCCATGGACACTCCATCCAGGGCCCTTCCCCGCGGGTGGTGTGGAAGGATGTTAGCAACAGGTATAGCTAATAGTTCACTATTTTAATATGGGTGAGGACATAGAACTGGTGCACCGAGCCACAATTTCCCAGATGTCATTGCTCAGACGTGCTTATTTACTTATTCTGTTTAACAAACACATCACCCTTTACACTCATCAGGCCCACTTTAGTCACTTTACAGCTACAAACGCGACCCTACCAATAACCCGATGAGGGGAGCACTCTCATTATATCCCCCCCACAGATGAGGAAACAGAAGCACAGAGAAGTCAAGGGACTTGCCCCAGTCACATAGCCAGCAAGCAGTAGAGGAGTGAGGTTTAAAAAGTGGGTTGAGGGGCGCCTGGGTGGCTCAGTGGGTTAAAGCCTCTGCCTTAGGCTCAGGTCATGATCTCAGGGTCCTGGAATCAAGCCCTGCGTCGGGCTCTCTGCTCAGCAGAGAGCCTGCTTCCCTTCCTCTCTCTCTGCCTGCCTCTCTGCCTACTTGTGATCTCTGTCTGTCAAATGAATAAGTAAAATTAAATTAAATTTAAAAAAATAAAAATAAAAAGTGGGTTGATGTGGGGCACCTGGGTGGCTCAGTCAGTTCAGCATCCGAAACTTTTTTTTTTCTTACAATTTTATTTATTAGTTTGACAGAGAGAGAGCACAAGCAGAGGGAGTGGGAGAGGGAGAAGCAGGCTTCCTGTAGAGCAGGGAGCCCGATGTGGGGCTTGATCTCAGGACCTTGGGATCATGACCTGAGCCAAAGGCAGATGCTTAACAACTGAGCAACCCAGGCACCCCTGAGGAGCTGAATCTTGATCTCAGCTCAGGTCTTGGATCTCAGGGTCTGAGTTCAAGCCCTGGGTCAGACTCCATGCTGGATATGGAGCTTACTTTAAAAAAAAAAAAAAGAAAGAAAGAAAAGAAAAAGTGGGTTGATACCAGATTTGTCAACTTTAAGTGTAAAGATCCCATACAGCAGAAACTGTGATGGAGATGTTCCCACAACTACCGCATGGGAAGGTCTGAATTCAAGGGACATAATTGGAATTTTATGTCCAATTATTTATCTGCTTTGTTTGTGAAAATTAATTAATTAATTTCACAGTCTAGTCCTTCACCCATTTCTCTTGTTTTCCTCCACCCAATCCCGGCTGCTGAGAAAAGATACAGACTACAGGCCCATCCCCTCTGGGTCTCATCCTAGAGTTCACCCCTACATCTTGTCTCAATGCCCTCCCCTGCCTGCCACCAACCCCAGCCCCAATTCCTGCCCCGACTTTTGTCCACACGGCCCAAGGCGCAGGATCCTGGCATTAGGTCATTAGCAGAAACCGTAGACTCTGCATCTTCTAGCTCTGTTTATTAATTCAAATAATCATTGAATGCCTACTGCATGCCAGGCAGTGCTCGGTGGTAGAAAATGAATAAAGGGAAGGAGAGAGTGGGGAGGGGAGGAAAAAAAACAAGTTGTTCCTCTGTTAATTCCCACTGGGAGACAGCCAGTGGGATCCCAGCTGAGATCCCATCCTGCCCCCTCAGCCTACTGCCCCCTGCCACCATCAGGAAAGGCCATGTGCCCGGGCACCTGGGTGGCACAGTCATTGAGTATCTGCCTTTGGGTCCCAGGGTCCTGGGATCGAGCCCGTGTCCAGCTCCCTGCTCAGTGGGAAGCCTGCTTCTCCCTCTCCCAGTCCCCAGCTTGTGTTCCCTCTCTCACTGTCTCTCTCTCTCTCTCTCTCTCTCTGTCAAAAAAATAAATAAAATCTTAAAAAAAGAATAAAAAAAGGCCATGTGCCTCTCAGGCCTTGGGACGCCCCTCCAGCCGGGTCACCCCGGGGACCACCCTGTGCTCTGGGGGCTCCGTCTGCTCCTTATCCACAACCCCCCTCTTGGCTCCAGCTGGGGGTAGGGGGTTGGGCTCCTGAGAGATGAGAGGGAGCAGACCTGGAGCCAAAGCCTCCGGAGGAGTGAGCCGGGATTAGGGGACATAGTGTGTGGGTGGCTTGGGAGCCTCTCCAGACACTTATCTCCCCACCTGGGCGGTGGCCGCTGTCTCCACCTTTCTGTCTTGGCGGGCCTCCTCTGCCAGCAGGCCTGCCCTCAACCTCCCGCCCAGGGGTGGGTTTCAATCCCCTCCCTGCCTCCCCCATCATTCTCCAGCCCACTCCTCCCTCCCTCTCAGCCCTCCTGGCAGAAGCCCGCCCCGTCTCCTCCTCACCCAGCACCCAAAAACCCTCTACCCTGACATCCCGGACCAGGAGGCATCCCCTTCATGCCTCTTCTGCGAACTGAGCCACATCTAGTCATTAGAAAGGCTATCTCAGGTCACTCCAAATTTTTCTGTTTTGCCTCCCTGCCCCCACCTGACTCAAATGCACAGACCTTGGGCAGCCAGCAGGACACATGAGGGTCTCTGCCTACAGCAGCTCACAGGCTCAGTTCCTCACTCCTCAAAGAGAGGATGATGAGGGGGGCTGGGGAGAGAGTGGTCAGAAAGGGAAGGGATCACTCAGAAGCCACCAATACCAATGCAATGCAAAGTGCTCAGGCTCATTAACTCACCTAACCCTCACAGCAAGCCTGGGCACTATTACCGCTCACCTTGTGCAGATGAACAAAATGAGGCACAGAGAGGTTAAGTAACTTGCCCAAGGTCGTACAGTGAGGATATTCAAAGCAAGATTTGGACCCAGGCAGTCTGACTCTCTGCTCTTGCTGTGTGATTTCTTATTTAAAAACAGGAAAATTTCCACCTACAAAATCAAGTTGAGGCTCCTCAGTGAGGCATTCAAAACCCTTCCCAAGCTCTGAACTCCTTTTGTAACATTCCCTCTGCCTGGGAGCCTGATAGACATAAGCCGGGCTCTGCCAGTTGCTGTGTGACCTTGGGTGAGTCACTCTGCCTTCCTGGGCCTCAGCTCTTCATCCACTAAAATGGGACATAAGGACACACCTAGTCTCCAGCAGATTCCACAAGGTCCCCTGGGTAATGTGCCTGCTGGGTGCAGCCTCCAGGTGGGAGCCCACTACAGAGCAGGAAGGGGGAAGACCCAGGGTCCTGAGATGGTCAATTGAGGTGTCTAGGTTGTTGGGGGAGGGCACGGAGGGGACACCAGGGGCCAGGGTGAGGAGGAGCTGTCACCCAGAGAAAAATATGCCCTAGAGTGGCCTGGCCAGCCGCCAGCAGGGGGCTGCATTGGCTCTGGGCTTTGGGTAAGATGGCACCAGATCAAAGGGCTCCCACTGGCATCGCCCACGCACTCATGGACGGGCAGCCCTGTCTGGGGCCAGCCTGAGCCCCCACGCCTCCTGCCTGCTCCCAGCAAGCCCCAGGGCTGCAAGATGCTGGCTGGGGCTCCCAGGCACAACCCCTGGAGAAAGGGCGCTGCTTCCCCAGAAGGGAGCCTGAGTGCCCAGGCTTGGCGGGGCGGGGGAGGACAGAACTTGAGAGACTATGGCCTTGTTAGGGTGGGGAGGGGTCTGGACTCAGCCTGAGGTGAGCCCAACCACTCCCCCTGGTCTGAGGCAGACACAATACGGCCACAAGGGACCTGAGGCTTTCCTGGCTCTACGGACCAAACCGAATGATTTTCTGAATGTGGTAAATAATAAGGCAGAGTGGAAAAGACAGGCCCCTGACCCCAGCACCTGGCACTCTTCCTGAACTGCCGGGGTGCCTTCCTCCTCAGCTTCTCACCCCCAAAGTGGGGGAAACAAGCCCATTCCCACTTGCATCTCAGGACGCTCCGGGCTCCGAATGAGATCAGGTGTGCTAATGTGTGAACTGTAAAGTGCTCACAAACTCAAGTGTCCGGCGGAGGGCCAGCCCACTCTCAGCCCTCAGAACCTTGACCTTCTAGAAAGGAAGGAATGGGCCCATCTACTGTCAGGATTTAATTCTGGATCCTTCTATCCTTGGTTACACCCACCACTTCCCCCTTCCTTGAAGCTGGAAACAGTCAGATGGGGATGTGAATTCCCTACCCCGTATGTCTCCAGGTGATGGGAGAAAACTAGTCTCAGGTCTTGGGACACCCCCAACCCTGTTGCCCCTCCCCCCATCGGATTCCCAAGACAAGGCCCCAGGGGCAGAGAGCAGGGCACAGGAAGGCAGAGCGGGTTCACAGTGCTGGAATCATCCAAGAGGGAGTGGCCTGGAGCCTGCTTCCACCCACTCACCCACTCATCTCTGGGGTTCTCTGAGCCTCGTTTTTGAGGCTGCAGCCAAGCAGGTTACCTGGGAATGGGTGGGCCCCAGATACCCGCAGGGGCTCCATTCTTCAGAGCTCCCCACAGCAGTCTCCCCATCCCACCTGCCCCCACAGAGATGACCTGGTGGCTCTTGCCACTATCGCCACCGTTTTGCGCTGAGGCAGGCAGGGAGCCCCTCCACAGCCATCTGGGATGCCGAAGAGACAGTCTCCCCAGAATATTAGTGGGAGATTGAGGCAGAAGGAAGAAGAGACGATGAAGGAAGGACAATTGGACGGCTCGGAGCCAGGGTCTTAGTGAGGCCCCCCTATGGTCTAAATATGCCAGCGGCTGCGGCATGCAAAGTTCCAGGGTGAAACGGGGTCTCTGTGTCCTTCAGATGGCCTTCAGGAAGCCACCCAGAGCCTCACAGCTCAATTCCACCTGTCCCCTTGTCCCCTCCAGCTCTGGTGTCCTGCCTTCCTGCCTGCTTTCCTTCCTTCCGTTTTTCCTTTCATTCATCCAAAGAACTGAGTGGCTACTCTGAGCCCAGGCCTGCTGTGGGTCTCCAGGCTCTGGCTGACAGCTCATCATGGAGCCAGCTCTCCAGGCATCCGGTGTGTCTTGTCTCTCCCATCAAACCGAGGGGTCCCCAGCCAAGGCTGCTCCTCCTCCCTCACATGGGGGCTCCGCAGAACACCGGCTGCCTGTCTTGGGCCTGGTGCTCTTCTGCCCTCGTGCCCAAGGCTCCCCACCCCGGGGCATGGTGACAGAAAGACCTGTCCCTCCCTGCTGCAGAGGTGTGCTCAGACAAGTCTGTCTGGGGTGAGCATGCCAACCTTAGCCCAAATCCCCAATTTCTAAAGGCAAAAAGAAAAAAAACAGAAAACCCTCCTTCACTCTTCCAGACTTCTTCCCAGCTAAGAACCTCAGACCAGAGGCCCTGCCAAGTCAGCAGAGGTGGGAGAAGAGGCCAGGGTTCTTAGGGTAGGGGAGAGGGTGAGAAGCAGGGAGCCAGATGCTGGAACCAGGAGGAGAGGCCTTCACAAGTGAGGAGCAGAGACCCAGAGAGGCAAGGGCAGGTGAGGCCGGGGCCACCTCCCTGACCCCGCATGGTCCCACGGTCACACACACTCGGGACTCAAACGCTGACACAGAACAATCTCTCTTGTTCCCGTTCCCACACCGGGCCTTGGGTTTGCGGGGAAGAGGGAGGCCAGGAGGCCACTTTCTTCCTCCTCTCCTCTGCTCCCTGGCCTCACCGAGATAGGGGCCTCCATGCCCATGCTTCCTGAACCAGCCACCCCAACCTGGGCTCTGCCTCCCCTTCTTGCCAGCCAAGGGAGAAAAGAGTGTCCCTAGGGTGCTGCTGGAAGTGGGCAGTGGTCCCAGCACTTGGTCCTCAAAGGATGGTTGAGTGGGGAGGGGAGAAAGAAGGAGGAAAGGGGAGGGAGGTGGGTGGCCCGGTGAGCTAATCCCAAAGATGCTGAGAGAACTGATACATGCGCACGCGGGCCCAGACCCTCACAGCTCTTTGCTCACATCTGTGGATGTCCGTGTGTCTGTGTCGGCGCTCACCATCTGAGAGCTGGGGCAGTGTGCGCGCACACATGCGCGCGCGCACACACACATACACACACTGGGGACCCTTTGGCCAACGCAATCCCTCTCCCTCATTTCCATCCGGAGACAGGCTCCCTCAACTGCACACGCTCGTTCACACAAGCACACCCGCTCGCACGCCTGTTTATAGTGTCACAAGTACACTGCGCATGCACACACACCCCGTCACTCACACATGCACACACAATCACACACTCCCTCACCGTCATGCGCATGAACACACACACTCACACATTTTTGGGTTGCCAGACTGAGTCCCCTCTGCCCAAGGTCTGGCCAATTCTGAGGGGGTACCCCCCACAGCCCACTGAGTTCCTGATCCCACCCCATCCCCCGGCATACTCCAGGCATGCTCTTTCCTGGGGTCTGTCCAGAAATGCTCAAAATTAGTGTTCTTGTATAGCCCCACAACTCCTAAGCTCCCATCTACCTAGTGGGCACCCATCTTGGCCTAGAACCTAGAACGGACCAGAACCACCCAGGTGTCCTGCCTGTTCCCCATGGTCTGGAGCCCGGGCTCCCACGGGGCTCTGAGTCCCCTGCCCTGCCAGCTTGCCCTCGCCTTCTAGGAGGGGCCCTGGAGGGATACCTGGGAAATCCCTGGGCCCTGGGAGTCCTCATCTGTAAAAAGGATGTGGTCATCTCATTCCCCAGCCATAGTGAAGGTCAGGAGGCTCCCACATGACCAGGGAAGGGCACTGTTAGCTGGCAAACATCATGTCCAACCTAGAGGCTAGTCACACCCCTCTCATTATCACCGCCTCACGGTGTCCTCGGGACACAGGCCAGGGAGGACAGGGCCAGTCCGGAACTGCAGCATCAAGGGAGGGTTCAACCCGGCTCCCTCTGCCCTGGGGTGTCTATCCACATCCAGACCACTCACTGCACAAGGCTTACCCCTCAAGGCCAGTCTCTCCAAGGGGGTCTGAGTCGGGGACACCAGGTGCCCTGGGGGGTTGGACACAGGGGGTGGGAGCCTTTTCCATGGTCGGGGCGCAGGGAAGCCCTATGCCTGGTAGAGCCAGGGATGCCTGGACCCCAGCAGGGCTCAAGGTCCGGTCCAAGCTCCAGTGCTGGGGGATCTGTAGGGTTCTTCATCCCCTATTTTCCAGGCCTTGTAAAGTCTCCCATTGAGATAGTGAATCTTCTCCCAGGAAAGAGAATGGACAAGGCATCACCTGTCGTAGGGTCACAAAGACGGCCACTGAGAGGGAGGTCAGCCTGGCCAGAAAAACCAGAGCTGGGAAGGGCCTGAAGGAAGTCCAGGGAGGAGTGGGAGGCCCCAGGGCCGTGCTGAGAGCCCAGAGGGCTCCCACGGGGACGAAGCTGACAGCCCACAGGCCTGTCCCAGGGCCAGTCTCAACCCCGGGAGGCACAGCCGAGGACAGCCTTCAGTGTGGGAAGGGGGTGCAGATCACTTCAAAAGGAAGGAAGGAGGGAAAGGAGAGACCCAGGCAGAGGTTGCAGAGATGGAAAAAAGCTACAGCAAAGGAGACAGAAAAGCCAAGTGGACAGTCAGACAGAGAAAGGAGACTGCCACAGATGGAAGGGGAGGGAGGGCAGAACGGCAGACTGGGAGGCCGGGGGACAAGTCTAGAACCTGAGCACCAGAGAACCAGGAGCAGAGGGAAAGAGAAAGAGGGAGAAGGGGAGAGGGTGGAGAGACAAAGACTACAGGAGAGCCAGAGCCAGATCAGAGCAGGGAAGGGAGCGAACGAGAAGCCCTAATTATGGATGGCTGTGGAAGCACAGGGCAGCCTGTTTGAAGTCTGTGGTGAGAAGCATCAAAGAGAGAGGAGGGAGGCCAACGGGACAAGGGGAGACACAGGAGGGGCCGCCCTCTGCTCAGGCCCACCTGGACCTCCCATCTCCACCCTCCCCTGCCCCAGCCCCTAGCCCCCAGCCCTCCACCCAGCTGCTCAACTGGCCAGGAGCCTGAGCCACCTGGTCCCCAGCCCTCCCAGCATCCCCTCCGGCTGGCCCCACCGCCCTCCCAGCATCCCCAGGGGCATGGCTGGCTTCTGGCCCCAGGGACTATCCAGATTGGCTTCCCTCATGGTTCCTGCAGCTACCATCTCCCTGTCCATCTCCCAGGATAGAGGTCCTGGCATTCCCCCAGACCCACTTTTGGCATCCGGAGATGGGCTCCGAAACACCCAGCTTCTGTCCAGCACCGGTCTGCATGATCTGCCTTTCCTCCGATTCAGAAAACTCCCTCAAGACTCCCAAGTCCCACCCAAGCAGGGGATTCCAGCTCCTCTTGGCCCCACTGGATGGTGGTGGCGGGTCGGGGGAAGGGGGAGCTTCTCCAGATGGCCTCTGACCATCTCCAGTTTCAGGCCAGCAAGTCAGCTGTGCTGGAAACACCAAGGTGGCCTTCTCTAAAGTACGTGTCTTTCCGCCCTTCCTCGTCTGCCCACTCCGGAGTTCTACATCCAGTGGGCAAGAAAGTCCTTCTGGAGGCTTCTCCTGTGTCTCCTTGATGTGTCCTTCAAGCTGGGCTCCTTGGACCCATTCCCACATCTGGACCTGAGACTCCAGGAGGGGGAGGAGGAAGGGAGGTCTCAGAAATGAGAGGCTGCGTGAGGCCGAGAAGCCAGGCCAACTTGAAGAGGAAACTTGATTTTATGACCTCCTAGACTGGTAATCCTGGGCACATTCTTCCGCCTTTCTGAGCCCAGTTCCTCATCTGTAAAATGGAGGGAAATGCTCCCTACCTTGAAAGGAAACTGTGGGACTGTCTGCAAGGTGTCTGGCATCCCGCGGGCAATCTGCATGAGGCTCCTTTAATGTCACGGAAAGCGGGGCCATCCAGACTCCCCCTTCTGCCAGGGGAGATTCTCCCCCTGAAGAGAAGGGCCAAAGAGAGTCCTTTCGAACCCCAGAAGAGGCCTGGTACCTGGGGTGGGACAGAGAAATGATTTCACAGTCCACCCCAGCCATCCCGCTGCCGAGCACACCCCGGCCCTGGCATCTGAGTGCTGTGTCTTTTTTTCTTTTTTAAGATTTTATTCATTTATTTGAAAGAGAGAGAGAGAGAGAGCACAAGCAGAGGGAGAGGGAGAAGCAGGTTCCCTGCTAAACAGAGAGCCCAATGCAGGACTTGATCCCAGGACCCTGAGATCATGACAGGAGCTGAAGGCAGACGCTTGACCGACTGAGCCACCCCTCATTCCAGGGAACAGCTCAGGGAGATTTCGCCACTGTCCCCCTTCTGTTGTCAGGGAAGCTTTGCTGCTATTAATTTCCTGACCCCATCACACCACTTGGCAGATGCCAGGCCAACCTCCATGATTTGGAGCCTCTCCATGCTGACTACCCTCAGGGAAACTTGAAAGAAACACTGGACCCTCAGAGAGTCTTGTCGCCTTTCCCTGACTCTGGGGGAGGAGGGAGCCTGCCAGAGACAGATGCGGGAGAATCATGCCAGTGCCATCGGCACTCTGTGTCCATCTGGGAGGAGAGGCCGTCCTTCCCAGCGCAGGAGCAAGGAAGGTGTGGGCGAGCAAGAGAAGAGTCTGAGCTGGGCTCCCAAGACGAGCCACATCTGCCTGTGTGACTGACAAGTCACAAATGCACAGACCCTCAGACTTCATAGGTGAAGGCCCGTTGCCCACTCCTACCCCCCCAAATATGACATAAATCAGGTGAGTCCAATCAACATCTTCTAGATTTTTCCATGACATGGTTTCTCTCCATCAGTCCAGATGATTGAGAACTGACCAAAACCATGGAAAATTCATTCCCTGTGTATAGTCGGTCTTCTAAAGGCACCTCCAGGCTCCAAGATTCCTGCCACAAACCTACTCACACACCCATCCACCCACTGTCCCATCCATCTCCATCCAACCATCCTTCCATCCATCCACTCTTCCAACCGTCCATCCTCCAACCACCTTACAATCTATCATTCAACCATTCACCCATGCACCCATTTACCTAACTACTCACCCACCCATCCATTCAAACTCCGCCGACCTACCCATCCACACGTCCCACCTACTTCCTTACCCATCTACCTGCTCACCCACAGCCCCCATGCGTCCCCCGCCCCCTCAACTGTGCAATCATTCACCCTCTTCCATATATCACCCACCCACTCAGCACTGTATGTCCATCTCCGTGTGTTGATCATGATTTATTTTCCAGGTGCTGCGCCAGCTCCCAGCCTCCACAGCCTCTTTCAGCCATTGAGAAATGGAGCTTCCTGCTTGGCAGTCTACTCTCGCGGGTGGGAAAGCGTCCGTGCCTCACGGCCTCCCCTAAAGACTGAACAAAAGGAGACACCTGCAGGAGGAGGGGACTAAACCCACAGAACCACATTTTCGTAGAAAACATTAATAGGGAGAGGTCTTTGGGACAAAGTAGATCCCGACCTAGTCGGCAGGGAGAGGAAGGGAGTTTCCACAAATAGCCACAGCAGCCCGGGAGGGATGGTGAGAACTGTCCGTGGAATGGAGCCCTATTGCTTAAGAGTGGGGTGTGATTCAGGGAGGGCCCAGATCATCTCCCCCAGATCCCGTTGGCCTGTTTCCATCCCCAGGTTTCTCAAGCAGACTCCTCGGCAGTGGCAGGGACAAGGTACAGAGGAGGCAAAGGCCCGGCCACGCGAAGGCCGAAGAAGCTCTCCTGACACAGAGCAAGACCCTGGGGTCCATCCTGGCCCTGTTGCTCACCAGATATGGGACATCGGGGAAATCCCTTAGTGTCTCAGAGCCTCGGTCTAAACATCTGTGAAACGGGAAAAGAAGCAATCCCTCCTTATCTGTTGAGAAAAATCTAGTGAGAGTTAACGTGAAAGAACTTGGAGGATCGTGTCTGCTTTTGCACAATACACAGCAAAGGTTAGCCTCAAAGCCGTGGGCCAGTGACTCTAACCGTGCCCTCACCCTCCCCGATGGAGAAGCCACAGGAGCTCCCCAGATCCACAGTGAGCAGCGGAGACCTGAGGTCATTCCCCAAGTCTCCTCCATTGAGCCCGTCCCTCCTGACCCAATGCTGACGCTGACATGGTAGGGGTGCCCACTCCCTTCTCCCCCTACTCTGAGGCTCAACCGGCCCTATCAGGTCCTCCCCCAGGAACGCAAAGGGAAAGGTCTGGAAGGTCTGAGGCGCAGTCAGCATTGGGAGCAGGGTACAAGGGCCAGGAATGGTACTCAAAGACACAAAGGTGCCGCAAGGACCTGGTAGGACCGTGCTTGGCTGATGGGAAAGTAGAAACCAAGGGGAGACCCAGTCCTGACCCGCAGTGGGAGGTGTGAGCCCCAGGACCCACTTCTCTACAGGCTGAGCCTCTGCTTCCACCAGGTTCCGGGGGAGGAGACACACACACACACACACACACACACACACACACTCAGAGCTGGAGAGGTTGCGGTGAGGGCACCGCCCCTGGGCTCTGAGGTGTTGGTGCCAGCCGGGTGGGCTGGCACGAGGTGGGGAGAGGGCGGCGCGGGCAGCTAATCCCCCCAGCGTCTCCCAGACGCCCACAGAGACCAGGGTGAGCTCTTTGTCTGAGCACAGAGACACAGAGGGGCGGCGGGCAGGCGGGCAGGCTCCTCTTTCTCTCCCCTGCCTCCCGCCCTGGGACAGGTAGAAGCCTGCCGTCTGTGGGGACGGTCGGAGGGAGTGGGGTGAGAGGATTAGGGGAGAGACAGATGCTTACAACCCGTAGGGTTCCCTCCCTCAGGCCCAGAAGGCCTGCGGCTTTGGGGTGGGGGTCCCCGGAAGGACAATAGGGCATGACCCTCAGCGGGAACAGGCCTTGTTTGCAATAGACAGCTGGCTGGTGGCGCTGGCCTGGCTGCCCTCACACACCCAGTCACACACACACACACCCCGTGACAATCTACACACACACACACACGCAGGCACGCACGCACAGCCAAAGGCCCACACTGCCCCCCACACATGTGTCTCCACGTCACACACACAGAGACCAACACCCTTACACAATCACACAGCCCCTCAGTCACCACCGTACTGGTCGGCTGCCCCCCAGAAACAGGGTGACCAGCCGTCCCGGTCCCCCATGGGGGAGCAAGGCCATGGTTACCCATGGGTCCTCTCAGCCCTGCATCGCCACTGAAACCCGGCCACAGGCCGTGCCACGGCCCTGCGTCTCAGACTGGCAGCCTGGTCACACAGTGCTCGGTGACTGCCCGCTGTCCTGGGACACATGGTACTGAGTCAAACAGGTGTGCGCCCTCTGTACACTTGAACACACCGCATGGCGCCCCTCCGCATGCCTCTGTCTTCTTCTCTTGCACACATGGACCTGCTCCCCAGCCCTCCCACTGTCTCCAGACATCTCTGCCCAAACATGTCAGTCTGCTGAGAGGGAACAGAGCGGCCACCCCCCACCCTTTCTATTCCTTGAACTCTGCCCCCTGCCTACCCCTCCTAAGAGTAGTCCCCCACCCCCAAAGAGGGCAAAGCCCTGGTAATGAGCCCCAGGCCGTGGACACGTGAGGCCTGAGCTGGGCCTGGGCCAGTCTACCCTGGGTCCGCCCTCCGCTCCCATACCTCCCACACCTCCGCCAGAAGCCCTCCGGCCTACAGAAACACATCCCGAGCGCAGCAGCCAGACCTCGGCTGCCCTGGACAGCGTGGTCACTCTCCCCTCAGCCTCGGGGATGTGCCCCTTCTCCTCCCTGACCTCACTCCCTGCCCCGAAGCCTGCCTGCCTCACAGCCCATGAGCCCAGCATTGGCAGCCTGAGTCCCACAGCGGCCAGCGCCTCCAAGGATGAAAGACCTCTGGCTCCTCCAGAAACCATGGCTAAATATACCCCTCGCCAGCTTTCTTGTGCCTAACTGGAACCAGCTGGGCCAGACCCACCCTTCCGCCTGCAGGACAGGCCATGGACTGTCGGACGGTGGACAGGCCGATCATCAGCGGGAGCCATGCCTGACTGAGCTCCCCTCAGCGTGGAGCCTGCAAAGACAGGAAGAAGAGAACCATGTCTCTCACGGTCCCTGTCTTTAAACCCCATTGAAGAGACAAGAATGCTCCCTGAAAGCAGGCCATGCGAGACCAAGCCGGGTACACGGAAAAGGGGCTCCCTCTGGGCCTCAGTGTTCCTATCTATAAAATAGGGATAAAAATAGCACAGTCCTCCTAGTGCTGTTGGCCACAGTAAATGAGTTAATACAGGTTAAGTGCTGAGACAGTACCGGCACACTGTGAGCCCACCATAAACACGGGTCGTCGCTATAGACAACCCAGGCCCCTCTCCGAGGGTGACAGTCCTGAGGGCGCTGGGTTTGCACAGTCTCTGATACACGGAGATGCGGACCCAGGGCTCACCGCCTAGAACCAGCAGGGTTGGGGGCAACAGGACAGAGGGATGGGCCGGCGTGGGGCAGAGCAGTGAGGGGACCGGGGAGGGGTCAGAGGAGCCAAGCTCCACCCCCACCCAGCCCTGCCCCGGGCCTGGCCACGTCCTGGTTCCCCTCCCCCGCCAGGACTCCGCCCCCGCTGTGGTCTGCACTGTGGCTGCAGCTCCCACGCCACGGCCCAGTTTAGCGGCTCCAGCCCTCGGCCCCAGGACAGCCCACTCTCCGGCCCAGTCCAGAGGCCTGAAATAGGAAGGAAGAGGGGCCTAAAAATAGCCCTAATTACAGAGGGGCCCAAGGGGGTGGGGGGCGGTGGCTCCTTTCTGGCTCCTGGGCACTGCCACAGCCGGCTCAGGATCCTGCTCAGGCCCTGGGGAAGGGACCCCACCCTGGACCTCCTGTCCCCAGCCCACTGCTGGCCTCCCAGCGGGGCAGGGACTGAGGGGGTGGGGCAGGGCAATGGGCCAGTAAAGGAGCTTGGCCCAAATTAAGGTCAACATGGTTCCCTCCCCTGCCTCCAGGACGGCAGTAGCCCACCCCAGCTGCTCCCCATACATGAGGTCCACTAAGCAGCTCCTGGCCTGAGAGCTGCTGTGGAAAACATTGCCTTTACTCAGCCTACCTTCCCGGGCTCTTGGTTCCTGCCTCCTCCAGGAAGCCTGCCCCGACTGCCTTCACCTAGCTCTGGCTCAAAACCAATAGGGGCCCCAAAAGATTACCACTTTGTCTCCCCGGTTCTGTGATTCCTGGGACAAGGCTATCTTTTCCCATCAGCCTGGGGGCTCCCCAAGAGCAGACAGGGGCTGCCTCTTCGTCAGAAGAGACAACTGGAAGGTACATAGAACAAAGGGAAAGGCAGAAACTGGTCCCAACTTGGACCAGTGACTTCATTTCTTTGGGTCTCATCTTCATGTGTAAAGCAGGGATGCTCACCAGGCCCTCCCAGCTTCCAGGAGCAAAGGCCAGGTGCTACCCTGCAGGGGACGTTAGAGCAGCTCCCAGAGCTCCAGGCCCCCACCCCTGGCCCTGCCCGGAGTCTGCTGCTGTTTTCCTCCATGTCTAAAGTCCCAGCGGATTGTTGGGCAGGGTGTGGGTGTTGTGAAGGGTGAGGTTGGCGGCAGGGGCAGGTTGGGTGGGTCCCCCGCCCACCCGCCCACCCGCAAGGAGCCCCCAGCAAGTATGGGACCCGCGATGCACTGCTGCCATCTGGCGGCTCCCAAGAGTAATGCCAATTACTCGGCTGAGAGGGGAGGTGGAGGAAAGATGGAGAAAGTGGGTCTAAAAGAAAAGGAGGAAGACAGAGAAAGGCCTGAGGGAGGGAGGGAGCAGAGGAGGACAGGAGAGAGAGTGAGGTGGAGGAACAGAAGGAGCCGGGGGCCCACAGCAACTGCAGCCTCTGAGAGGCTCCCAGAAGCCATAAGGAACCCCCGCCCCAATTGTTCATGGGTCTGAGCCATGAGGCCTGAAGGCCAGGAGGTGGAGATCCAGCAGGTCACCCCAGGTGTCACTCCGTGGGGAGCTCTAGCCTTCAGGCCCAACCTCATGAGCCAACGACACACGGCCCGCAGTTATCTGGGAGGGGGTGGAATGGTCCCCGTGAGCCTTGGCTGACTTGGCCCCTGGAAAAGGTGGGCCGTAGCGCCACTGGGGACAGGCGTGAAGGCAAACACACTTCCCCACACGCCACCCACCTTCGAGAGCCCAACACACGGCCCCACGGACACGCGTGACGTGTGTTATACAGATGGCTGGGGCCAGGTGGAATGTTTGGGGGGCCCCCACCTCACCCTCTTTGCTGCTTCCTCTCAGGGGCGGCAGGCGGAGGGTGAGCTTGTTTACCACTTATGCTCCGGGCAGTGGTGATGAGCTCAGGCTGGCCCATTGCCCTCTACGGGCAGGGCCAGGCCTGAGTCATGGGGGTTAGATGACTATGGAGGCTAAATGGGTCCCATCCTGCAGCCCCTGGCAGATGTTGGACACCCCATCCTTCCCCAGCAGCAGGCTGCCCTTCTAAAGGCCTTTGCAGCCAAATGGGCCACGGGGGAAGGTCTTGAGGTGGAGGCGACCACTGGGCCCCTTTCCTGACCAGAGGACAACAGGGCCGAACCCCACCATTCTGCTCAGGCAGGCCAGCAACCCTGAGCACTCATCTAGGAGCATTCCCTCCCCTCTGAGGCATCCCCCGCTCAGGCCAACGCCCTCCCAGAATGCCAAATGCGCCTCCACTCACATGCAAGGTTTCGGACACATCTTGGAAATAAATGAAATGTTGGGGGAAGAAATGGTTGTATGGACGATTATGTTACTTCTCCCTGGGCCTCAGTCTGCTCCACTGTAAAATGGGGAGGGGGATTCACATTCTCCAAGGGCCCTTCCCAAGTGACCTTTGTCCTTGGCTGATGGTATGTGTTCCCGGGCCCACAGCTGATGAAAATTAAAAGAAAGGCCTTAGCTCTGTCTCCTGACAGACTTACAGGCCTCGGGATTACCTGCAGACCAGGATTCCCACGGCCTGACCCCCCCTAGGACAGCTGAGGAACCTATGTCAGGTCCAGACACCCAGTAATAATCCTACCTTATAGGATGTGTTTTTGTCCTGCAAAGTGTTTGTTTGTTTGTTTTAACGTTTTATTTATTTGACAGAGAGAGACACACAGTGAGAGACGGAACACAGGCAGGGGGAGTGGGAAAGGGAGAAGCAGGCTTCCTGCCGAGCAGGGAGCCCAATGTGGGGCTCGAACCCAGGACCCTGGGATCATGACCTGAGCGGAAGGCAGATGCTTAATGACTAAGCCACCCAGGTGACCAGCAAAGTCTTTTCTAGTACATGTAGGTCATTTGATTTCCATTGAAAATGAATTCTTTTTTTTTTAAGATTTTATTTATTTTTTCGACAGAGAGAGATCACAAGTAGGCAGAGAGGCAGGCAGAGAGAAAGAGGAAGAAGCAGGCTCCCCGCCAAGGAGAGAGCCTGATGCGGGGCTCGATCCCAGAACCCTGGGATCATGACCTGAGCCGAAGGCAGAGGCTTTAACCCTCTGAGCCACCCAGGGGCCCCTGAAAATGAATTCTTAATGAATTTAGTGCCGCCCCATTTTTTGAACTCTCCCAAAGCTACAGCTTCCCTAGGACCCCCTCTTCCAAAGGTCCCAGCTCATTTCACTGTTGTCCCAGAATGCTGCCCCAGCAGTGCGTGTGGCCTTCTATGGCTGTCTGGGTTTCGATGTGTTTGGCCGGCCGCCCCAACAGGACCACTGGCTTCCTTGGCCAAAACTGGAAACCTTCACTCAGGCAACCCCCATCCCAGCTCCCAACCCCCCACCCAGTACCCCACAGGTCTGATATAGACCTGGACGCATAAGGTCCCTCACTAGAAGAAAAAAAAAAAAAAAAATTTCCAGTCCCTTCTTTGCACAGATGGGGATAGTGATGCCCATCTGTGCAAAGAAGGGACTGGAAAAGACAACCCCAGAGGGTCCTGTGCACCCTGAAACTCACCAACAGAGGTTTTAGAACTCACCAACAAAGGCATTGGTTTTTGTTGCACAACTGAATGAGAACAAGGGAAAAGAGTGAGCTCTAGGGCTCCCTTCAGCCCAGCCCACCCCCGCCTCCAGCCCCCAGCCCCAAGCTGGCACCAGCTCTCTACCATTGCTCCCTTGGCATTACCCACTTCCTCCTGGCCACCCCCTGGCTCCACTGACCCCCCCCCCCCCCCCCCCCCCCCCCCCACCCTGCCCCCGGCAGCCTCCTGCTTCAAGCCCTGACAGTGCCTGGGCCCTCCCCCCTCCATTCCTCTGATCTCCAGCCCTGGCAGCCCCTCTCCCCACCTTGGCACTGCATCTTTCAGCCCGCTCTCTGCCAAGCCTGGGCAGCGCCCACTCTCCATGCCTGGGCACCGGGATTTGGCTTTTGCCTCCTCAAACCTTCAAGCCTCAACACTGTCCTCGCCCACCCGCCCCCTGGGCGCCAGAGACTCGCTGACTCCTGCCGAAGTCAGCCTGGTCATCCCCCTGCCTCAGGGCCGGTCTACGCCTCCAGCATCATGGCTGGCAGGGCTGCCGTCACCCCTCACCCCCGGGGTCCTCCAGGAGTCTCTCCCGGGGTCTTACCTGCATCTACTCTCTGGTGAGAGATGAGGATGGCTTCCCTGTAGCATCCGCAGCAACATCAAAGACACTGAGGGCTCCGTCCCGTGTCCCAGAGGCAGTGAGGGGCCCCGGGGTGACCACTGGCTGATAGTGGAGTTTCAGAACCCTCATATCAGGACTATTAGCAGGAACACTGAGGCAGAGTCTCTGCCTCCAGGCCAGCAATGCGGGTGGGCACCGTCTGACCCCAGTGCAACCCGGGGTCCGCCTGTAGCCCTCCTTCACTGCAGGGCTCCCTGCCACATTTCATACTGCTGGCCCTTCCCTTCTGCTTTTCTTTCTTTTTTTTTTTTAAGATTTTATTTAGGGGCGTCTGGGTGGCCCAGTTAGTTAAGCAACTGCCTTTGGCTCAGGTCATGATCCCAGCGGTCAGGGGATCGAGTCCTGCATTGGGCTACTTGCTCCCAGGGAAGCCTGCTTCTCCCTCTCCCTCTGCCTGCTTCTCCCCCTGCTTATCCTCTCTCTCTCTCTCTCTCTCTCTCTCTCTGTCAAATAAATAAATAAATTCTTTTAAAAAATAAGAGTTTATTTATCTATTTATTTATTTGAGAGAGAGAGAGCGCATGCACGTCAGTAGGTTGAGGACCAGAGGGAGAGGGACAAGCAGACTGCGCTGAGCCTGGAGACCGACCGCGGGGCTCGATCTCAGGACTGTGAAATCATGACCTGAGCCAAAACCAAGAGCTGGCTGCTTTAACTGACTGAGCCACCCAAGTGCCCCCATCTTTCCCTTCTTTCCTAAAACCCTTCTTCCCCTGCCCCTGGCTTTTCCCATTATTTTTCTGGCTTTTCAAAATGTATTAATTATATCAGGTACATAGAAATGTGCAGCTAATAGTACAACAAACCTGAATGTCCACTACCTAGCTTACTAAATGAGTCATTACAGAGAAAACTGAAACCACCTGTGTCCCCTCGCCAATCCCCTCCCCCTCCCAGAGGGAAGCTCTCCCTGCATGTACCAGTTATTCATAATGAGTATTTTACATGATTATGTATTGTGTGTGTGTGTGTGTGTGTGTGTATACATATACATTACATGTATATGGGTCCATTTATAATATGGATCTATATTTTTCATGTTTTTAAATTCCGCACAGATGGAATCATACCGCAGAAATGCTCCTGTGGTTTGCTTTTTTCAGCTTAACACCTGATGAGTTTTATCCGATTCATTCCAATGCATTCATTTTCACTGCTGTGTAGTGTTCCATGCCACAACTGGCTTATCCATTCTCCTGCTAATGGACAGTTCGAGTATTTCCTATCTTGTTTTAAGTTGTGAAAGTAAAAAACAAAAACAAAACAAAAAAATTGTGAAAGCAATGTATGCACAGATCTTGTAAAATAGGTAATGTTAGGAAATCGAATACGTTATGGGAACTCGCTTTTACCTGCTGCCCATCCCGGATGTACTACCGCCCGCCACCTGCGTGGATTCTGCATTACTTTTTCCAGGTGTTAATCATACACGTTCTTTCATATCCATAGTATCTTTCATAAGCATTTCTCATCTGTATGTCTGTACCTCTCCTCTCTCCCGGGCATCCATCTTTCTACTTTCTCCTTCGCAGTCTCTCTTGCCACCTCACCCCTACCCTATCCACCACCTGCCCCTTAAATAGTGAGGCTGCTCAGATGTCCAGCTTCGGCCTTTTTATTCCTGGTTTCCCTGTGTTACCCCGCTCTCCCCTGGCTTCATTTGCCTGTACACTGACCTCCTGAAAGTTCTCTGACCTTGTCTCCTGAGCTCTGAGCCCCTCCTGGTCTACCCCGTGGACAGAAATACTTTAAACTGTCAGGTTGTCCAAACTGATACTCACCAGCAACTCTCGCCCTTACAGAACCTATTCTCCTTCCTCTTCCTCATCCCAGTGCCTCCCCTTTCTGTCCCTCTGGAGCTCAGACCTGGGGACACCCTCCCTTCACACACACACACCCCCACGTCCCAGCCCCTGCCTCCTGAGACTATCACCATCACCTCCTAACAGGCTTCTCGGTCTCCAGCTTCTCCCCACTTCAGCCCCTCCTTCTCATCCCCTCATTTGAGGGGAGAAGGATTTGGGAACCCATGAAGGGAAAAAACCCAAAATCCCACATAAATCCTTTGTTCTGAAGCTTAGAGTGACTCCCCAGTGTCTGCGGGGTAATATTTGCACTCCCCAGACTGGCCTCCTCTCTTCCTTCCCCAATTCCCTAGCAGCCCGCTCAGGCTCCCCCTGAACTCAGCATACTTCTGAGAGCTCGGTCAGCTCAGAGGTGCTGGACAGTGGTCAGGGAGAGCGGGACCGAGGTTAGTCCTGAACCTCTCGCTGAGCCCAAGCCAGCCACATTACCCAACCCGTGGGTGCCGTCTCCGGATGGCTGGCTCCAGAGCCCTCCTGGACTAGAGAAGCAAACTGTTCCGCAGACAGTGGGGTCTGGAGGCTCCACTGGGTAGACAAAAGACAGTGCATTATAATTATATTTTCAATTAGCTGTTCACTTTTCTCCCACACTCGCTAACCGAGATCCAGGAAGAAAAGGCCGATTTACAACATGAGCTTCTCCTCTCCCACTAATGGGGTCAGACTTCTGGGTGCCTTTAGGAACATAAAGGGTTCTGGAAGAAGCAGGCACTTGGAGAGAAACTTCTCTCCACTTGCCCTCCACAGCTGAGGCAGGGGCAGGACCTGAACCCCCATCCCCCAGCAAGGGGGGCCTTCACACGCCTCCCTCAGCTCTCAGGCTTCTGAACCCTAGCTTTAAGATCAGGCACACTGACCTTGGTCTAAGCGGCCTGGCCACAGGGAATGGACTGCTAGTCCAACAAGAGAAGCCCAGTCCCTGTCCTTACGAGATTCTCAACCTGATGGCAAAACATCAGGGAATGCGTGAAATTACTTTGCTTAATCTGGGCTGTCCCATAAAACATGGATGAGTGTTATTGCTTAATTATATTATTAATGGCAATAATAATTGCCACCGTTTATTAAGGTTTACAATGTGCCAGGAGCTGCATGAAGTTGTTTTATGCATTATCTCATTTAAACATCTCAGCAGGGGCGCCTGCATGGCTCAGTCGTTAAGCTTCTGTCCTCCACTCAGGTCATGATCCCAGGGTCCTGGGATTGAGTCAGCAGGGAGCCTACTTCTCCCTCTCCCACTCCCTCTGCTTGTGTTCCCTCTCTCACTTTGTCTCTCTCTGTCAAATAAATAAATAAAATCTTTTAAAAAAAATCTCGGCACCTTTTGAAGTGAATATATTATGATCCCCACCTTGGGGATAAAGGAAATGAAGCCCAGAAAGGTTAAAGCCTGACGCCTGACATCACACAGAGGGTAAAATTCTGGGGTCAGAATTTGAACCCAGGATCTCATTCTTTTTTTTTTTTTTAAGATTTTATTTATTTATTTGAGAAACAGAGGGAGAGAGGGAGCGCTGCACTAGCGGGGTGAGGAGAGCAGGGTGAGGAGCAGAGGGAGACGCAAACTCCCCACTGAGCAGAGACCCCAGGATCATGACCTTGAGCTGAAGGAAGATGCTTAACTGGCTGAACCCCCCCAGAGTCTCATTCTTAGCCGCTGTGCTATGCTTTGCTTCTACTCTTGACTCAAATCTTTCTTGGGGACAAATACCTCCCACCATGTATTTCTCTTTCCTTGCTGAGCCTAACTGAAAAAAAAAAAAAAGAAAGAAAAAAAAAAAAAAAGATGTGAGTGGGTGCCAGTTCCTACAGAGAGAGGGGCCCCAGGGTCAGGATGTACCTTCCATGGTGGGGGAGGTGTCTGACCATAAGTGTGAGGTCAGGGAATGTTCTGAATCATTCTCCAGACTCTGAGAATTTCTTTCTGAAACTGAGCAATAACTTCAGGCCCTTCCAGAAATATTCCAGGCCTAACTGAGGGTCTAAATGTCAAAAACAAGGCAGGCTGGGGCCCAAATGTCCTCGGTGACTCTGGGCAGAGGTATCTGGCCCCCACAACCTCTGGGGACAGAGGGCAACTGCTCTGTCGGCTTCCTGTGCGCTCTGGGCGCAAAGACCCACGTTCCCAAGCCCAGAGTGTCCTAAGG
This sequence comes from Enhydra lutris kenyoni, assembly GCF_002288905.1. Classification (NCBI taxonomy): domain Eukaryota; kingdom Metazoa; phylum Chordata; class Mammalia; order Carnivora; family Mustelidae; genus Enhydra; species Enhydra lutris. Next base: position 21,927,065 of record NW_019154110.1, read on the forward strand.
ACAAGCGTCTGAAGGGTGCCTGCTCCATCCGTGGGAGTCAAGGGGGCCCAGGAATCTTGGTTTTTCCCCAGATGCCCCTTCCATGGCACTTTCCACACTGAGTTAAAATTGCTATAAATGCTTGTGTGGTTCTTTCCTCTCTGCTCTGGGGCAACTCCCGCGTTGCGAGGTGCTTAGTAAGTCCGGGATCCCTGACCCAATGCACCAGCGTAGCCTCAACGACTGCGGGAGTCCTTCTTCAGGGGTGGCGCCAATCACGCTCTCCGGGCTACTCCGCTCCACTGCCCTCCTCTAGAAGGACCAGGCTGCCGTCCCGAGGAGCCTCGCCCCCTCGGTCACCTCCTGTCCCTCTAGCCAAAGGCCAGGCTATGGGGACCAGGGAGGGCCCAGCGGTTGCCTTGCCTGGACCCGCCAACTCCGAGTCGTATGAGGCGAGACCAGACTTCAGGGGAAGCTTCCACATGGGGGCGCTGAAGGGGCGCAGGAAAGACAGCTGCAGGGCCCCCTGCGGCGTCATCGCGGGAGGTGGGGGGTGGTGGAACAGATCATCCGCCCCACGCCCGCCCCCTCCCCACAAGCGTCCCCACGCGGCGGCCACGACCCCTCCCCAAAGCCCTCACCCCGCGGCCTCCCCTCCCAGCTCCGCTTCTTCGGCGGTCGGGCCCGGCCACCCGCCGGCCGCCAGTGTCCGCGGGCTCCGTGCAGGTGAGAGAGTGAGCTGCAGCAGCAAACCGGTTTCGAATCCCGGCCCTACCCCTCCGACACTGGGCCGCCTGAGCCACGGCGCTCGGCGCCCCGGAGCCCGCCGCCCGGCGCGCCCATCCTCCCTCCTGCTGCGGACGGAGTGGGCGCTCGGGAAACGTCAGCTTCCTGCCCGCCGCCCGCCGCCCGCCCTCCTCTCGTGTTTCCCTCCTCGCTGTTCGCCCTCAGCTTTAAAAAACTCCCTCCCTTCTGCGCCCTTGCTCTTCTCGGCTCCGCGGTCTTCGCCAAACCGCAGCCTTTAGCAATCCTGCGCGCCCACCCGGCGCCCCAGCAGCCTCGCCGCAGCCGCGGCCGCGACCCGCCTCGCGGGCCACACGGACCCCCGCGCCCGCCCCTGCCCCTCGCGTCCGGCTCGCACCCGCCTCCATGCAGCCCTCCGGGGTCGCGCCCGGCTCGGCGCCATCGGCCTCGTCCGGGCTCTGGCTGCCGCGCCCCAGCCCTCCCGCCGAGGCCGCGATCACGGGGCCGTGCCCGGGTGGCCGAGGGCACCGGGCGGGGCGGCGGGCTGGGCGGCCAGGGCAGCGAGCGCCAGCCGGGAGACCGCAGCCCGAAGGCAGCGCTGCAAATAGCCGCGGTTTCCAGCCGGTGCCCTGCCTTCCTCCCGGCCTTCCGGACCTCTGGGATTTTCTCTCCCATCTTCCCGCCGCCCTCTCCTCTGCCCCGTGGCTCCTGCCTCCTCCCTGCTGTGCACCAGCCACATCCTGTCCCACGGCGGGCGGCTTCTGCGCGGGCGGGGCCGGGAGTCCACGCCGAGGTCCAGGGTTCCAGAGGTCGAATAATCACAGAAAACAAGTGAGGATTAATTGAGCGCCTACTATGTGCCAGTCACTGGATTAATTGAGCGCCAACTATGTGCCAGTCACTGTGCTGAGCTCTTTAAAACTGGGGAACTCATGAAATCTTTACCACCATCCAATGAGCTGCAGCTCCAATTTTCAGATGGAGAAACTGAGGCCCAGGGATATTTCTTAAGTCCTAAGGTCACTCTGTTTGGACCTGCAAAACAGGAAGCCATCTCCCACCCCCCCCCCCCCCCCCCCCCCCCCCCCCCCCTCTCTTTGGGCCCGCAAAACAGGAAGCCCCCCCCCCCCCCCCCCCCCCCCCCCCCCCCCACACACACATCCAGAGGTCCATGCTGTCACTCTGCCTCCAGCCCTGTGCTGCTTGCCCTTAGAGGCTGAGGCCCTAGTGTGAGGTGGGAAGCAGCTGACTGGGGTCTGGGATGCTAGTCTGCCACCAATTAGTACAGGCTTCTAGAGCAAGCCCAACCCGCCTCAGTTTCCACATCTGTAAAATGAAGATGAAAAGCGAAACTGTTCCCTGGAAGGAATAGCTTGTCAACAACACTGGAAAACCCAAAGTGGAATGCCCCGCCCTTGGGGAAGTTCCGTGGGAGGCAGAGTGACCGTCACCTAGAGTGTTGAGACAGACGCAGAAACCAGGGCTGGTGGGGCCAGAAGAGGGCTGAGCCAGGGGAATCTGCATGTTAGCACGTGCAGGTTTGGGATCAGGCTTGGGATCCACCAAAGAGATTGCTGGGTGGGGTGAAAGTGGAGGGGATGCGTGGGGGGTGTCCCCCCCCCAAACCTCCGTGCTTGCCCGTATCCCTCTCTGTCTCCACTGGCCTGGACTCTGAGTGACTGCACATTTCTTAAGGACCCACTGTGCGCCAAGCACATATATCACAGCCCCACTCTCACATAGCTGGGGCGTAACCCAGCAGAAAAGGAGGGGCTGTTCTCAGCCCAGAGGTCTCCTCTGGGAGAAATGGAGCAAAGCACCTTCCTCCGGCGGAGCAAAGCCTCACACCAGGCTGTGAGGCTCAGTGAACAGAGCAAGGGCTGGGTTTCCCATCCACTCTCCCACTTGGCTGCCACTCCCGCCCCTCCCCTGTGCTCAGCTACAAGGGATGTAAGTGGGATACTAGGAAAACCGAGGAAAAGGACTAATCAATTCTTGCTGGAGTGAGGAAATAGGCACAGAAAAACCTACTGTGGAGGTGACCATGAAGTGGGCCCTTTAAGGAGGGTGGGGTCGTACCAGGTGGGGTCGTACCAGGCAGAGCCAACAAGCCAAGGTCAAGTCACGGGGCAGGGAGTCTGAGCCTGTCCTGGGAGCAGGCGGTGCAGCATGTCTGGGACCATAGGGACCATAGGGATGGGAACAAGAGAAGGACATACCTTCTCTTGTTCCCGTCCCTATGCAGGCACACACCAAATGGAACAGAGCTTCCCCACCAGCCAGGGGTCTCCCCTGGACTGGGAGATGTTGGAGGACAGGGCTGGCATCTTATTCATCATCTGTGGCCCAGGGCCTCACCCTGGCAATAACAGTTACAGTAATAACAGTTCACGGTGTCAAATGTTTACTGCCTGGCTCTGTGCTAAGTGTGGCACACGTGGGATCTCATTTCACCCGCCAGCAACTTTGGAAATTAGTGCTATGGTTAATCTCATGTACAGATGAGGGGTCTAAGGTTTAGAGGGACTAAGTAATGTGTCAAGGTGACACAGCTATGTAATGGTGCAGCTAGGATTGGAATTCAGGTCTCTGACCACAGGGCCCTTGTTCTACACTGACAGATGGACCGATGGATGGATGGATGGATGGATGGATGGACGGACGATTGGATGGACAGATGGATGGATGGATGGGAAACAGGGAGGACCTAAGTGGAGAAGGACCTTGAATGCCATGCTATGGAGCCCGAACATTATGCCAAGGGCCATGGGGAGACACTGGAAGGCTGTAAGCCGGGAGAGACTTGCCAGGTTAGGGCTCTAGAAAGATCACCTTACCAGCAGTGGGAAGTAGTTTAGAGCTGATGACCTTGAGCAGAAGGCCATTTTTCTGGCAAATCCCAATTCTTCCCTCTGAGGAGCTTTACTCCTTTAAGCACTATGTTATTTCTCTCAGGGCAAGATGTGCGTTTCTATGTACATGTGGAGGTCCCTAGATGGAGGGGAACCTCGGGGTGGGTGTGCGCAGTGATGGGGAGACAAGTGGTCAAACACTGAGTTCTGGAGGAGAGGCCTCTCTTACAGGGGAGCAGAGCACCAGGAGGAGAGGAGCCGCACACTCCCCTTCCCCATGTCCAGGACGACCAGGCCCCCTTGGGCTTCCAGCCAGGCCCCCACACAGTGCCCCATTGTGCACCTGCCACCAAGGGAACACAGCCAAAAGGTGAGGCCAGTGTTGCATCAGAGTGCTAAGCCCTGGGATCAAGTGCTGGGCCAGCAGTGGAAGAGGTCTGGTCCCTCCTCTGGTATCATTGGTCTTTCCAGCCAGCAGGAGGGAGGGAAGGGAGTCACAGGAAGTGGCCCCAGGGGCCAGATAAGCTGAAGAAAGGAAAGCAGGGTAACTGGAAGGACAGAGAGTAGGTGGAGACTCACCCACCCCCACTTCCCCAAACACACACGAAAGGAGCCAGAGAGAGGCCCCAGGCCGTGCTGGAGACAGCATCTTTAAGCCGCGAGGAGCTCCGGGAGGGTCCCAGGACAAAGCAGTACCCACTATGCTGCCCTGCCTCCCCCTGCTTCTCCTGATGGGGCTGTCGGCAGGCACTGTGACAGCTGACGAGGAACTGGCACTCGGAGCGGAAGCAGGGTCCTGGATAACCTTGACCCTGGAGGTACTGGGGGGTGAGGCACGGGCTGGTCTGCGGTGGAGGGGGTGGGAGATCCCTTCCACAGCTGCCCAGAGAGCGGTTTGTACATTGTTAGCCATTTTGTTGGACTCCCCTCTGCAGGTAGGTTCAGGGCCACAGGCCCTGGCTGGGCAGACATCCAAAGGGGCAAGCATACATGGGAGCAACAGTGTGTGAGTGTGTATGTGTACGTGTGTGTGTTTGTGTTTTATGTCACATATGTTCTGCTCCTGGCACTGTCCTCAGTGCTTCATAAATATTGACCAGTTTAATCCTCCTATCAGCCTTGTGGGGAAGGTACCGTTACTATCACCATTGCACAGCTAAGGAAACCAAGGCACAGAAAGGTCAAACAGTTTGTCCAATGTTATGCAGCTTTAAAAGCACATTTGTCCGAGATCAGATTTGGTTTGTCTGTGCATCAGAGGAAATTTTCCAGAATTCCCTTTCAAGGGGGTCAACTTAGGGCAGGATCACTGTTAACATCTCCCACGTTTCTCTTATTTCATGATAATTACTTGGTCCGATGGCCACTGTCTTCTACTAAACGGTCCTGAATGTGGTCACTGGGGAGAAATCCAAAAATGACAGCATCTGGTCAGGACCCTGGGGCCACTGGAAGAGCCATCAAAGGAACGGCCATTGGTGGCGAGTTTCCTTCCTGCTTTGTCTGATGTGGAAGCGTGTGGAGTGGAGAAGACTGCAGGGTGCACAGACCAGGGTTCAAGTCCCAGCTTCTCCATGGACTCTGCGCGACCTTGAGAATCACTGCTGCTTTCTGGCCACCTGTGACATGGGAGGAGAATAAAATGATCCCCGAGGGTCTTTGCAGAGTCTGTGCCTAAAAGCATGGGACTTGGCCCAGGCCCAGCAAAGCCAAGTGGTGTGACGGGGAGCTCTCTTCACAGCCACGAGAGAAACATCCGCTTCCCCAGGTGCTGCTGGGCCTTCCACCTGCGAGCACCTCCCCCTGTAGCTGGGTCTCATAGCTGTTCTGTTCCCTGAGACACGGGTCTGGGAGTAGAGGAGCCATTCACACAGGAGGACTGAGGTGACAGAAGGAAGGAACAAGGCAGCCGTCAGGATGAGCGGATCACTGCCTCAGCCCTGGGGGGTCCCCCACCTGTCGTCATCCCTGAAGCTAGGCATTTGGGTTAAATGCATAAGGCAGGCTTCAGGTGGAGGAGGGGTCTTTCCTGAGTCAAGGGAAGCCAGGGTCCAGAAAGCCCAGGGAGGGCGGGAGAAAGATAAGACTTCATAAGTAGCCATTCTCTCCAACTTGCATATGAAGGCTGCCTTTTACCCCGGCAAAGTGGTTTTCGTGAGCTTTTCAGCAGTGGGTCCAAATCTCCAAAGAGACTTTTCCGGTTCCTAGCCAGGCTAGGTGACTCCAGCCTGAGACAGCTGCCCCAGTCCTTGACATCCTGCACAGGAGACAGACTGGAAGTGACTGAATTGGCCCAGGGCTTAGAAAGGGCCCCTCTTCAGCTTTTAGTATCCTGCACACATTGTGTTCTAAGCTCTGTGCCAGGTGCTGGGCACACAGAGATGTGACGATGGTCTGATGACTGTTACTCACTGTCACCCTCTCCACTAGCAAGCATCTCTCCCTCTCAACAGGGCTGAGAAGCCCTTTGGGGGCTCAGGTTAAGGCCAGAAAGTGAGGCCACACTTTTTGGCCAATATCACAAAGCCTGATGGAAAAACGAGAACTTCAGTTCAGCACCATTGGCCTAGACTTTTCGCCCCATCAGCTCAAGGACGACAATGTCTTTGCCCAGAGGAGTGGCCTCCACCCCAGGCCACATGCCATGTTCCACGTGGGAGGCCCAGGCTGTGGGGTAGGGTAGATCTGGGACCATGTGGGGAGTTTGGGAGGAAGAGAGGTCAGCAGCAGTGAGAGCGGGGGTGCTGGGGAAGCCCTCCCGCCTTGCCTATAGGGTGCCCACCGTGAGTTCCCCAGCTGCCCGCTCCTGTCTATGTTGGAAACATTTTCTATGATGGAGCAGAACCATGCTCTGGAGTCAGACTCCTTGTGTTCAAATTCTGCCTCCGCCGCTTCCTGCGTGACTTGGACAAGTCACTTACCTTCCGTGAGTCTCAGTTTCCCCATCCGTAGGTGAGGGATCAATCAGTCACTTCATACGGCATGTGCGAAGAGTAAGTGAGATTGTGTCTGCAGTGTTTGAGCCTTTGAGCCGGGTGACCTGGTTCAAGTTCTGGCTCCGTCTCTCACAACCTAGCTGGTGAGCTTGGGAGGACTAATGTCTCTCTGCCTCAGTGTCTTCATCTGTAAAATGGTGATTGTACAGGTTCTCACTTGGTGTGGCTTCAGGGAGGATTAAATGAGTTAATACGAGAAAGTGCTGGGCTCTGAGCCAGGAACGCAGGTGGTGGAACACTGTCTATGAATGATTGTGTCTAGGCGCCGTGCTGGCTAAAGAAGGCACCAGAGCCACCTGCCGGCACAGAGCCAGGGGGCATGATCCTGCTGTCGCTCAGGCTGCCCACCCTGTCCCGTGTCCAGCCCCAGCCTCTCCCGCAGCTCTAACAATGACGTCTCCGCCTCCCCAGGATGATGGCATTCACCTCCAGCTCCAGCAGGTGAAGAGGGGCAAAGCCAGCCAGTTCTTTGGGCTGATGGGGAAGCGGGTGAGAGGTGAGTGACAAAGGTGGGTGCTGTCCGGTGGGTTCTGAGCGGGTTTGATGACACCAGGCAGGGGCCCAGCTTCAAGCCCAGGCCTCCAGGAGCTGGTAGGGGTCGCCCGTGCCATAGGAATGATCGTCAAACCCGACACTTCAGAGAATTCATTATACCGGGCTACAGGTGTTAAATCCGGGGCTGGCTCAGGCATGTGGGGGTGCGGTCACCCTAAGGGTGAGGGAACGCCTCCCAGCCTGCTGGTGCCCTTGCCATCCATCCGAGGGATGACTCCAGAGACAGCTGGTGAAGCTGGGAATCAGTGTCTAGATGTGAGCCAAGCCACTGGCCAAGCTTTCGTAGTCGATTCTGTTTGGCTCAGATAGAATTCTTAAAATGAACCCGTGTTCCCTGAAGATATTCTTAATGCAGAAGTCATGTCCCAGGGGATCTGGACAGAGGGTAGTTCCTCCTTTTTCACTGTCTATATTATATCTCTATCTCTATTATATTATATCTCTATCTCTATATCTATACACACATTTAAGTGTTGTCAGTGAGGGTCTGAGGAAACTACCATTTTTATACCCTGTCAAGGACACGTTGGCAATCTCCATCAAAGCTGGAAGTACACATACCTTTTACCAATAGTCTCACTTCAGAACATGTACAAAATAGAAATGCTATTGATGCATGAATCTTAAGATATTTACATCAGAGTGTTTATTGCCAACTTGTTTGTAATAGCAAGAATTTGGAAATAACATAAAAACCATCAATGGAGGGGCACCTGTGTGGCGCAGTCACTGAGTGTCTGACTCAGTTTCGGCTCAGGTCATGATCTCAGGGTCCCGAGGTGGAGCCCCACATCAGGCTCCAGGCTCAGTGCGGGAGTGTGTGTGAGAGTCTCACTCTCCCTCACCCACCTCCAACCCACAGCTTGCACTTTCTCCCTCTCTCTCTAAAACAAATAAATACTTCTTTAAAAAAATTTTTTTTAAAAACTGCTTACTTACACACTTGTATAAGCAAATACATAGGGAAATTTCTAGAAGAATAAATATGAAACTGTCAACAGTGGTTACGTCTAGGCTGGGAAGGGGAAGTAAGGGAGAGAGAGTGAAAGGGACTTTAATTTTTACTATACAAACCTCTCATGGCTTGATTCTTTTTATAGTGGGCATGTACTCAAAGAGTGCTTTTTTTTTTTTAAGATTTTATTTATTTATTTGACAGACAGAGATCACAAGTAGGCAGAGAAGCAGGCAGAGAGAGGGGGAAGCAGGCTCCCTGCTGAGCAGAGAGCCCGATGCAGGGCTCGATCCCAGGACCCTGGGACCATGACCTGAGCTGAAGGCAGAGGCTTTAACCCACTGAGCCACCCAGGTGCCCCAAGAGTGCTTTTGTAATTAAAAAAAATATGCACATAAAAACAGAGAAAGCTGACTTATGACCAAACACTTCTGACCTTTGTTTTCTTCTCCACAAAATGTGTTCTCGACTGGGCCATTTCAGTCTCTTCGAAATCCAACACCCCATGAGGAACAGGGGATGGGGAGAACAGAGAAAGATTTATTGAGCACCTAGAATGCTCACATATGACATCTCACAACAACGTCCCCTTTATCACCAGCGGGAAAACTAAGGTTCAGACCTGTTACAAACTTTTCCAAGGATGTCCAAGCAGTGCCAGGCACCACAGACTCCAAAGTCTGTGCCCTTCCCAGGGCTCCACACTGTCTCCCCCCCATGAGCAGTCAAGCAGCCCAGCCATACGGGGATGATGGGAAGGGACTGGAATTCTGCCAACTACCCACCAAAGGCACCGAACCCCAAAGAACCATGAGCCCTTCCCGCCTCACCAAGCCCCTGGGGAAGCAGTGCGGCCCTCATTCCTTCTTTCTCTTTCCCCCAGGAATACCTCCCATCCAGCCAGACAGAAGAACAGGTAAGCATTGTCCAGATCTTCCCCTCAGCCTACTCCCCGGGGAGGGCTGAGCTGGCCAGGCCGCTAACAAGTCAGTGAGGTGGGGGAGACCCTCTGGCCAGGGGCACCCCATGCTGGCCTTGGAGGGGGCGGGGCCAGCACCGTTTGGCCACACGCTGGGCTTGCTGGCTGTCTCCTCAGAGAGGGGGTTTGGACATGTGGGGGGATTAGCTGCAGGGATAAGGAGGAGACAGTATGAATCCAGTTCTGCCAAAGGTTCAAAATTACTTTGGGTCTAAAGCCTGGGATTGGAAAAAGCTAACCAATCCATTCTGCACCGTGCACCTAGAAGGATCTGGAAAGTGCAAATCTGAGCAGCTAGTACCCTGCCCAAAATCCTTGGTGAAAAGAGGAAAAAAAAATCGAAAGAAAACCAACCAACTCTTACCCACCACACCCTCAGTACTCTCTCAGGATCAAGTTCAATGCTCTGACTACTCACCACATCCTCCTCACTGACTTGACTCTGGGCCCCACCTCCCCTCCCCTGAGTGCCTGCCCTACCCGGATGGAGCTGGTCTCCGTGGCCTGGGCGCCAGGCTGTCCTTGGCGCCCCGCCCTGCCCTGCCTCACCAGGTCACATGGGTGCTGTCCCCAGAGTAGACCCCCTCCCACCACAGACAGTAAAGGGTGGGCTGCCGCCTCTGTACCCACAACGCGAGCAGTTTCTATGAGTGGTGCTCATAGGTGTCTGTGGAGGGAAGGGCAAAGGGAGGGAGAATGCCAGAGAAAGGGGTGGGAATCAATGAATGACTCAGTGAATGAATGAACCAATCCACAATTTTTCCCTCAACTCCCACAACGCTTGAATGACTGCGTTCCAGCTCTGGTCCTGGCCCTGCCCTGCCCTTCTTGGGTCCCAGCACAGCCTTATTCTGCTGCACTCTTTCTCCTCTATCTCGTCTAGCTCCACCACCAGAGCATCCGCAAGGACAAATGGTGCAGGGCCTTGTGGACAGGGCGCAACTATCTACAGAAGGTAGGTGAGCTCTGGTGGATTGCAAGGGCATCAGGGGAAAGTGACCGACGCCTCTCTGCCCGTCTCCATGGTGGGGGCCAGGCAGACGGACAGACGGAGCAAGTTCCCCACAAGCCGCTGGGCAGATGTCCCATAGAAGAGAGCGGTTGAAGCACAGGGAGGAGGTCCCTTCAGTGATTTGGCGTGAGACAGCTGGAGTCCTGAAGCTGCACCCTCTCCACCCACCCCAGCACCCAGGCACACTCTGTCCCCGCCTCTCTCAGGACCAGCTGGAGCCACGAGAATCATGTGTGTTTTTCAGGCCCAGGAACATCCCCCTTATTCCCACAGTGATCAATGATTGTTAAAAGTCATGCCTTTAGCCTTGAGGTATTTCGTGTCCTCAGCAATTGTTAAGTGTGAATCACTCCAGGAGGGATCACACCCTAAGCAGCTACCAGCTAACACCTTCTGGCAGGGGTCACAACCCCAAAGGGGCCCAAGGGTACACTCAAGAAATGAATGAGCCGGCATGAAGGTAGATAAGAGACACAGGCGGGGGTGGGGATGTGGGGAAGATCAGAAGTTCAAGCCAGTAGGCCCCCCGAGCTCCAGTCAGCCTTCAGTAAAGCCTGACTTCTTCCCCCAGAGCTCATCCTTTAGCAGAATGCCCTTCCAGCTTCCCTGGTCCAACACCTGCTCCTTCCAACATAGGCTCTTGGGACTAAAGATGGCAAGTCCTCTCCTCCCCCCACCCAAGATTCTTTTCTAAATGTCTCAGCTATTCCATTCTAAGGCCATGGAAGTCATCTCAGTACCTAAATGGAAGTGAACGTCCCTGCACGCAGAGTGTGGGCAGGAATCCCATTTTTCAGGGATGGAAAGCTTGCCCGGAGTCACACAGTGAGCCAAGGACAGCCGGGGCTAAAGCTGAGTCTCCCATGACCTAGTCCACGGCACCTTCTGCATCTCTCAGAAGGCCTGCGGGCTTGCAAATACTGGATCACCACTTCCCTCTTCTTAGAGAGAATAGCTAAGGGGTGGCTCATCCAAGCTACAGACGTGCTTCCGGCTGAGAACTGGAAGATGTGGCAGATGGACTTGTAATTTGATCGTCCCAAATATCTATAGGCTGAGAGTTAGGGAAATGGAGGGTCCAGGGAGGAATGACTAGGGAAGCCCCCCCAAGGGTGGAGGAGACAGACAAGACTCCTAAAACCACTGTCACGTACAGAACTCTTCCTAGGCAGAGAGGACGAGGACCGCAGGTCAGAGTGAGCGCCCCCACTGCACCCTTCCTGGAGGACGAAACGCCCATCTCCTTCCCCGGACGATACAGCTGACAGCCAGCCAGGCCAACTCTCTTCTCATGTGTCTCCTGCACCCAACACTGGTGTGTCCCACCTGGCTTCCCTGAACTCACTGCAGTTCCTTCTAGAACTCTCGGTCCTAAGCCATGGTGATGCACACATGCACTGTTGTTCCAGTTGTGAGCTGCAGTGACCCTACTCTCCCCCCACGCTCAGCTCCCATCTCACTGCTGAGCAGGGCTGAGTGCCACGCACTTCCATGTCTCCTGTGCCTGGAACACAGGAGGGGCTCAATAAATGGACAAACAGTGAATAGTTTCTTCTCTGGTGCAGAGCAGAGGGCAGGGATGGCCGGGGTGCTACACCCTGCCATAAACTGCAGAGCAGCAGAACGGGGCGGGGATGGTGGTGCTTTTCCAGAACTGCAAAGGGAATAGTAAACAACCCTGGTCCCCACCCTCAGGCGGGAAAACAGGCTCGGGAAACAGGTAAGGACAGCCCCCACCAGAAAGCAGACACCGTCTCCCTACTCAGAGTCATCATTTCAACACCCCAAATCCGTCTTCTGACCTGGAGATTTGGGTCCCAGGTCCTTCATCAATTCTCATGCGTAAAGTGGCTCTTCAACTGCTTTGCTTTTGGGACCACAGGCAGTCAGGCATGCTCTGAGCACTGGGAAGAGCTCCAGGGGCACCAAACACTTCCTGCTCTCAGGGAGCCCCTCGTCTGATGGGGACACCACTGTCACTGCCTCTATGGTCCATGGGGCAGGATGCAGAGGACCCCGGGATGCTTGGAGAGAGGCACATGAGCTGGAATGAAATCGTGGAGGGCAAAGCTGGTCATCAACATGGAGGGCTACGTAAAGGAATGAGCTGGGAGTGGGGTGGGTTCAGCAGTAGAGGACAATTCGTGAATTCACTAAGCTGCATAACATTTGCCTCTAGGTCCCTCTCCCCACAAAGAGGAAATAGGTTAGACATTTTTTACAGGGATGTCTGATCCTTTGGGAGTGGGGTGGCCAGGCTGTTTTAGGAGGAGAAGGTGGCCCTGGAGGAGAGGGCAGGCCCTTCACCTGGGTGCTGGGGAAGGTTTTAGTGACGTCAGAGACCACTAAGGAGTGGCCAGGTGTCAGCACAACCAGCAAGAGTCCTCTGTTTGCCTTGTAATGAAACAGCCTCTATATTAAGACCTGACTAAACCTCAGGCCTCCCTGGTCTTCCTTCTCCCACCTTACCCATGCCCAGCGAGCCATCCAGGGGTGGGAGTGGTGCAAGCCCTCTCCAGGGCAGAATACCCCAGCGGACGCACTTATTCCATCCACTCCCGACCCCCTCACTCCCGGGGCACCCCCTGTGCCTTCCCCACCTCAGCCCACTCAGTGTTGTGGGCCCAAGAGGTGGTTCAGTCATTACCAAACTTGAAAGATGCACGAAGACTGAAGATTGTCTTTTTGTGTTTGAAGACTGGGACATTTAAAAGAAACTGGAGTCACCAAATATTTGGTGAGTTTCCTTTCTGTGCTGGCACTTAGCTGGGAACTCAGATGGCCCCGGGAGGACGAAGTCGGGGACACATTGGTCCTTGAAGACCTAATGCCCTTAACAGGGAGTTGAGATGTACAAAGCCCACGCCTTGCTCTCCACTGTTCTCCAACCTACCACGTCCCTCAAGCTTCTTGGTTCCTGCACATGCCATTCTGGGCAATTCTTACTCTGAAGTCAATTATCTCTGTAAAGCCCTCCCAAGCGGGGAACTACCCATTCTATGCCTCCTATGAGTTCCCCAAGACCCCTGAACATTCCTCCATGACACTTAACATATGATGTTCCCATCCCGTTTCTCTCAAGTACACAGACCACATCCCATTCATCTTTATCCCAGTGCCACTGCTAGTGCTTGCCCGGTGAGAGGTCCTTGGAGAGTATTTTAACAAATGACTCCCACTTCCGGTCCTCCAGGAGTCTCTGTCTCTAGAGAGCCACACTTCACACAAGTGCCTGAAATAAATAATAGCAGCTACCGCTTCTGGAACGTCTATCCTGTAGTTCTTGGACTCTGCGTGTCCCAATGCTGAACTCTTCACCTACTGCCCCAAGGCCACTCCTCACCGTGGTGGGCAACCCCACAAATGGTGCCTCCCTGTACTCTGCTGCCCCAACTAGAAACCTGGGAATTACCCTCCGCTCCCTACATGGAATATAATAAGCCCTGGTTCTTGGTTTCTCCAAATTCATCTCCAATTCCTCCCCCTCCACTACCACCCTTAATACAAACCAGTCTGGCTTTGCCCGGAAGGAGAAAGCCCCGGTAGACTTCCTTGCTTCCCATCTTACTGCCAGACCTGGCCCATCCATTCTTCACCGGGAGTCTGAGCTTTTAAAATGAGAAATTGGGTCATGCCATCCCCTGCTGGCCACGGTTCAGCTTCTTGGGATAAACCTGACAGTCTCATGAAGGCCTCCAAGGCCCTGTGTTCTCAGGTCCTTCCCCCTCCAGCCAGGCTTTCTCGAAGGCCCTCGCACACACACGAAGGACCCCCTTATACTGGGGTCTATACCTAGGCGTCCCCACTGTCTGAATGCTGCCGCCATCCCTTCTCTCTTCCTTGGACTAATTCCTCATTGTTCAGGCCCTAGAATATAGGCCCTTCCTCAGGCAGAGTCCCCTCTAGTTCTGCTCACACACCTTGTCCTTTTCCCTTCGTGGCACTGATCACAATTAGAAATCACATGTATTGGTATCTGTCTCCTCCAGAATGCAAGGTCCACATTTTTTTTTTTGTACAAATAAGCATTGGGTGTACAAATCGGGCATTCTGCAAGGCAGATTTCCTTCCACAATTATTGTCCTCCCCCTGCGATGAGGATAAGCCATGTGCTCGAAGTTATACAGGAAATGGCAGAGCCAGGATCTGAGCCCAGGTGCCTTTATGCCAACACCCAACCTCTCCCTGCTTTACTTGGTCTACACCATAATCACACAGACAAGTCTCACGCAGAATTAAGACTTCACAAGGAATTCCAAGGGGCGCCTGGGTGGCTCAGTCTGTTAAGCCTCTGCCTTCCACTGAGGTCATGATCCCAGTGTCCTTCGATGGAGCCCTACATTGGGCTCCCTACTCAATGGGAAGCCCACTTCTCCCTCTGCCTGACGCTCAGCCTACTTGTGCTATCTCTTTGCCGAGTAAATAAAATCTTAAAAAAAAAAAAAACAAACAAACAAACTTCACAAGGAATTCCTTTTTAGTGGGGCCAAATGAGTTGGTAGGAAGGAAATTTCCGAGAACCTGCCTCCATTGTACCAGTCATCTGGGAGGCTCCTTCCAGAGATCATTTTAGGAAGTGTTACTGTCTTCCTCTAGGAAAACTCCCACAGGGAGGAGGTTTTGAGAAGCTCTGATGTCAAGAAACATACCGATACTTTTTAACTGAGTGTCTTCCAAGTTCTAGGACTAAAGTATCCTTTTTGCCCATACTATTGTGTTCAATGCGGCACCCTTGGGGGTGGGGGTGCTGCTGGAAGTGTTGATTTCCCAGCAAAAACAGGAAAGGGAATAGACCAAGGCAGCTGCACTTTGAGACTAGGTATCGTGGAACGATGAAAGCTAGGTAGGCTGAATCCGCTTATGGACAGACTCGAAAGCCAGGATCTGGGACCTTAATGCAAGAAGCACTGGCGGGGCCAGGCGCCTGGGTGGCTCAGTGAATTAAGCCTCTGCCTCCGGCTTCAGTCGTGATCTGAGGGTCCTGGGATCGAGCCCCACATTGGACTCTCTGCTTGCCGGGGAGCCTGCTTCCCCTCTCTCTCTGCCTGCTGCTGTGCCTACTTGTGATCTCTGTCAAATAAAAAAAATCCTTAAAAAAAAAAAAAAAAAAAAGGCAGCACTGGGAAGCCGTGTGGTTGAGCAGGGATGACCAGCCAGGTCTAGAGGGCAGTATATCCTTCACTTTTCCTGATCCACTTCTCTAAGGAAGTAACTAAGATTCCCAGGCCAGGTAGGGACTTTAGAAGCAATCCGAGTGACAGCGAGACAAGCTGAATGGCCAAACAGGGCTCGAAGGGGTTCCCAAGCTCCCAGGCTCCCAGGCTCCCATTGTATGGAGTAGGAAGAGCGCCCCCTGGAGTTACACAGGGTGGTGGCCCTCGCCCACCCATCTGGTTCCCAGTCACAGGCAATCAGCTGACAGAACCTCTGGGGCCAAACTGAATTCCAGCTCTTTCGTTTCAAAAGTTCTCCTCCTGCATTTCCCCATTGCTGTGTATGGAACCATCCCCGAACAATGAACGGCTTACAACAGTCTTTCTCACAATTGCGAGGTTGGCAGGACTCAGCTGCATTTCTTTAGCTAACTGTGGGGTCAGCAGGGGTCACCACTGAGACCGCATTCAGTGGGGAGAGGTCTGGGATTTGGGTGCTATCGTCTGCAGCTTCTTGGTCCTCTCCCTCGTGGTCTCTCTCTTACACAGCCCTCACTGTTCACAATAGCTCAACCTTCTGCTTTGGAAAACATTTCCGCTGGTTTCCAACAGCCAAAGTGGAAGCTTGCCAGAGTATCACATTCTATTAATCACTCGATTAATCAAAACAAGTGAAAAGTCCAGCCCACCCTCAAGAAGGAAAAAAGTCTTACTGGGAGGAGCAGAACACATACCCAGAAATGGGAAACTGTTGGTGGCCTGCTCTGGAGAGGACCTACCACACCAGGTTTGTGTGAGTGTGCATGAGTGTGTAGCTTTCTAATAACTCTGAAATACACACATGGTGCTGTTCCCAGAAACCAGCACCGGGTTAAAGAAAGAGTAGCTTCTTGGACTGAACCGGACTTGTTGAGGATAAAGGTGTTTACATCTCACGGTGAGGATCTGGGAGGGGCCCCTGAGCTGATGTTGCGCAAGAGGCACGTTATTTTCTCCACTTCTGGGCACAAATAAACAAACCCCCCAGCCCCCAAATGGTAGCAGCAGGACCTACGTGGACAGGGATTGCACAAGACAGAAGAGACAACCAGCACCTGGGACATTTTTGTCACCACCGGGGAGTCCTTTGTCTCCTTATCGGTGACATTCATTGGCATTTTGTTGGAAGAGGCCACAAAGGAAGTGGGCAATTACACTGCCCCCAGCAGCAGGAAACAGTCTGGAAGAGGCGGTCAGAAAAGTCTGCAGCAGAAAGTTCTGGGGCAAAACCCATGGGTCTAGTACTAGCATTCCAGGATCCCCGTAAAGAGCAAGATAGTTTCTAGAATTCCTAGCACACGCCATACATTTAGCAAAGAAGGTTTCTCTTTATTCTAATAACGTGCAGAACCCTGGGCTGCATTTTGTATACACACACACTTGTGAGGCCGTGGGAGGAAGTCGAGAGCCAGTGAGTCAGGCCTGCTTCCCTGGTCACTCGGCTTCACTCGAGGGGACCTGTCATTTCAGCCTGCACATACAAGCCCATTCAGGGCCTTGGGGTGAGTGAAGGCAGGGTTCATACCTGCTCATGATCACTTTCTGTTTCAAACCAAAGTTTCTTTCTTTTTTTAAAAAAAGATTTTATGTATTCATTTGAGAGAAAGCAGATAGCAGACTCCCCACTGAGCAGGGAACCTGTGACTGGGTCCCAGGACCCTGGGATCATGACCTGAGCCAAAGGGAGTCACTTATCCGAGCCACCCAGGTACCCCAAACCAAGGTTTCTTATTTGACCCCAGTGTAGGAATGGACTTCAAAGGCTCAATTTTCTGAACATATCTATGCCTATTTGCCTCATGTGCGTTCAAGACGATCCAATGCTAGGGCTCTTCTCAAAAGGTCAGAAGAGAAAAAGGTAGAAAGGATCACTGCTGAGAGCTACACTGCTTGATCCAGGCACCGCTCACACAAACCCTGCTTTGGGAATGCCTTTCGGCTTATTGATTGCTCTTCAAATGCGGACAGGTTTAAAACTTCCTTGAAGTTACTAATATACCTCTAAGACGCACTCCACTCCACTCCGTCTTCCAGAAGGAACGTGTACTAGAAGCTAGCTGTGGTCTTTTCTACTGGCCTTTCACACGGAGCCCCAACCTTGACCTGAACCAACTGCCTTCACATTGATGGCATTCGAGGCCGTTCCTAACTGGAGGCAGGCAATCTGCCCAGAACTACAGGGACAAAACAAAGCCAAGTCAAAAGGATCCTCCTGCTCCATAAAGGGCAAGCCATCTTGTTAAACAATTCCTTGCCTCCCTATTACGCATCAAGAGACATGGAACTCACAGCAGCGTCAGAGGCCTCGTGACAGCATCATGAATGGGTTTGGAACCTGAGTCAGGGCCGGCTTTCCATGACCCAGAGGCAAGACCTCTGAGCCTCCAGCCTTCCCATGATGAAGAGGCAGAGAATATCCACCTTACAGAGGTGTGGTGAGGAGAGGAACCAGTCAAGCGATAGTGCTTACTGAACTGCTTATTCCTAAATCAGCAGCAGTGTCAGAATGGGGAACAGTGGCTGCTTCCTGGGTCTCTGGTCCCCCCAGTGCTACTTACAGGATGGACTAAAATCTTTCATTTGAAAGCTTCCACCGGTTTCATCACTTCCCTGGTAATGGAAGCCTCTAGGAGCACAGGGGCCTGTGGCTGAAGCCAGGAAATCTAACTAAAAAGGAAAGGATGATTAATCACTATAGAACTAAAGAAGTAGAGAAAGCAAAGAGCAGAGGGGATGGTGAAGTGCTCAGGGAGGATAGACCAAAGGGAGTTCTCGGCCCTCACTGCTGTCACCTTAGGCTCCCGGCCTCCCCACGCCACTCCAGTGCATTTCCACCGCGCTGGGGCTGACATGAAGGTCAGAGGCAGTGGGAAGGCACCCAGCATGCCAAGCATACAGGAAGCAACCAGCACATGCCAGGGTTCCCTTCTTCCTCCAGATACAGAGTAGGCATTGCTACTTCAAGGGTTTCAGAAGCTCCACCAGGAATAGCTCTGGACCTGCTCTGAGGAAGGAGTCGAACAGCAGGGCTGCTCTCCGGCAGGTAGTCAGAGGGGACAGTCTTACACAACACTGCTATGGAAGTAAACACTCTTGTTCCCATACCTGAGGGATTTAAACCAGAGAAACCTTCCTTTTATTTTTCGGTAAGGAAAGTCGGGTGGCAATAGGGAGTCTTGGGGGCCCGAAGTGGCACAAAACTTCAGGTGCCCTGACCTCTCAGCATCCAGTCACAAGGTTCAGATCACCTAGCCCGATGTTTTTGAAACATGAGGCAGAATTTCCCTTTGATACAAGTATGTAGAAGAGGGAGATCTGGGCATACATCAACCTAACAGTGTAAAAAGGGTCTTTTTGTAACCTCAAATTTCTCTTCAACCTAGTCTCTGCCCATGGTACATGGCATACAGGACTCTAACCTTACAAGAGAGAACCTTTATTCACTGGGATGGGTTCTCAACCCTTCCATGGTGAGCAAAACCACCCCGGCAAATACAACTTCCAGCGTCAGATAAGTGCTGGCCCCAACTGCCTGCCCTGGGTAAGTGCCACAAGACAAGGGGGCTTTCAGAAATCCTCTCAAGCAGAGAATCCATGACTGGAGGTGACAACGCTCACTAATGGCAAATGAACTCCGAGACAGGGATAAACCAGCCCGCACCCCATCCCAAGTATCCGCTGTACCCCGTCTATCCTTTCTGCCGTGACTTCGCCCTTGAAATCACAGGAAAATGAGCTTAAGATTGAGTAACAAACAGAGGCGTGAGGCTGGCTCAGTAGGAAGCACATGCGACTCTTGATCTTGGAGTTGTGAGTTCAAGTCCCACGGTGGGCATATAGCTAAAAAAAAGGAATATGGTCTTGTCAATGCTATGCGTACCTCTTAGCTGCAACCAAGTGAGGCAGAGAGAATTCATCCCACCAACTAGACAAGTTAAGAGTAATCACTCTCTCTATAGCCTGCATCAGAGCAAAATTCCTCAGCCACAAACCACATCCATCAACAGCCAGCTCACTGCTGGGGAAGATAAACGCCAAGCATGCTTGCCATCAGTAGCAGGTCGGCTGCCCCATTTCCAGACTTAAGGAAGAGCTCCCGAGTGCAACAGGCTTGAGCAGAGAACATGCTTTATTGAGGAGTAGATAGAGAACAGCACATTCTACCACATGTGGGGAAGGGTTAGCTTCGGTCAAAGACCTTTACCCCTTAAGAAAACCCGCAGTGAAGTTGCTTTTGGATAAACGTTAACAGTGACACTGAAACTGGCGGGGAGCTGCCACCGGAACATGCTTAAAAGGAGCTCCCCCCAACCCACAGTGAGTATAAGTAGTGTACAGAGAGGACGAGAGAAAGGCACAAATGACCAGAGTTGGGACTGTGGGGAGGGCTCCACACTCAGACAGCAGTGTTGGAGACCAAGTTGGGAAGGGGAGCACATGTCCTACATCCAGAGCTGCCCCCAAGATAGCGGGTTATAATGAGCTGGAGAAATTAGAGGGAGCGGCTCTTCCTTTGCTTGAGGCCAAAAATAGGAGAGCAGAGACCCGGGCGGGGAACGGTGTCAAATCCCAAAAAGGAAATGGAGTTCTTGGAAGGGCAGGAGCACTTCGGTTCAAGGGAGGGTGAGGCGCAGTGGGAGAAGCAAATGCTGGGTGGGGGGGGCGGGTGGCCGTGGCACTCTGCCTTGCTGAGTCAAGGGCTGAGAGGAGAGCCGGAAGTCAGGTGCAATCATTTCCTACTTCTCTGAGGAGGTTCGGGCAAAAATCAATGCAACCGAGGCAGAAGTACAGGTGTGCCAGATCTGAGCAACAGGTATGGGGGGGGGAGCGCAGGGAAGGGGAGGTTTCTGTACTCTAAATGAACCGGTTAGCATGCAGCATGAGAGGGAGAACCGGACACTGTTTGGCCCCTGCAAATGACAAAAGGGGCAGGGGATCACAAGAGAGGAAAACATTTAGGGCTGGGCACTTTCTGGTGAGGCAAAAAAGGACTCGTTCCCTTCCACCAACACACAGCCCACCGGTGAACTCAAATCAAAGTACAGAATCACCACCTGTCAATTCTCCTCTCCATTTCATTCGGATAAATTATGTGCAGTTGCCAAGACGAGTCCCTGGGAGAGGCTAAAAAAAATACTGGTCTCTTGTCAGCTTGACACTGATCAAAACCCGGCCTCTTTCAATAAAAATGGTGGAAAAAAATTTAAAGTGAGCTAAAATACAAAGGGAATGGACCCCTCCCAGTACACACAGTCAGAAATGTTACCTCTTCCCTGCGCTCCCCCACCCCCCAAAAAACCACATGTAAGGAGGAACTGGAAAGGTCTTGGTGGTGGCAAACCATGGTCTGGAAGTCTGGTGACCCGGCAGCAAGAAGCACTAGTACAAAGTTTAGAAGACACAACACAACCTCGTGGGGCTAGAGGACATGAGGAGAACCAGTGACTGGACAGGTACAGTACCAAACAGAACACCTTGGGTCAGTGCTACGAGGGATCTGCTCTCAAGTTTAACAGAGATCCCATCCAGGCAACCTCACTGAGGCCGAAACAGCAGTTCCTCAGAACCAGCGTCTGCAGTGAACACGAGGGTCGGAGCCAGGACAGTCCTGAGGGGGGTGGCCTTCCCAAAGGATACTGTACTTGCCAATCACAAGAGCAACAGAAATGACAGACAGATCCCTAGGGTACGGATTCCTACTGCTGGGGTTCGCTGGCTCAGAGTAACAGGTCACTTTAAGTGCCCTTGGGAGGGGTCCATTTTAAGCAGCTTGGATCCATGGTTTTATTGGAGTTGGATCTTTTGGCCTCTTTGGCTATCCACTCGTCAATCAGGTCCTGCGGGAGAACAACAGGAAGAATGACTTTACACATTCAACGAAAAAATGTCTTTATATACGGATTCCAAAATGCCTGTTAGTGAAGGAGGAATCTCCAAAGGTTTAATGATACACTATGGAGGGAAACAGGTATAAAAATGTTATCTTTTAGGGGCGCCTGGGTGGCTCAGTGGGTTAGGCCGCTGCCTTCGGCTCAGGTCATTATCTCAGGGTCCTGGGATCAAGTCCCACATCCGGCTCTCAGCTCAGCAGGGAGCCTGCTTCCCTCTCCGCCCCCCCCCCCCGCCTCTCTGCCTACTTGTGATCTCTGTCAAATAAATAAATAAAAGCTTTAAAAAAAATTATCTTTTGATTTAGAAAATGCTTTCCTACAAAAACCCATTGCTGCTGACTCTGTCCTCAGAAAGAACGGAAATTATTCACCTTCCATTATAGGTTTGTCAACTAAAACAAATTAAAAGCACTTACATGAGGGACACCGGGGAGGCTCAGGAGGTTGGGCAGCCGACTCTTAGTTTCGGCTCAGGTGGTGACCTCAGGGTTGTGAGATCAAGCCCAGCAACAGGCTTCATGCTCAGATATACATATACATATATAATATTATATTAATTATCATTATATTATATATATATAATATATACCTTTTAAGTGCACTTCCACAAAGATATTTTAAAATATTTTTAAAAGAGAAAAAAGTGCACAAGCCCTGGAGTTTGTGAGGATTCCCCTCAAGCGGGTGGGGAATTTGCTCCAATCTAAGAAAATCGTTAGGACAAAAGTGCTGTGTGACACAAAGCTGCTTAACTGAGCTCCTTTGCTTGTGTCATCCAAATCAGAGACAGGAGCTTACTCAAAGCTTCAGATAAAGGATAAGATAAGAAGTAAGCCCAACAAGCTTCACTGCAGGCTCAAAAAAAAAAAAAAAAAACCCAAAAAAAAGGTACATGTAGGCAAATTCCATTAAGAAGAGAAGGCTAGGGACACCTGGGTGGCTCAGGTGGTAAAGTGTCTGCCTTCGGCTCAGGTCACGGTCCCAGAATCCTGCTTTGGGCTTCCTGCTCAGCGGGAAGCCTGCTTCTCCCTTTGCCTGCTGCTCCCCTTGCTTGTTCTCTCTCTCTGACAAATTAATAAATAAAATCTTAAAACAAAACAAAACAAAAAAAAGAGAGAGAGAGAGAAGGCTACTTTTAGAGTATTAAGGCCCCATTTTGCTCTGCTAGGTCTCAAGAGACATTCAGCACTGAGCCAGCAGCTGACAAAAAAACTTTACCTGTCTCTTTAAAACTAGGTGTTTTCCTTTCCAGTACTTGAGCATCTGAAGGGCTTGCAGAGTGCTGACAATGTCCACAGGATTCACAGCTGTCTCCTGGCTAATTTCTGAAACAGAAGCACTACTGAGAACCAGGCCAAAGTACAGACCTACACCTTCACTGACCCCCACCAACCCAAGCCCCTCACCCCGCTTAGAGGAAACCCAGACAAATGGAGTCGGATACTTAACCCAACCTGCTCAGAAAAAGCTTACAAAGCACTTAACTTGACGGGTCCTAATAACTATGAAAGAGAAATACAACAGCAAGAAATCACTCTGACCCGTACAGAAATCAAGGTCAAAAACAGACCTACTTTCTTCCACCCTTACATAAATATACAGGCATATCTTATCAGGTCCTACATTTCCCAAAGAATTGGGAAAAGAAAAATTCACATTCTTCTTCCTTCTGGACTTTCGTTTAAGAACTAGCGTTAACCACTCCAGGTTTGTGAAACCAAAATCATATAGCCATTCCCAAAGGGCCAAATGCTCTGGAATCCTTCGGCACTTTTGGGAGGGTCTCTGCAGTGGCCTGCATCCAGGGGACATCTGTTCTCCTGTTCAGATGAAGCACTGAGGGCTTTCTCTTTGCAGGTGACCAAGCCGAGCAGGGCCAAGGAGAAAAGAGGAGAAAAGCTGGAATGTCCAGTGCCATTAACATCTTGGGTATCAATGATCCTCAAGAGCCAAAAACCAACCTTTGATAGAAATCTCTTTGCCTTGGAAATTATGCAGGTAACGGAGAAGCACTTCTTTCCAGTAACTGCGATAGCTTATGAGCCCCAGGTCGGAGAGGGGACGTTCCGGGGAGCCGACTTTTTCTTCCACTTTGGAAAGCAGGTAACCTAGCGAGAAACAAAATGCAGACACTGTATTTCATGCTAACTGCAAACACTGCTATGTCAACACAGAAAGCTTAAGGACAGGCTGCTTCATGGTACCAACTAGGGGTCAGACATTCAAGCTGGGGCAGTGACTGTACAGAGTGCTGCCTTGGGCTAAGCCAAAAGGGGAGAATGGTGTGTTTGCATTTAGCTGTAAATGACATTAAGAAAACTATGGAAGGCTTCACAAGATAAAAATGTTAATAACAACAGTAATCGGTAGGTGTGCGCTGGAACAGAGATGGGGAGCCATTTCATTATGTCACTTTTTATGTTTTTTGAAATGTTTCAATTTTAAGAATAGATTATCTCAGTAATGGGTATCTTGCAGCCTCTGGTTCTAACATCTGAACACCTAATGTTAAATATTACGGAGACGCAGTCCGCAAAATGCACGCTCTGCCAAATGATCGTGGAAAACTAATGGGCTTTCAATAAATAGGAAAAGAAATACAAGAGATAGGAGTGGGAACTTTTCAGATTAAAAGGGATTTACAAGCCACATCTATCAATCCCAATGTATCAATTCTATTTGGAGCTAAGTAAAAATAATTACATGTGCGTTTTCTTTAAAAGGAAGAAAAAAAATCAGAAAATCGGGGTAATTTGAATACTGTAACTTAGGGTATTAAGTATCTTGGGGAGGTTTGGATTTTTTTTTAACATGAAATAGAACTTATCTGTTAGAGATGTGAAAGTAACAGGTTGAGAATAGAGGTAAAACAAGACTGACCATGAAACGTTAATCATACGTTACAAGGGCTTTTATTATCTATTCCACACTTTTTTTTTTAAAGATTTTTATTTATTTATTTGACAGACAGAGATCACAAGTAGGCAGAGAGGCAGGCAGAGAGAGAGGAAGAAGCAGGCTCCCTGCTGAGCAGAGAGCGTGATGCGGGGCTCGATCCCAGGACCCTGAGATCGTGACCTGAGCTGAAGGCAGAGGCACTTTAACCCACTTAGCCACCCAGGAGCCCCTATTCCACACTTTTATATACGTTTGAAAATCTACATAAAATCAAGTTTATAAAATAGGCATCACCTTTTCCAAGATATAGGGCCCCCCTCCTCCGTGGGCTGTGCCACTTCCTGATTTCATCACTTCCCACAGCTGGAAGGCAATGGACTGGAAGGCTAACTCTAAGAATTATAATTCTGACTAGAGTGTTGTAGGACAGGGAACACTGAATGAAATACAGTTGACTCGCATCATTTATACAGGTGTTACGTTCTGCAAAGTCATGGCAAGCACTGAGTTAGCGAATACTGAACCACTGCTCCTAGGGGAACCTGGGTTAGGTTTCTGTAAGCCTCTGGTCATATTTTCATCAACCTGTCATTATGTTACCTTGTCTTAGGTGTCTCTGTTTAACAATACCTTTTTAAATATACACGGTTGACTCATTAGCATCGAACTCCCGGCCAACAGCACAACAACCTTGTGTTCTGGCACTACACCTAGGGGCCATTTAAAATTAGCAACAAGGGACTCCTGGGTGGCTCAGTCGGTTAAGTATCTGCCTTCAGCTCAGGTCATGATCCCAGGGTCCTGGGATGGAGTCCCACTTCAGGCTCCCTGCTCTGCACGGAGTCTGCTTCTTCCTCTCTGCCTGATGTTTCCCCCTGCTTTGTGCTCTCTCTCTGACAAATAAATAAAATCTTTAAAAAATTAAGTAAGTAAGTAAGTAAATAAATAAATAAAATCAGCAACAAGGGCACCTGGGTGGCTCAGTCTGTTAAGTGTCTGCCCTCAGCTCAGATCATGGTCCCAGGGTTGTGGGATCAAGTCCCACACTGGGCTCCCTGTTCAGTGGGGAGCCTGCTTCTCCCTCTCCTTCTCCCTCCTCCCTCCCCCACCCTGCCTCATGCTGTTTCCGTCTCAAATAAATAAAATCCTTTAAAAAATTAAAGGGGCACCTTCGCAGCTCAGTGGGTTAAGCCTCTGCCTGTGGCTTAGGTCATGATCTCAGGGTCCTGGGATCGAGCCCCGAATCGGATTCTCTCCTCAGCAGGGAGCCTGTTTCCCCCTCTCTCTGCCTGCCTCTCCACCTACTTGTGATCTCTCTGTGACAAATAAATAAGATCTTTAAAAAAAATTAAAATAAAATCAGCAAAAAAATGCACAAAAATATGAAAAGCATGGCACTAACAGACTGAAAAAAACATGTGTTTACATGGAGAGCCAAAACAAGGCACCTGCTTGTTTGACCGGAGCAGAGAAATGTGGTGACTTCCTTTTTGCAGCTGTGTGCACATCCACAAGTGACTGTAGACATGCCAAGAGTACAGATTTGGGGATTAAAAATAAATTCGAGTAGGCAAATTCCCAAATACAGAAAACACTACTAAAGAGGCCCTAGGCCTTTATCAGGTACATGGATTGCCACTGGACAAGTCCTTACAAAACTGAAATCCCTAACCCAGGAACAGATTTGAAGCCTTCAGCATACATGTGCTGTTCCTTGTCTCAAATGGGGATAATCAGGAACCTTCTGTCCTATCCCCTACTTGCCCCACCATCAGGTAGCGACTGAGGCCTGCATTCACTGAAGGTTCCAGGTACACCGGCTGACCCAGGACCTTCAGATTTTGTCCACACATCCGTCCTCTTGCTGCGTGCCAGGCACCAGAGACCCAATTGCTCCCATCGCCCCCACGGCTTGCGGAGCTCAGGCCGCAGCAGTCGCACTTACTGAAATCGATGAGCATCTTGCCATAGCCCTGTCTCATGTACTGAGGCATGGTGAGGATACACGACACGTTGTAGTTGAGGAATGAATTCTTTTCCTACAGTCAAGAGCAAAACAGATGAGACCACATCAGGAGAGCTTGGAACCCAAGGTGTCAGGAGTCCCACAAACAGAAAATAAGGCTGCTGGCAAACTGTCTGGACAGGGAGTCCCAGGGAGTGGCTGTCACACTCACAGCTGTTCCACCCACACTGGTTACAATAATGGCCAAAGCCAGCCATGGCAGGCTCCCCCTTGCTCGGAGACCAGTATCAATTTAAGGGGGGCTGACGGAGTTCTTTCTAGTCAGAGCAAGGCCAGGAGGGGTTGACTGTGGAGTCGGTCAGGGCAACCCTCTGTAAATGTAATTTTTCAAAAGGGGACTGGCTAGTGGAAAAGAGAGGGATCCCCACCAGGAAGCCTCCAGTTTGGACGGGAGTGAAGAAACACTCCCATCACATACTGTCCGGTTCCGTTTACGGAAAATGTTCATGACAGGCAACTCCTAGAGCCAGGCGGCTGGTGGGGGCTGGCAGCGGCTGAGCGGCAATGGTCAGGGCTGCTTGCTGGGGTAACGAAAACAGAGCAGGGGGGCCTGCATGGTTGCTGCGCTATTCTGGCAATACAAAAGCCACTGAGGTACAGGCTTTAAATGAGTGAAGTGTGTGGCATGTGAATCAGATTTCAAGAAAGTTCCTACTAAAAAGTCAAAAGCAAAACCTGGCCTTCAGCTTTCAAAAGCACAGTGGTGTTATCACAGAGTAAGCCCAGCTAGAAAACCAGGCAAAAGGAATATATTCCTGGTTTTAAGCTAATAACAGAGAGCAAAGCCAGGAGCGCTGGCCTGACTACAAAATGTGGGCTTCGGGGTTAGTAGGCAGGGCCTTGGCCAGTAATTAATAGGCAGCTCTAAGCCACAAGTCCAGAAAGGAATAAACCAGAAGCTTTTAATAAAGAATCGCATACTTTCATTCAACAATCTTTGATACATGGATTTCTGTGAAACCTTCCCACCCAATCCTTAAGGGAAGGGCTGTCATCATTGCCCAGGGTCCAGCCTCTTCCTGTCAGTGATCTGGGTCCCCAAATGCCAACATCAATCACCCTGCTGGGGCCAGTAGCTTCTTAATCTACAGATCCTGCTGACCTTGGAAAAATATCCAATCAGGTGACAGCCGGTGTTGTCCGCTTCTGTCATAACATAAAACAGGAAGGGTTCCACATCATAATATAACGTCTTGTGGTCCAGAAAAAGCTTGGCCAACAGGCACAGGTTTTGGCAGTAGATCTGGAAGAGAGAAAGAGAATTCATGCATGGGCCAGTGATTCCTCAACTTATCAGATAAAGGCCTAAACCTAAAGATCCTATCGTGGTTGTTGATGAGGCAGAAAGTGTGCTTTGGTCAACAGCAGAGTCCTATCACCTCTACAAGGGGGAGATGGGAGGCGTAACAAACTGCTGCTGGGACCTGTGAATATACACCCTCCACCACCGCACCTGCTTACCTTGTTTTTCTTGCCGTCCACTTCAAACACGGAGATGGAGCCTTTCCGATAGATCTCATCGCCAGGTGGGTGTTTCCACACACATTTAGCCTGCAAGAGAATGGAATTCGTATCAGGGAAAAAAGCCTTCCCCAACAAGACTGCTGCTTAAATGGGAAAATGAATCACAGGTCAAATTTAGTTAGCGGAGATGAGAGACAACTGGACACACTTGAGAACGTACACAAGAGGTTTTTTTTTTTCCTTTTTTTTAGTAAAACAATTAACGGCTTCTAAAGTCATAGGAATGTGTTTACGGTATTTTTATAGCAGTTTAGAACAAGTTTTCTAGATCATACTCTGGCCCTGTTTCAACCCAGGAGATTAAAATCACCTAAGTAAAAGCCAGATAAATAAAAAATACCCTCGATTCTAAAACGCCCTGCGCCAAGAGGAAATTCTTGAGCAGCTTATTTCTAGCAGCTTAAGAGCTGCTAAGGAAAGGCAGGAACACTTCATGTTCGCATTTACTAGTAAACTTTGCGACTGCCTCACCGTCAGTCTTTTCTTCCGATTAAAAAAGACACCCACAACAATAAAGACTAACCCCCACACCTAAGTTTTCCCTTTGTTATATAAGGAAGATGAGGACGCCCTTCCGTGGCTTAAAAAACAGGCAACGTAGCCTGGTTCTAGAGCAAGAAACTATGGAGGTGGGTGGACAGCTGGCCACAAGGGGGCACAAAGTCCCCCTTTCTTCACCCTCAAATGCGAAAGGATTTAATGCAGCCAGTCAGCCCTTACTGTAAATATGTGAATTCTTATAAGGTTTTATGAAAACACATTAAAAAACATCATTTAAGAAACATATGTATATGGAACATTTTCTACTAAGTTTTATTCTAACTTCTGGTCAACTCAAGACAGACCCCATTGCCACGTGTAAATCCAAACGCTAACTGGAATCGCTTCAAGAAAGCTCTGCCCCCAGTTTGTGGCTGGATCCACCTGCTTACTCATGCTGGCTCTTTCCAACAACAACCCAACTAATGCAACAATTGTTTAGAAACAGAAGCCAAAAATGGCCAAAGGTGGCCCGTTTCAGCGATTACTCATGAAGCAATGGAAATCACAAGTGTAGATGAAAAAACAGGTTTCCATTACCTGAAAATCGATTTTTGTACCTCCCCGTAATACAGATCCTCCAATATTCAAAATGTTTACTTGACCCTCAGATTTATCCAAACCTTCTGTTTTCCCTACCTACTACGTCTTGCCCTTTTGGGCTATTACATTGGTTAGCGCCACTAAGTAACCAGAAACAAAAAGAAGTAAAACCTAAATGGTCAGCAGTTCACATCAGTCAAAATACCAGCCTTACTTTCACATAGGAGAACTGGATTTTAGTTTATCTCCATGGTCTACCATCACGGAGACCAGTCCTCTGCTACCCTCACCCCTGTGGTGCAGTGTCCCCACTAGTCCTCCATCCATTAGAGTGCCCCGCCCCAGGCAAGTGTGCAGGAGTCTAGAAGGCTGAACTCAGCGGGGCAGTTCTAGGCTGCAACACTATAGTGTGTGTGTTCCAGAGAACACAAAATGCAGTTATCTTCCAAACCAACTGGGGACAAGAGGAGAAGGACATGGGGCGACCGGGTGGCTCCATCATTAAGCATCTGCCTTTGGCTTGGGTCATGATCAAGCCCACATTGGGCTCCTTGCTCGGTGGGAAGCCTGCTTTTCCCTCTCCTACTCCCCCTGCTTGTGCTCCCTCTCTCACTGTGTCTCTCTCTGTCAAATAAAATCTTTAAGAAAAAAAAAAAAAAGAGGGGAAGGATGGGAACTCTGGGAAAGCCTGGGCCACAGAAGCTCAACACACAGAAAACCTGGGAAATAAAAGTGGAAGGGGATGGAAGGAGGTACACCCTAAAAGGTCTTAGAGCCAAATTACGCTGGGACGACAGAAACAGGAAAACGAAGGTGCCCGCCTGAAATGTTCCTTCCTCTCTTCCCCATCCCTGCTCCCAGAAATTCCCTTATTTAAGACGAGATTTTTCACTCTACAGCTAGGCAACAAAAAAATGGCTTAAAGCTACAAAATACCTAGTGAGCATATATACGAACAATAAAACAAGTCTTTCTTCCTATCTGAACAGGAAGGACAATATTCAGGAACCAGAAAGCACTAAACTCGGGAGAAGGCACCAAAGGAGCCATTTTGTTAATTCCATAATTTGTCTCCTTTAAATACGCATTCATTCAGCAGTTACAGGGCACTTCCTGCCCCCACTGGTTGCTAGGGATATGAAGTGAGTCACGTCGTCCTTGCCCTGTCTAATGAAGTCCACTTGTTTTTATCGAGTTTGGGACACATAAAAACTGTGGGCAGAGGTAATTCATATCCCAGGGAGAAACGGTACCAGGCAGCAAGAAAAAAAGACAAGGCAGTGTGTGTGACAGGATGTGGTTCCAGGACATCAGCTGCTTCGGGTGCCACCTGCCCCCCCCCCCCCCGGCCAGGCCCCACCCTGAAATGTGGCTTGCCCTTTCCTATGCCTCTGTGCCATTCCTATGGACCACTGAGAGAGGCTAAGAGGCGGAGGTCATCCAGGTAGAGGTCAACATCCAGAGCTCCACCGTGACGATCGCAGAACCCCAAGATGGCATACCATGTGTCGGCGGAGTATCGTTTGGCTCTTCATGTACTTCAAACAGAATTCACACATGTAGAGCCGTCCCAGGCGCGCGTATTCTTCGGGATAGGGAGAGTGGTACCACGTATCGAGCTCATAACGACCAAAAGCAATTGTTTTAATCATGTTGCTCCCCTCTGTGATTTGGCCTTGCAGCCTTAGCTTCTCCTATTGTAGAGAAGAAATCAGAAAGTCAGAGGATTACGACTGATCATCTTTGTCTTCAAAAAGTCTCTAGTATGCTTGTTCGCACGCCACCATGCTAGGCTAGGAGAAAAAAACAGAACTGACTTCTAGGGGCGCCTGGGTGGCTCAGTGGGTTAAAGCCTCTGCCTTTGGCTCGGGCCATGATCTCAGGGTCCTGGGATTGAGCCCCGCATCCAGCTCTCTGCTCAGCAGGGAGCCTGCTTCTCCCTCTCTCTCTCTCTGCCTACTTGTGATCTCTGCCAAGTAAATAAATAAAATCTTAAAAAAAAAAAAAAAACTGACTTTTAATGCATGAGAAACTTGCACTGAAGAGGCCTGCCCACCCGGACACAGATAGTCAGGATGGCTTCTAGAAAACTCACAATCTACACTGCCTGGAAGCGTAGGTCTCAACAGACCGCAGCTTTCCTCTGCTCCCTACCATGCTGTGGATGGGCCTCACCTCTAGAACCTCAGTACCAAGTCCTTGGTAAAATTTTGTTTCTCATCAGCCGGCACCAAACCACTTGATAAATGCAATCTACCACAAAGAAAAATGCCCTGCCCTTACCAAACATTGTAAAACCAACCAGGAAAGATTATCTAGAATGTGCTTTACTATCTGCCTCTAAAGCTGTATGGATCTGTGTGACGTAAATCCACAGGTATACGGGGCCATCCTGTCAAAGCAGGTCCCTGAAAACATATTTTTGAAACATGGACAGTGCTTTAGTACTGGACTCTACTCCAGATGAGGCAGAAAATATTTTTGGATATCACTCCCCACTCAGTGGTTAGGACCTGACTATAGGACAAATTTTCAAGCCTAACCAGGTGTAGAGCTGTGACAGGAAATACTCCGCTCCAGAACAGGAAGAAGAAAAGCAACTACCAAACCCTGCCCCCTCCAAGGTTTCAACAAGTCTCTCTGAGGATTTGTGAATCAAGTATTTGACATAAAAAAAAAAAAAAAAAAAAAAAAAAGGGAAAGAGGATATTCACTCCACAAGCTAAGTTTCCTTCAACACATTTCATCTGTTAAATCACAGGTACCACAATTGTTTTAAAGCAATCTTGTTAAAAATTCTGCCTAGGGTATGAAAACCGAGTGAAACCGAGTGAAACTAACTGTAAATAAAAATCAGAACAGTAAACCAGCTTCATAGATAAAACGTGGCTAGGTCAAAGATTAATTTCCTTTATAAAACGTCTGACCATTACTCCTCTATGCTGTTCTCTTAATTCTTTTGGAGCTAGAATGGAGGGCCTAGCAAAGCCTGCAAAGGCTAGCTCCTGGGTTGGGGGGGGGTGTTGGTAAAGAGAACAAGAGAGGCTTAGCCACCAGTAAGAGGCTCTCAGAATTGCAAATTGCCCGACTGAGACCGAGAGGCACCTATTGTTTAACCCAGGCCTCAACACTCCCACCAAACAGGTCCTTCTGGGAGAGGAGATGGAGAGGGAAAAGTGGTCAGGGAAAAGAAAGGGAGGAGGGGAAATTAAGTTTAAATATGAATGGGAAGCAGGATCATTCTGATAAAGGATAGCTGCGGGAAGGGAAAGAGATTTTCATTGTTTCCCATCAACTGATCGATCACTATCACTTTTCTGGGCAGTTTACAAGACTTTCACAAGCAGTCCGTAAGCCTGAAGGTTTTAATACTCACCAAATCCTCTGAAGCCCGGGCTTGTGCTCTTCGGAAAAGATCCAAGTCATACTCGCTAGTCAGGTTTTCCAAGAGAGGTTCCCGAGTGTTCCCATAGGTCTGTCTGTGTTCCTAGGAAAATAATTAGAGCGTGAGTCTTACTGCTTCTAAGAACTTAATCTATTTTATCTCAGTCAATGCCAACCAGAGGGCCAAGCACAACTATAAGCTATTTATTTAGTGCCTACTATATGCCAGGCATTATACTAGGCACTGGGGACTGAGCATAAGACACACTATTACCAGGTTAATGCCAAAAACAACCATTATCCACCCTAGTGAATCTGGAAAGAAAATGCTCCTACACCTTCAAAAGGGAGTTTCATTCTTCTCTCTCTAAATGAGCACCTCGAGGGTCAGAATTCTATGCCTCCATTTCTTCATCTGAAAATGTGCATGACAATACAAATAAATAAAATGTAACAAAGCCAAAGGCACTACAAATTCCTAGAATCTTGAGATCTGGAAGGAACCTCGGATACTCCCATGTTTAAAAGCAAAACAAAGCAGAACAAAACAAAATACACAAAATCTCTTGAGACTATATAGAGTCTCACATTTTAGACGGAAAGGAAAAGCCTCAACGAGGAAGGGGTATCCACACTGAGTGGTCCTTGCTAAGTCCCTTCCCCGAAGTCGCTGCGCCCATGACGCTGTTTGCCCAAGGCCTGAATCTGCCACCTGAGATCTCCAGCCCCGGCGCATGGGAAACACAGGCTGGCCCCTTTAAAAAACACTGTGCTAACTAAATACTAAGCGAGGAGGAGGAGACAATACTCAGAAAATCAGAAGCATAAAAGTAAGCCAGTTCTCAGTAAGTATCAAATCTCACCATGGCAGTCATGACAAATATCCTGGCACCGGAAAGAAAGCCCACAAGGGAAACTTCCCTTTTAAAACCTCTGATTCTAGCCCTTCCCACTCCATCCCAGACTCCACCTCCCACCCAGAGAATAGAAGATAATGGTTGTTAAGTGGAGTGGATGGCTCATCCCCAGGAGAACATTACAGAATTCACATGTATATTATCATATGAAAAAGCTATTCACCAGTACCTCAACCCCTATTACAATTTCTTCCGGTTCCTCTGGGCCCATCTGACCTGTATCTTTTGCATCTAAGATTCAGGTTCTTAAATATGAAGTTTTTTCTTCTAGTTTCATAAACATTTTTTTAAGCTTATAAAAAAATATCCTAGGCAGCATTTTTAACAGGAAGGTTGGGTTCAAATAACCTAGCTCAAATTTTGCAAAGCAGATGTTTGTAAACTCAATTTCAGGAGCTTTTACTTCAGACATTCTTTCTACCCCCCATATGATTTCTGGGCAAGTTACTTCTCGAACCCTCCATCTTCTCATCTATGAAATAGTTAAAGCACCGCCCAGCACAAAGAGTTGTCGTCGTAAAGATGATGGGAACAACATAACCATGCCTAGTGCCTACGCACATAAGCATTCAGTAAGTGCCACTATCATGTTTACTCCTTCCACATCTACCCAATTTGTAGATAGAAACACTGAACAAGGCAGAGGGAGGCATGCAACTTTGCACCTGGCAGCCCACTACTAGAACCCTCCCCTCTACAAACCCAACAGTCTGGTGTAGGCGGTTACCTACAGATCTGCCCACCACCCGTTTCCTGCTGGGCCATATCCATCTCATTCATAATATTATCATTTTCAAGGCAGTGAGGATGACCAAAAAAGTAAATACATGGTTTGGCATATTCTTGCCTTAGTGAAGCTGTGCTAAGTATCCACAAGCCATACATTAAATAACTTAACGCCTAAATAAGCCAATATTCCAATTCCATGAAAAGATAAAAATATGCATCAGGAAAAGCCCGAGAGATCTCATAGCAAAACACGCGGCAGCGGAAGGGGCTTCTTATCTCAGAGGGTGATTTTTATTGGAATTTTTCTTCTCTAATATTTTTGGCATTTTCATTAGGAAGCATTTAACACATTTATAAATATCAGTCACACATATTTATAAATCATGTTTACAATAAATCTTTACTTAACAGTTAAATTTTATGCAAAAATTTCTTGAATTTTTATGAAATGAGGAAATTACAGTTCAAGTTATTTAAGTGAAAACACGGAATCCAAAACTGTGCTTACAGTAAAATCCAAATTACATAAATTAGGCATTATGTAAAAAGCTAAGAAGAAATATCCCCAAATGCTAACATGACTACTTTTTAGGTAGTAGGACTGATGTTTATTTCTGTATACTTCTCTTTGTGTTCTGCATTTCTTACTACAAATGTGTATTACTTTGGGGATACCTGGGTGGCTCAGTCAGTTAAGCAACTGACTTTGGCTCAGGTCCTGGGATCAAGCCCAGCATCGCTGGGCTTCCTGCTTGGGGGTGGGAATGGGGGGATTCTGCTTCTCCCTCTCCCTCTCCCCTAGCTCATGAGCTCTCTCTCTCAAATAAATAAAATCTTTAAAAAAAAAAAATCATTACTTTTAAAACTAGAAAAAAAGTTAAAATACTACCCAAAAAATCTTCTTATAGAATATATCACCCAATACCTTATACTATGCAGAAATTTTGTTTTCCCATTAAAATATACAGACCATCAGTTACTTTGAATACCTTCCCTTACACAGACATCTCCAACATCCTGCTATTTGTTCGAGTGGCTAAATTTAACCCTTTACAACTAAAGTTAGGTTTACAAACAAGTACAGGACTGAATTTTTTTTTCATCTAAATTCTAATGGCATTTTGTCTTTCGAAGCCTCCTGTTTCCACTCTTAACAACCCAGTCTGGGGGTGGGGGGCGATTATGGCAAACTCTAAGTAAGGGCCAGAGGTGGGCCCTTCCAGTGTATTTTCACAGGCAGGGCTTAGAAACCAAAAGCAATCAAATGCGAATGCAAGAATTCGTCTTAATTATTTAACTTTTCCTCACCATGTATTTCTCTTTCTGTTCTTTGCTCAGCCCAGAATTCCTTTTCTTCCTGAGTTCAGCCACCTTTTCCTTATATCGCAGCTGCCTCTCTGTTGGTGCCTGAAAGGCAAGAAGAGGACACTGAAAAGCTAGCTGGAAAATGCGTTATGTCATTCAGTTTCAAGATGAAAAGTAACAACACAAGACAAACCACAACCCGGGCAGGGAAGGAAAACATGCCCAGTGTGTGACAGCCACCCCGCGAGTACCATGGCAATTTTAAAATCCCAAACTGGGTTCCCAGACCACCATGGTTACAGTCAGTTAATATGGCTTCAGGAATGTACTTATTTTAGTATTAAACCAAATAGAACATAAATTAAGGAGGGATGTCTCCACCAAAGCGGCAGGAATAAAATAAAGGTATGTTAATTCAATAAGCATTTCTTGAATGTTTACTGTTTCCCAAGCACTGATACAAGAATGAATAAGACTTTTAAACTGAGTCAGACTAGAAGCCCAGATAGACCATGAAAACAAGAGCAGCTACAACTTACAGCATGCTTATTACCTGGCAAGCCCCAGGGAAGGGGATTTTGTCAGGTGACTACCATACTACGTAGTTATTGTTCACTCCTTGTTATGAACAAGGAAATAAAGTGTAAGGAGGGTAGCTGACCTGCCCGAGACCACACAGCTAGTATCACAGAATCACAGTATTCAAATCCAGATCTGTTTCGCTCCAAATCCCAACCTCTCCCTCCTCACCAGGCTTCCTCTGCTAGCTACCTATCATCTGACCACAAAACCAGACAACCACGTGATGAGCTACACATATATAAGATGCGACAAGGGCTAAACCAGCATCCTGAGAACATTACAACAGAACACCTATGGAAGAACCACCTCAGCGGTAGGAGGTCTGGGAAGAATTTCTACAACAGCTGAGAAGTGTTCAAGGCCTTGAAGGATAAACACAATCCCTTCCTGGCACAGAGTTAGGCAGAAAAACGGCAAGAGCGAAGACCCAAGGCAGTCACGAAGGAACAAGGAATTAAGCGTCACCAATAAGCAGGAATGTTCAGAGAAGCAGAAAGATTAGGGCCAAGCAGCATCTTGGAATCCAAGGCAAGAGAGAAGTAGAAGAAAAACGACACCATCCCCGAGTGTCAAATGCTAATAAGCACAAGTCACTGGCGACCTTGGAACCATGCCAGCACAGCGAGGGGTCTGAAAGTAACAAAAGGTTAGAAAGGAGATGCGACTCGGAGCGGCAAGTGCCATCTCGGAAATAATCAGGATTGCGTGCGATAACCGTTATTTTCATAACCACGATTTCTTCATTTATGAGGCAGAAGCGCTCGTTTCATGAAATTTTACTATCTGGAAAGCAAATATGCTCCTGAGTGTACAACTGAAGGCGAGTTAGGACGAGTTACTCAGAAATACCACAGGGAACAAGAGACTTGGATAGACCTAACGCCCGCTCCTGGGCCGAGGAGAGCCAAGACTTGGCCCCCAGGCTGCGAGCGGCCGGAGCTTGAGCGAGGCCCGTACCTGGTGCCTGGTTGCGTGCCTGTTGTCATCTTGCCTGTGGGACAGCGTTCTCTCTTCTATCTGCTTATCCCGGCTCTGTGCTCTCACCTGCAACCATCAACAACGTCAATAAATCCACCTGCTTCTAAGACTAGGTTTACGTAAAAGAATAAGAATATCATGGAAATCCCCTGAATTCACGCTGCGGTTTTACTTTCAAAGGGTCTTCACGTTTATTATCACCATCTCTCCAAGATGGGGAAGGCAGGCTTCACCGTCTGCTTTCTCGGCCACTAACTGAGGATCAGAGAAGCGCAATCCTCGGGGCTACGTGGTGGCAAGGTGAAGATTTTAATGAAGTCTGAGGACTCGGAGCCTGGACCCTTCCCGCCGCACAATGGGTAAGAAACAAGAAACCATGAGCAAGTGCAACAACGGGGTGAAGACGTGCACAGGCAAGCGTGGATGGCTGGGGGGTCAAGTCTCCGGGGAAACTGAACTCTGCAGTTATGCGTTCTTAAGGCAAAACACATCAGCTCTCCAACAGTTTCCGCTTCACCTTCTGGAAGTGAAGGCTCACATCTAACCGCCTGTTCCGCTTCACACCAAAACTCAGCACGGCCAAAACACGATGACTGGTATTCTCCCACAGATCTGCAACTCCCAAACATTCCCTCTGTCGACAGACAGCAACACTTTCTAAACAACTCATCAGGTCAAAAACTTGAAGGTCGTCCTTGCTGCTTCTCTTTCTCTCTCCTCATGACATCCATCAACAAGTCTATGAGGCCGCTCCCTTCCGAGATACATCCTGAATCTGATCAGCTCCTACTATCTCCGCGGATGCGGCGCTAGTCCGGGCCCCCCGCCACTGCCCGAGCTTTGGAGCACCCTTCCAACTAGTTGGCCTGAATCAAACTCTTGCCTCCGACCAGTCCACTCTCCACACACAACAGTTGTGATTTTTAAAAAGCATTTAGGAAATTATATTACACCTCTGCTAAAAGCCCTCCAAGTGCTTCCCACTGTCATCACATTAAAGACACACTCCTCGTGCCAAGGCCTACAGGCCTTTTGGGATCTGGATCCTCCTTCCTCATTTCCCATTATGCGCCAGTCACACTGGCCTACTTCTGGCCCCTCCAACCCAGCAGCTGATCTCTACCTCACAGCCTTTGTGCCTGCCCATCCTTCCACCTACATCTCTTCTCCTAGATCCAGACACAATAGTCTCTTTGCCCTCAGCCATGACTCAAGTCAAACGCCAACTCCTCTGGAAGGTCTTCCTTAACGACCTGCGCAAAAGCAGTGCTGTACCCATCACCCCCCCCAAAACAGCCATCACCCCCAAAACAGCCACTCTGTATCTTTTTTTGTTGTTTCTCACAGCATTTATTACTGCATGAAATTCTCCTCTACTTATTCATCAGTATGTGCTTTGCCTCCCCCCATGAGAAAGTTAGCTCACTGAACGCAGTCTTTTTATCTCATTCAGAGAATCCTTAGATACCTGTCACGGTATGTAGTCATGGCAGTCTGTAACGGAATGAAAATGGCAATATCCTTGACTGCAAACATTTACCAGGAAACTCAAGGGTAATCACATATATGCAAGTACATTAAAAATTACAGAGCTTTCAGTAAATGCAGGAATTAGTCTAATTTTTCCATTTGGGATTCTAAATGTTAATAAAATATAGATCTTTCAGAAATTCCCTGGAGCCACCAGGTTCCAGCAGTAGAGATGGATTATGTGGAGCCTCACTGCTCTCGTGAAGAATAAAGTATAACAAAGGAAAGACTCAGGAAATGCTTTCCGTTTTTTCAGAATTTTCTTCCCCAAACTGAATTTTTTCTTCCTCTTTTTTAAAAATAAATTGCTTAACTTGTTCACATTGCCACAAGCCAACAATTTACAAGTTGTACTTCCGGAAGACTTCTATGTGAGACCATCCACAGTATCCCATCATGATATTTAAAGACAAGAGGCAGAGGACAACTCTCAAAAGAGATCTTGGTTCATTTCAGAGAAACAAAGACCTAGTGCCTTGTCGGCGTCTGATGCAGATGTTGGCTGAGCTGTTCCTGTTTTGATCAGGTCTCAGGCAAATGGCAAGATAATGGGAAGACCTACCACTCCCTCTTACACAGAGCAGAAGAAATGACCTTCCTTACACAAGAGATTTGGAATGAAGAAAAATAAGAACATTTTCAACAACCTTAAAATCCATAAAGGCATTTAAAGTACGCTACTTTGCTGAAAGAGTAAACACATCAAGAAATGTCCCATGGTGTGGTCTAGTTGTGAATAAGAAACCAAATTCCTGACTCAGAAAGAACTAATGTTGGCTAGGGATTCTAATTTTTCATAGGATGAAAGCGGCTCAGGCAGGAATAAATCTGTGACCTTGGCATTGTCAGAAAATAACAGCCACAAGAACGACAGTTAATACTTTGATCCAATGAGCTTGGATAACCTATCCAAATACTACCCACGCAATCCATTTAATTAAGAACGTTTAGACTCTTGCTTCCCTATTATTAGTTCCATCCTTGGTAGCAGCAACCCATACAGGAACATGTAAAAGAGGATCCTGGGCTCTCCCAAAGCCATTACCCCAAATCCCAAAGGTTATTTAGGACTACAGTCCTCAAGAATTTAAAACAAGAATTAGCCAAGAGCAGGCATGACTGAGAATAACAAAAAGGAAAAATATTCCACGGAAACAGAGAAATAGGAAAATAATTCTGAAAAACTTTAAAGAGCAAAATGTCTTCACAGATTCATGAGACGAGAACCTAAA
This sequence comes from Enhydra lutris kenyoni, assembly GCF_002288905.1. NCBI lineage: Eukaryota > Metazoa > Chordata > Mammalia > Carnivora > Mustelidae > Enhydra > Enhydra lutris. The sequence continues at coordinate 21,966,408 of NW_019154110.1, forward strand.
TCATAAATATTGAGATCACATATTTATGCAAATTAGTTCCTAATGGAAAAGGTGCCTGGCAGTCGCTGAAGTCAATTTTCAAAGCAAAGTATCAAGGCACTAGAAAATGATACTCCAAATATTCCATACATAATCTCCCTATTAATTCCCTTCAAAGCATTCATTACCTCCTAGAATTCTTTTATATTTAACTATTTTTTTTTAAACTGTATCTTTACTATGTTTCCTCCACTAGAATATAAGAAAAAGGACCTTGCCTATTTTGTTCACACGGGATCCCCAGGGTTTAGCCAAGTGCCTGGCAAACCTTATGGCAGCACTCACTGGGTAAGTACACGTCAAGTAATGACTACAATTACCTTGCATTCATCAGCTGAGAGGTTATGATAAAGCGGGCATCCTGAGATGGAGAAATGTCTCTCGTGTTTTCCTGTAAGATGTCCTGTTAAAAGAGGGAAAAACTCAATCTCAAGATAAAAGATTTAAGCTCATCAAACGATAGTTTTCTGTACATCAACCGTGTTATTTTGCTATATCTTTTTTATCCGATATATATCTGATCACAGATTGAATCCACCAAAGGTAAGTGACGGGCCATAACTTGCACCCACGATAAATTCTTTTCTTCCACAGGATGGATCTGGCAATCTTTGAACATACTTGTATATGTTCAGTATCAATGGTAGTTCCTTCTGTTCTTCTGATAATGTATTTCTCAAATTCCAAAAAAGTCATAAAGCCATACATTTATAATAAAGGAACAAAAAAAATGAACGTTTCCTTTCAGTGAAATTTAACGTTCCTATGCTAAATTTTCAAGTTATATGTATACTAAGTGTTCCTTCTTTTCTATTATGCAATGCTATCCAATCTGAACTGAGTTCTCATAATCAAAAGAAACTTATGGAAAATAAAGAAAATGGACTCTTCTAATCTACAAATAAGCATATTTTGATAATTCTGAACCAGATTAAATATATTTATTTTCTTGGAGGGGTACTTATTTTGTTTAAAGATTCAGGCTTCTTCTGTCATCAGACTTTTAAATAGGCAGTTAATATTTTCAATAGCCACGATATAAAAGCAACTCAGGTGTCTATTCATAGACAAATGGATAAAGAAAAAGGTGTTCTATACACACACACACACACACACACACACACACACACACACACAGTGGAATATTACTTGGCCACAAAAAAGAATGAGATCTTGCCATTTGTGATACGGATGGACCTAGAGGGTATTATGCTAAGTGAAATAAGTCAGTCAGAGAAAGACAAATATCCTATGATGTCACTCATATGTGGAATGTAAGAAACAAAACAAAGAAAAAAGCAAAGAAAAAACAAAACCCGATTCTTACATATAGGAAACTGGCGGCTGCCAAAGCGGGGAGGGGAGAAAGGGGTAAAACAGATAAAGGGGATCAAGAGTACACTTATCTTGATGAGCACTGGTTCATATATGAAATGCCGAATCACTACTGTATACCTGAAACTAATCTAACACTGTAATAAATAAATGGGAAGATAGCACAAGGCACTCTTATGAGGGGACAATGTTAGTAAATAACAATACAGAAAGCTCATTTTATCTGAAGGGTCATCTCTTCACTTTTCTATTTTTCATGTGGCTTTGGGAAACACAAAGGGAACTGAATGTCACTTCCTTTTTACACATCTCTTTAACCAAGAGGTTTAAAAAACCTTTGGGTAATGGAGACATTGGCATTTAAAAAATCATACATGATTTATGGAGTAAGCTTTACAAGATGAAATTAATCCAAGTACTGGAGGAGAGAGGAATTAACATATGATATGCAGGCTGCCATTTCTCCAGGACTGTATTATAAAAAAATATGATTTTAGCGATCCATTCAATTTATCTTGCACAGAAAAAACTACCCTCAGTGATCAAACACCATGTATAAAACGTAAAGCATCGATACTACAGAAAGCCTTCTTTCTATAGATATTTCTTAAAAAAAAAAAATACTTCTATAAGTATCTCTTTCTAAGATATTATGCATCTATAACTTCTGGGTAAATTATTCAAGTCATGTCTTATTCTGGAATATATAAACTGAAACCGATCTAATGTGTCTATATCAAAAGTGTTAAAAAGGATAACTAGTCTATTGATCTAGCAGTTCTACTGCTACAAATTTATTCCTACAGGTTTTCTTAGGAAGATACCAAAATACACACATACAAGGCTATCCACTACAGTATTATTCAAAATAAATAAAATGAGAAATAATCTCAAGATCAATCCATACGGGACAATGTAAAAAATTTATATAAACTATCAATATAATAGAATTCTCTGTATTCTTTATTATTATTTTTTAAGATTTTATTTATTTATTTGACAGACAGAAATCACAAGTAAGCAGAGAGGCAGGCAGAGAGAGAGGAGGAAGCAGGCTCCCCGAGGAGCAGAGAGCCCAATGCGGGGCTCGATCCCAGAACCCTGGGATCATGACCTGAGCCGAAGGCAGAGGCTTTAACCCACTAAGCCACCCAGGTGCCCCTCTCTGTATTCTTTAAACAGATGAAACTCTGAGAAAGGTAAAATATCCAAGATGCCAAACCATCGTACTTTCCCTTTTGTGGATAACAAAATAGAAATTTATGTATATACACACGTGTATGTGCACACATGTACACACAAACTTACTGAAAGCATTCATAAAAAGCTACAAGAGGGGAGCCTGGGTGGCTCAGTGGGTTAAGCCTCTGCCTTTGGCTCAGGTCATGATCTCAGGGTCCTGAGATCAAGCCCCAAATTAAGTTCTCTGCTCAGCAGGGAGCCTTGCTTCCCCCTCTATCTCTCTGCCTGCCTCTCTGCCTACTTGCGATCCCTCTCGCTCTGTCAAATAAATAAAATCTTAAAAAAAAAAAAAGCTACCAAGAATAGTTTTATATCCAGGGATATGAGTGAAGGAAAACTTTATGCATTTCAAGGCTCTTGCAGGGTTTTAAGTCTTCACGAGCACAGACTACTTTCATACCAAAATTATTTTAAAAAATTAATGATGTTATTTTGCTGAACTTAAAGAGTAGGACAGGATCAAAAATAATTTCAGTAATTTTTTTTTAACTAATCTCTATGTCCAACATGGGACTCGAACTCACAATGCCAAGATGAAGAGTCACAGGCTCCACTGAGCCAGCCAGGCACCCCCTTATCAAAAATAATTTTGGAAGCTCAGGTTCATACTTTTCAAACTTTGCCAGTACATTAACACCAAAAGTCAAAGTAAACTCTCCTCTGATGCAACAGATTTACATTTATCCTCTCATCTACCCAACTAAGGGGGGGTTAAGTACTGAGCATAAATAACATACAGTTAGGCCCGACTCTGACCTCGTCTCCTTGTGCCCATTCTGGTTGCTCTGCCCCAGGCATACTGGCCCCTAAGTGTGTCTCAAACTGCTTAAACATTATCTTGCCCCACAGCCTTAGCACTTGGCTGTGTGAGTGAATGAGTGTGTGTGTGTGTCTGTGTGTGTGTGTGTGTGGTTGTATATATGCACAATACCTTTCTCTCTCAGCACTCCCTAATTTTCCTTCAAGGAAATATCTCTAGTTGACGTATTATATATCCACCTGGTTTGCCTTCCCCAGTTAAGACTATAAGCTCCAGAGGGTAGAAACTTGGACATGTTCCCAGCTACACCCCCAGAACCTAAAACAGTGTCTGGCATGTGGCAAACAGAGCACATGAAAGTGACAATTTAGGGAAGCAGGGAGAGTGACAAGCAGGGCCTGAGTCTCTTTGCCATCTGGCGAGTAGATCCCCTCACCCTCTTGAAGCATTAGCTAGCACTCAAATACCAGTGTTTACATGATGATGTCCATGCTTAGTTCTTCCATCATTTACCCAAGGAAACTCATTTAGGCCTAAAATGATCAGCTTCTTTGAGTGATGACTGGTGTGATATTCAGGGGAACTTATGCTCTAGGCATTCTGAGGAGTTGAGATTATCAGAGATATTGGTGCTAAGACCAGGAAAAGATGCAAATACATTAAATGCTAGGGAAAACATACTGTGGCCTGTAAAGCAACAGCTTACTCTGTTCTACCTTTTTCTGGAACCTGACAGCCCCGCTGAAAAGTTCACAAATTTGAGAGGTAGACCCAGTGGAGAAAAGTCTGTAATCTCCATCAGCGCCTTCCAGCTCTAAACAAAGGCTTAATCCCAACGTCTGCACAGAAGCTCATTTTAAGGACCACTGGTTTAAACCATTATAAGAATCTGCCAGTAAGAGGTAAAGGTCGTAAGAAAACACTGAGATATTCTTCTATCTGAGAAGAGATACTTGTCCGGTTTATACTTATCAAGTATACAAAGCCTAAAACCACTGAAGTCACAAAAGTCCAGCATCTCATCTGCGCCCTTTTACGTTCACGGCCACGCAATAAGAACTCTCTTTTTCTCATTTTCTTAGCAGCTTTGGCCACACAAGCAGTACTCTGCATTAGTTACACTCCTCATGAAGCACGAACTGTGCACCACACAATGAGCCATTTGGAGACAACTGGTCTTCTGTTTTGTATCTGCAGGAAAAAGGAGGAATCTTTTCACAGGGAGAAACTCGCAGGAAACTGATCGGTGCGTCGCACTTCTTGTCCTTGCAACCAAGGAGCAAAAATACTCTCTACTCGAGTGGGCAACTCAGTGATGCTCTCAGCGCCACGGAAGAACCCAAGAAACTAGATCACAGGAGAACACAGAACATCTCCTCATGATCCTAATTCCAGAGGGCGAGAACCAGGGAACACAGGTGTTATGAAGCCGGTCACACTCACCTAGAGAGTTACAGCCTGGAGTAGGACACTTCATATTAAAATTGTAGCTTTCGTGGAAGCGACGGCGCTTGGGGCGATGAGAGAGATCGCTGCCTGAGTCCTTCAGGGACATGTCCTTGGCAATGCTCTCATCGTGAGACACGTTGGGGCTGGAGATGTCTATATCAGACTCAGAAGAAGGCGCATTTCCAGTTGGAGTTCGAGGTGGAGACTCATCATGATCAGCTGTATTTTTAGTTTCTAAAGCAAAAGCAATTGGTAGAAGCTCATAAGTGGGGTTCTTTTATTTAGAGGTTTACTATTTGGAAGAGTTTATGGGCTTCCCAGATCCTCTATCATTTAACCAGTGACTTTTAGCCACTTATCTGCTGTAAAGCTACAAGGAAAATGAAAAGAAACTAACATCATTCCTTTGTGCTACTTTACATTCTGAGTAAAATTCAGTTTGGGATTTATCCTAGTACATTTCACTCATCTGTGTTTCTCATAAGCCCCCCATCATGGGTAATCAAAAGTGGACAGAAGAGGGGCGCCTGGGTGGCTCAGTGGGTTAAAGCCTCTGCCTTCTGTTCAAGTCACGATCCCACGGTCCTAGGATTGAGCCCCACATGGGGCTCTCTGCTCAGCGGGGAGCCTGCTTCCCCTCCTTCTCTCTCTGCCTGCTTCCCCTCCTCTCTCTGCCTGCCTCTCTGTCTGCTTGTGATCTGTCAAATAAATAAATAAAACTCTTTTAAAAATAAATAAATAAATAAAATGACCATCCAGGGGTGCCTGGGTGGCTCAGTGGGTTAAAGCCTCTGCCTTTGGCTCAGGTCATGATCCCTCGTTCCTGGGATCCTGAGCCCGCATCGGGCTCTCTGCTTGGCTGGGAGCCTGCTTCCCTTCCTCTCTCTCTCTGCCTGTCTCTCTGCCAACTTGTGATCTCTGTCTGTCAAATAAATAAATAAAATCTTTTAAAAAATAACAATAATGGAATAAAATAAAATAACCATCAATGGGGTGCCTGGGTGGCTCAGTTGGTTAAGTGTCTGCCTTTGGCTCAGGTCATGATCCCAGGGGCCTGGGGTTGAGCCCCGCTTCAGGTTCCCTGCTTAGGAGCAAGTCCGCTTCCCCCTCTCCCTCTGCCCCTCACTCCCACTTGTGTGGTCTCTCCCTCCCCCTCTCAAATAAATGAATAAAATCTTTAAAATAAAATGACCATCTAACTTTCCTTCCAAGAAACACACAGGATGGAAGATTAATAAAAATGGGTGTCCTTCTGGATGACATATTTGGTGTGAGTGTGTGAATGAACTTGACTCCCAAGCTAACCTGTTAGTAATCTAACAATTCAGATTATAAATCATGGGTTGTATGCCAAATGCCTACAAGGGCTGAGCAAGGCCAAATCGAGAGCTGACTGTCCACCTCAAGAAGACAACTACTGGGGCACCTGGGTGGCTCAGTCATTAAGCGTCTGCCTTTGGCTCAAGTCATGATCCCAGGGTCCTGAGATCGAGCCCCACATCAGGCTCCCTGCTTAGTGGGAAGCCTGCTTCTCTCTCTCCCACTCCCCTCGCTTGCGTTCCCTCTCTCGCTGTGTGTCTCTCTGTCAAATAAATAAATAAAATCTTAAAAAAAAAAAAAAAAGAAGAAGAAGAAAACAACTACTCTTCCAATTCAGTCAATACTGTGAGTGAATGACCACCTCATGTTCTCAGAGCTTTCTAGGTTTTTTTTTGTTTTTTTTTTTAAAGATTTTATTTATTTATTTGACAGAGAGAACAAGTAGGCATAGAGACAGGAGGAAGCAGGCTTCCCTGCTGAGCAGAGAGCCCGATGTGGGGCTCGATCCCAGGACCCTGGGATCATGACCTGAACTGAAGGCAGAGGCTTTAACCTACTGAGCCACCCAGGCGTCCCAGAGCTTTCCAGTTTTTAAAAGAAACTAGTAACCTAGGTTTTCTTCGTTTTTTATGAAATTCTGTATTTCCAAATGCTGGCAACAAACTTTTAAACATATAAACACTGGGGCACCTGAGTGGCACAGTCAGTTAAGTGTCTCTTAGTTTCAACTCAGGTTGTGATCTCGGGAATCTTGAGATCAAGCCTGGCAAGTCTGCTTGTCGCTCTCCCTCCCCCTCTGCTTCTCCACTCTCTATAAAATAAATAAATGAATTTTTAAAAATAAAAATTAAAAAAGTAAACACTGTGCAAGCAAACCAACAGAGCATGTTGGCAGGCTGGGTGCCCCGGTCTGTAACCCGTGCTCTAAGGCATCTGATCTGGGCTGGTGAATCACAATCTCAACAGCTCACAACCCCCATTTCCAAGGTCACTCTTCCTCAGAAATTCAGAGGTAAGTGGACTGACAAGCATGACTATAGGAAAATCTGGTGCAAGCTTTCTTCATCTATGGGTAAAAGGTCTCCAGTCCCTTTTGCCTATTATGGGTTCCATCTAATATACTTGTTACTCTAGACTTTAAGAGTACTCTAGTACAGGGCGCCTGGGTGGCTCAGTGGGTTAAGCCGCTGCCTTCGGCTCAGGTCATGATCTCAGAGTCCTGGGATCGAGCCCCACATCGGGCTCTCTGCTCAGCAGGGAGCCTGCTTCCTCCTCTCTCTCTGCCTACCTCTCTGCCTGCTTGTGATCTCTCTGTCAAATAAATAAATAAAATCTTAAAAAAAAAAAAGAGTACTCTAGTACAGATCTGTCCTCAGCGACACATTCAAGAAAGGAATCAGGCAAACAGCATTTACCTAGCTGAATATTGTCAGTCTTGGGCATCTATCTGCAGTGGCCTCAAGCCTTCCTTAAGAGGGAATTGATGAGATCCTCTCTGTAATTGACCAAATGATCCTATATTCACTCACCTCTATCTGAAAAGTCAACCACTTGCTCAGTTTCTGAGCCAGACGAACGAGTCTGCCGAAGGGGGTATTTTTTCGGAGTCACCGGGGTAGGCTGCTGCTGACTACGGGTCACTCTTCTGGTAGAATAAGCAGGCTCCTCAGTGCCAAAAGACTGCAAATTTCGAACAGGACTGGAATCTGATCCCCAATATTAAAGATAATCATTTAAAGAGAAAAGAAGGAAATTTGTTTTATTTCTTATCCGTATGATCTATTAGCATGCATGCCCTCCTCTTCATACTTCACAAAATCTAACAAATAGTTAACATACCTATTCTATTAAATAAAATATAAGCTAAAGAACCTAGATCAGATATAGAGGTGCAATACAGTATAGAATTAACAGTTTAGGTTCTGGAATCAAGACTGACTCCCATTCCATGCCACTCCACCATACCACCTAGCTAGAGCATCTTGGGCAAGTTCACCTCTTCAAGTCTTTTCCCTGATCTATAAAGAAGGTAAAACACTAGCTGCAGGGCGCCTGGGTGGCTCAGTGGGTTAAAGCCTCTGCCTTCGGCTCAGGTCATGATCCCAGGGTCCTGGGATCGAGCCCCGCATCGGGCTCTCTGCTCAGCAGGGAGCCTGCTTCCTCCTCCCTCTCTCTCTGCCTGCCTCTCTGCCTACTTGTGATCTCTGTGTGTCAAATAAAATAAATAAAAAATCTTTAAAAAAAAAAAACAAAAAACACTAGCTGCACATTCCTCATGTTTACTGTAAGAAGTGAGATACTTCATATAAATTTCATTGAATATGATCCCTGGTACCTAGTCTAGTGCTTTCTGAATATTAGCTGCATCCTCTCTTTCTTCCCTTAGTCCAACCCACCAAAAAACACGTATTTTACTACTAAAGGTGTAACAATATACAAATATTTCCTTTCTTTAGGGCTCTCTTGTGTTCTTCCTGATTATGCTGATACTCTGAAGCAAAGTCATAACAAATTTACGAAAAGTGAGGCCAAGAACACAGTTTTGGAATTTTTTTAGATACCAAAACCTATTCTGAAGCACCTGGCAGCCTCGTTACATCTCTAATTTGATGACACTTTAAAAAGAACTAGAGAGGGGTGCCTGGGTGGCTCAGTTGTTAAATGTCTGCCTTCAGCTCAGGTCATGATCCCAGTGTACTGAGATCGAGCACCGCGTCAGGCTCCCTGCTCAGTGGAGAGCCTGCTTCTCACTCTGCCACTCCCACTGCTTGTGTTCCCTCTGTCGCTGTGTCTCTCTCTGTCAGATAAATAAATAAAATCTTAAAAAAAAAAAAAAAGAACTAGAGAAAGATTCAAAGCTGAGATTAAACCATATTTTAGATGACAAAAGATCTTTAAGGTGATATGTAAATCTCACAGGTTCTCCTAAGAACAAAACTAAAATTCTCAAGCTTTTCAGTAAAAGAAGTCAACACACAGCTAGGCTATCAGCTTGCATACCTCGAGAAGGCTCAATTCATAATAGAGCCTACATTTTGCTTTTGAGAAGGCCACCTTACATAGACTACATTGTGAACGATGCCCCTGGGAGTTGTGCAAGTCCCCAGTTATGACGTATAACAACTAGGAAGAGACCCAGGGCCCAGGTATTTCCTAGCTGTTTTGAATATTTACAACTTTTAGGTGTCCGGGGCAATGACCAATTACACTCTGTAAGAATATTATAACCCTTCCTTTGCATATACTGTTCCCTCTGCCTAGAATAACATTTCCCCATCTTTCAACTTGTTAAGTCCTACTAGATCCTTTAGGATCCACCTTGGAGACCTGTCCCAAATTACCAGCCCCATCTCTGAGCTTCCAAAATAGGCTACGCCAACCTCTCAGAGCCCTTACCACAATGCACGACCATGATCGACTGACATATCTGTATCTGGCACTGAACTGTGAGCACCTTACAGGCAGAACTCTGATTTTTCTATCACGGCATTCCAGTACACAGCATAGTATCTGAATTACAGCAGTCATTTATCGCTATTCCCACTGTGCTCAAAAAATAAACACAAACTAAGACTCAAGAGACAACAGCGTGACTTCAACTGAAACGTTAAATTCAAAAATAAAATCAAGAACAGCTGTGGAGAATGTTCCCATTTTCTTGCTTGAAAAACCGGTTTTTCTCTCATTTTGCAATGTGCTCATGAAGCGACCAAATTAGTGACCAAACGGGCATTATTTAAGTGCTCGAGCCTATTACAGTCCCCCTCCCACCCCCCTAATCTGTTATCACCTATTGATCACCAGTTTTGTGCATTAACTGCAACCTTCTGTCCTCCCCGGGGAATCCCAGAGCAGAACCAGGAGGGATTCAGGGGTACCCTCCAAATCTAAGCCGAGACAACTCAATTGCACAAGAGAGCCTTCAAACTACCTTCCAACGCAGAGATTCTCCATTCTGTACAACCAAAGTGAAATTCTAGGTATTTAACAACTGACAGTTGGGTGTAACTATTTATATCTAATAATTGCATCTGACTACATTACAGAATTAAATATAAATTTTGGAAGTATTGAGAAGTACTGAACCTCCTCCAAAAACAAGTTCAAGAGACTATTCTAAGGCCCTAAGTCTAAACCATTCCAACAGGAAGTGAAGAGATGGCATTCCCATTTTATTGATGGAAAAGCTGTAGTCCAAAAAAAAGTGAAGCCACTTAAGACATCCATGTGTCACACAGCCATTACATCAGACATAGTTCCTTTGGGTCTACAGATTAGACAACACCCCCAACAGAACCATTTTTTAAAGACCTGATACTTCTGCAGTCATTCACTCTGCATTTTACCAGATTCTGTCACCTACACCAAGCCAAGGGACCAGTTTCCATATTAACACAATAATATGATGACCAGTGAGCAGGCTGCGAGGTATGGTCAGGAAGAATGAATTCTTATACCTTGGGAACTCTGGCTCAGCCGGGCTGAAGAGCGAGTAACTCGGGCAGATCGCCGGGATGTGCCATCACTCTCTGAACTGTCTGTGTGCTCGAGATCTGTAGAAAAATCGGAATCTTCGGTTCCATCTGAACTACTGCCTGCATTCCTCTGTAACACCATAGATCCAGACATTAGCACAGAAGCATTTTTTCTGTGGGTTTGTGTTAACACTGGAAATAAAATGAACCATGATCCCGAAAACACGAAGGAAGGATTCCATCGCCAAATTCCCTTTACTTAAGGCATTTAAACGGAACAACCTACAAATAATGCACTTTTCTTAAATGAATGAAAGAGAGCATTCTTACTTCATTAACACTAATTCTGACACAAGTCCATTTATCGGTCAGCACTACAAACTGGAAATAAAAGTATCAATTCAAAATGGTCTGGCCGACAGTACTAGGCACTTAAAGTCCATGGTGGTAGGAAAAATATCAGTGCTAGTCTCCTTTTAACTTTAGAGTAGCTTTTGTTCAAAGTTTCCACAAAAGGCCATCATGTTTTTTTAAACCGTATACTATTTCAAAATATCATGATCCACAACTCTGATCCCAAGAGAACTTAAAGAAAAAGACTAAAATTCTTCTTTCTTATGTTATCTACCTATGAAGTTTCTCCACATGTACCAAAAGTGCTTTAAAAAAAAAAAGTAGCTTGCACATGAAGACTTGTAGATATTCAAAAACAGAGATTTTTATCATCTCTTCAATTAATAATTATTTGTCAATTATTAGCTTCCTGAAGCATGATTAGTCATACAGACAACTTTTAACGACTGAACATTAACACTATACCCTTCCCTAAGCCAGAAAGGGGAAGAGTATTTGCTTAGAAAACCCTACAAAACTTCAAGCTAGAAGCCCCCTGGGTTTTTTTATTCAAAACCCTTAGGGCCAGTTGTGTCTGAAATTCGTAACTTTTTGGAGAGGGAACATTTTGCATATACCCCGCAAGAAACACCCATCAACAAACACATTAATATTTCTACAGCAGAATATATAAACAATCACCCAATGAGACACACAGAAACTATAAGTAGGCTCAGGATAGTTTAAGACAGGTTTTGCCAACCAAGTAAGTTACTAAAAACACATTTTCAAAAGCTCTTTGTATTTGGGAACTGCAGAAAAGGGACTATGGACCTATTCCAAGGCACCAGTACTATTCCAGCATTTGGTGAGCCTTAACATAAATACTGCCTATGAGTATAGGCCATTTTAGGAGAAAACAAAAGGTACAAATGTTTGAAAACCTCTGTGAAAAGAAAGATTTCTGCAGAAATGAGCAAGAATACCACGCAGCTTTCCAAATATTTCAAGCGTAATCTGCCCAGAAATGAGCAGAGGCTCCAGAGTCACAGAAATTCCACAGGATAAGAGTGAGTCTTAAAGGTCGTCTAGTCCATTACCCAGATACTCAAGTCTCTGACCATTCCCTCCTGGTCTGACTCTGGAATTCAGCTCTCCTCTCTAGCTTTCACCATCTACTTCCCATCTTACTCCACAGCAGACTTAATTGCTCCCTCACTTCCCTCCCACAATACTTAGCATATACCCCTGAGTAGAGAATTTACTAGTTCCTTCTAGTTATTTATATGTCTGTTTTCCCCATCTGACTGTGATCTCCTTAAGCCAGGGATCATGTCTAATTAATTCGTGAATCTCCAGCAACTAGCACGGTAGCGAGTAGTTAATAAACATGTGTTGAATTGAATTAGATTTGCTCTGTAGTCCTGGCTCCATTATTGCCTAATGGGAATGGCTTGGGGCACTCCATTACGTCTCTGTTTGTTCAGCTGCAAAGAAAAGGAATGGGGGTGTCCCTAGGTGACCTTACAAATCCTACCTAACTCTGGAAAGTTTTAGCCTTTTGGAACGCATTTCCTGTCCGCTGTCCAATTGGGCAAATAAGGAAAAATTACAGCTTAGATGCAACAGGCCTGAGTGGGATCCCTAGGGAGTGGGCGCTGGTTCCCAATCACCCAGTCCTCTGCTTTGTTGTGCCCCCCCGCCTGGAAAGGAAGGATGCTCCAAAACCCCGCCTATGCACCTATCAGCATCACCGGCCGGAAGGGCGGGGATTCGTGCCACCCAATGGCGCTACTGCTACACCGCGCCCCCACGGGACAGACTGCCAAGCCTAACCAATCAAGAGAGGAGGGATCGTTCTCCACAGCCAGTCGCAGAACCATAGGGCCCGGCCCCGACACCACCCCCGCACGCGGGGAGGTGACCGTTGGACCCAAATGGGCGGTGCCACCAGCCAATCAATACGCTTCTAGGCGTTCCAGCGACCAATTAACGAGAAGAACGCCTCCGAGCCAGGCAAGCAGAGGGCGGGAATAGTTACAAGCATAGGCCGAGGCCAGGATTGGGCCCACATTTTTCTGTTGGGTATGGACAGAAGAGAAGGCTGCTGAGCTAGGTTCGGGGGAGCGGGAAGTTGGAACCCAACCACTGTGAGGCGTGGCCAACTGCGTCACGTTGCTCAATCGACTGTCCTTAGACACCCGCCATCCCTTCTGTCCCGTTCCTCTCACCTTCCTTCGCGGCATTGCCGGCGGCTGCGGCCCGACAGTTCCGACTCGGGCAGCGGCAGCAGCAGCAGTAGGAACGGTGGCTCCGGCGGGCTCCGTGGCGGCCTCTGTAGCAGTCCCAATCCTGCGGACGATCCCAAGTGCCTCCTGCTTCACAGCGTCTAGACCCTTCTGCGCAGGCGCCGCGGGCTGAGGCGCTTTTTCCTTCACTTCCGGCTGGGGCTCGCGTCACCTGACGTTGAGGGCCAGAGAGGATGCTGGGAGGTTCGCTCCTCCTGGTGAGGCTAGTGAGCGCCATTTTGGAATTGGGCAGAGAGTAGCACAGTTGTAGAAATCCGGGCCAGCCATTTTTAGTTAGGGGATTGGCACCTTTTGTGGACGTGGGCAGCCATTCTTGTTTGGGGCTGAAGCCTGACAATTGAAGTTAGCCGTTCTCATTTTTACCTTGGGCAAAATTTCCCTTCCCGGTCGTTTTAATTTCTGAAGTCGAGGAAGGAAACCCCCAGAATCCATCAGGTGGCTGAGGTTTAACCCCTTCGTTGCCTAATTGGCTAAAGGACATTTCTGTTTATCGTATAAACTCAAAGTTGAGAAGGGATATTTTGCACAAGAAATTGTATCTTGAAAGCCATTCTGTATCTCAAAGTGGTGGGAATGGGGCTTGTAAAAGGAACTAAAGGGTAGCGTCCATCATCAGGAAGTTCGTTGTCTGGTAGAGGAGACATTGTCCTTGCCCTTAGCGAACAGCAAGTAAGTTAGCCGTTCACGTCGCGGAAAGAGGTAAAACCATTCTCCAGAAGCTGTAGCTCCAAAGAATCCCCAGTTTCACTCAACGGTGAGCGCCCACCTCCTTCCCCCGTTCTGTCTGGGTTTGAGAGCCCTGAGTGGCCCGCGGGAGTGGGGGTGGGTGCCGGCGCGGTACCAGAGTCGGAGAAGCCGTGAACTCCATTTAGCCCAAGGGATCTCTGGAAATCAAAATGCTTGAGTCGGGAGTTGGGGGAGGGAAGAAGAGGAAGGAATATTTTTAGCGAAGCTGGCTTTTAAAAAAGGCGATGGGTATTTAAATAATAACAACAATAATAATAATGGGGTTGGTTGTGAGAGGAAGGAAAAGCTGGTCAAGGATGTCAGGCTAAAAAAGCCATTTTTAAAAAGCTGGGAAGTGGAGAGCAGGCGTTGAGGATTTAACCTCCCTGGAGGAAATGCTTTCAGAGTCATTAAGTTAGAATCCTGGACCCCAGTTTCCCCCTACCAGCCAAGCTAAAGAACAAAACAGCAGAAAATAAACATCTGATTGATGAGAAAAACAGAGGACTCTGAAGAGTTCAAGTTCCAGACCCTTAGCACTGCCGTTGTCTGGGATATTCTGGGTTAGTGGTAAGACCTGCAGCTTTTCAGTATTTAGTATTTAGCTTTCAGTGTTTCATATAAATACCTCTGAATAACCTACCTAAGGTTGAACTGCACATAAGAACTTGTTGGAAAAGGGCTCACGTTTCTTCCTCTTGTATCTCTTCAGCATTTAATTTCCCACTATTACTGTTATTTTGCACTTCCTGGTGTGTTCTGAGGTCAGTCGTGGATGCTCTGGCTCCCAGACTAGGGTAAGAAGATCTTGTATTAAAAGCCTGTCTCAGTTTTCTGTGTCATCCTTAATAGTGTGCCCAGACCATGCTACACCCGCACTAAATGCTTGCCAGTCAATCAGAACATGTTTACCGTTCCACAGTCTCTGAATGGATAGCACTCAAAGATGATGAAATATCCCTCCGTGGCAATTAGTCTTTTAGAATAAGATCTTATTGGGGCACCTGGGTGGCTCAGTGGATTGAGCCTCTGCCTTTGGTTCAGGTCATGATCTCAGGGTCTTGGGATCAAGCCCGGAATTGGGCTCTCTGCTCAGCGGGGAGCCTGCTTCCCCCCCACTGCCTATGCCGCCAGCCGCTCTACCTACTTGTGATCTCTCTCTCTCTCTGTCAAATAAATAAATAAATATCTTAAAAAAAAAAAAAATCCTATCCTGACTTAACCATTCATCATACAAATACCAGCATTACAGATGTTCAGCATTAATCGCTTACACTGAATTCTCAAACACTGCAGCTGATGCTGAAGGATTTACAGTTTCATTTAGACATGGTTCTTGTCCTTGGAAAGTGTGCACTCTGGAAGAAAAATGAAAAAACACTAACATCAATAGGATAGAGAGATGATCAAAAGGAAAACGTGTACTTAAGAGGAAAGTAGAACAGCTAGGTATATTTAGAATGGGGAAGAGGGAACCCTAAAAGCTTTTTTTTTTTCCTTCCTTTCTTCATCTGAATCAAATATAATCTTTACTTTAAGGATCATTTTCATCATGGCGCAATTAGCTCCTGAAGCAGGAACTGATGTTGGTTTCAAAGTTTCTTGGCTAGTTGCCCGGGCCCAGCCTCACCACCAGATTTCACAGGCTGCTCAGCTCCACTGTGTCTCCTGCCTTTACACTTTCACACAGGCTTTTTTTCCTGCCTGGATACGTCTTTCTTGAACATTTACTTTCTTCAGAAAGCTATTCCTGATTGGGGCGCCTTGGCATCTTAGAAGGCTAAGTGTCTGACTCTTAGTTTCAGCTCAGGTCAGGATCTGGTGGATCCCAGGATAAAGCCTACCACGTCAAACTCTGAGCTCAGCAGGGAGTCTGCATGAAGATTCTCTCCTTCTGCCCCCCCCACCCGCCCCCGCCACTCGTTCTCTCTCTTGAGCTCTCTCTGAAATGGATAGGTAAATCTTAATTTAAAAAAAAAAGTACAGTCATAGCTCTACTAGTACCCAGTCCAGGGCTCCTATGTCAGATCGGGAACTGACTTTCAGCTCTGCCACTTTCTGTCTGCATTGCTCTCCGACAGGTTTTTTAATTCGTGCCTCAGTTTTGCTATCCGTGAAATGGGGACACTGACAGCTGCTTCCCAGGTTATTGTAAGGATTCAAGGAGACAGCTGTCGTAAAGCATTTAGCACAGTCCCTGGTGCAGTAAATACTTTGTAAATGGCTGTTGTTAGTGATATTTATAGTTCAGTCACCGTAGCCATGGCTAACATCCTACTGTTAGTGAATATATCTTTACCAGGTCTAGCGATTGTTTGCTTTTGTCTGTTCAACCTCACCTCAGCTCAAGAAACATGGAGTGATAAGCCCAGGAATTCTATCTCAGGTTTTGGGCCACACCAAATAGGGGCAAAACACCATGTCTCCCCAAGCCAGTAATCTCATGGTCCCCAAATACTGTGGAAAAATAGAAGGATGAGCAAGGGTCAGACGTGGTACAGAGGAGGAAGTAGAGTGTTTTGTCTGGAGGGTAAAGGAAAGGGTTTCTAGAATAGGTGAAAGAAGAATGGGGTTTCATAGGACAGACAACTTTGCCAGCAGGCAAGCAGAAGAGGGGCTTTCAGTGCAAAGGGAGCCAGCAGTGTGCACGAAAGTGCAGAGGGACAGAGCAGCACAGTATGCGGCAGTGACTGACTGAGGGCAGGGTGGAGTTGGGGGGTTTGCCAGAGAAGAGGCAGGAATGGTTTTGGCAAAGCTCTGCTGAGGAGCCTGGACTGGAGGTGATGGGACATCTCTGAAGGCCTTTAAGCAGAGTAGTCCCAAGATCACACTAGCACTTAGAGATCTCTTTCTAGAAGCTGTGAGGGGGACTCATCAGAGGGGCAGGGAGACAAGTGAGAATCCCTCTGTAACAGACAATAACCTTATCCAGAGTTGAAGAGGAACTGAACCGGGCAGGGGGCGTGGGGCTGTCTTGTCTTTCTTGTATCTGTATCTTGTCTCTTCAGTCCCATTTGTAAGCTCCCTAAACGATCCCTCAGTTTCCTTTAAAATGCTCCCCTTGGGGTGCCCGGGTGGCTCAGTCATTAAGCATCTGCCTTGGGCTCAGGTCATGATCCCAGGGTGTTGGGATCAAGCCCCGCATCAGGCTCCCTGCTCAGCGGGGAGCCTGCTTCTCCCTCTCCCACTCTCCTTGCTTGTGTTCCCTCTCTCACTGTGTCTCTCTGTCAAATAAATAAAATCCTTAAAAAATGAAATAAAATAAAATAAGATGCTCCCTTTGCTAGTAAAATGGTACGTTTGGTATTTCAAATGCAAAGTGGAGTTGTTTATTGTTTGCTTCAAAGGTCTGGGAGCTCCTGGAGGTTGGGAGCCTTGCCTGGCCGAATTACCCCCCCCAACCCCGTCTCCAGCTTCACCCTGGCCGCCTGTCCTCTTCAAGGGCTCAGTAAATGCAGTGGCCACTGCCAGGTGTTGGCTGGTTAGGTAAGACTTGCCCAGAACCCACCTGGGTGGCTCAGTGGGTTAAGCCTCTGCCTTCGGCTCAGGTCATGATCCCGGGGTCCTGGGATCGAGCCCCGCATCGGGCTCTCTGCTCAGGGAGCCTGCTCCCCCCTCTCTCTCTGCCTGCCTCTCTGCCTACTTGTGATCTCTGCCTGTCGAGTAAATGGATAAAAATCTTAAAAAAAAAAAAAAAAAAAAAAAAAAAAAGACTTGCCCAGAACCAGCCACCCTCTCTCCTTGAAGCCTGTTTTTGACCAGGGATGTGCCCAGGAGGGGTTAGAGATGGTAGTTACTTTGTGTGCAGACCACTGTCCTATCTATCCATCCACCTATGAGGTGGAGAAGACTGCCTTGCCCTTGGGAGGTGCTAGCATAGCCAGGCCAATCTCGTGACTTCTCAACAGAAGCGCTGGCCTAGTCTCTGGCCCTTTGGGAGACCCTCAGAGGTTGCTGATGGGACCGTAATTCATATTCAAATCTTTCCATTCACAGCTGCCTTAAACATGGAGTCAGCACAGTCACTAAGGGTCACTTCTGTCTCACTCTTCTTGGAGGTGGCCTGGAACTTCTCTTACCTTCTTGGCCCCCTTGTGAATTTAGTTTCTCCATCACCCTTATCTACCACCCACCCCCAACCCCACCCCCGGGGAAGACATAGGACAGATCCCAGCAGGCTCAGGCACAGCTCCCCGCCTCTGCAGCTGGGGTTATAAATAACCACCAAAACTAAACAGTCAAATAACTACATTTTGAGAATTGCTTAAAAAAAAAAATCACCCTAATCCTGATTCAATAGCAATTCTCCCTCTCCTGCCCTTCACCTCCCCCCTTCCTGCACTTATCTACCTCCCTTCCCTGATCTAAGCTCCCTAGGGAAGTCAGTCTGTGCACAAAGGCTGCTTGTGATAAAGACATCCTTTTCCATATTTGACAGGGCCAAAGCCCTCCAGGGCTGTAGTTAAAGTTACACAGTGTTGTTATGGCAGCAAAGGCCTCAGGGCGACATATGTTCCTGGGTGGTAATTGGGTTCGCTTTAGCAGACTGTCTCTCCCTGGGTTCTCCAAGCCCAAATTCACTTATCAAAAAGACGGGGGAGGGGCGCCTGGGTGGCTCGGTGGGTTAAAGCCTCTGCCTTCGGCTCAGGTCATGATCCCAGGATCCTGGGATCGAGCCCCTCATCGGGCTGTCTGCTCAGCAGGGAGCCTGCTTTCTCCTCTTTCTCTCTCTGCCTGCCTCTCAGCCTACTTGTGATCTCTGTCTGTCAAATAAATAAATAAAATCTTTAAAAAAAAAAAAAAGACGGGGGAATTGTCCTTATGGATGGGCCTTCATTTTTTAAAAATTTATTTTATTTTAAGTAAGCTCTAAGCCTGGTGTGGGGCTTGAACTCATGACGCCGAGATCAAGAGCTACTTGCTGTACTGACTGAGCCAGCTGGGTGCCCGCCTTCCTTTTTTTCTTTGAGCAAAACCAAATTCTTCTTCATTCCCCAGAATGGAACGTGCCCAGTGATCCCAGGTTGAGACTTTCTGGACTGCAGGCACTTTCATTTATTCATTCAACAAATATTTACTGAGCCTCTGATAAGTGCTAGGATTGGGCTGGGAGCTGAGTGCAACTGTGGATAAGCAGATGTGGTCCTTCCCCTCCTAGAGCAGAAGATGTAGGACAAGTATGTATAGAGGGGGCTGGGAGAGTATGACTTTCACCTGCGCTAACCCCTCCACCTTTTCAAACATTAACACAACAGAAATACAGTAAATAAGGTGCTTGGGTATTTTTTTTTTAAAGATTTTATTTATTTTTGAGGGAGTGAAAGAGAGCATGAGCGAGGGGGAGGGGCAAAGGGAGGGCGAGGGGAAGAAGCAGACTTCATGCTGAGCTGGGAGCAGGACATGGGGCTCAATCCCAGGACGCTGGGATCGTGAACTAAGCTGAAGACAGAGGCCCAACTGACTGAGCCACCCAGGTGCCCCAACACTAAATAAGTTGTGAGAGAATAAGACCTCCTTAATCTTGCTGCTGTCACACAGCTAGTTTTCTTTTTTTTCTTTTTTCTTTTTTTTTAATAATTGGGGAACTGGAAATGACACTATTATTTATTTATTTATTTATTTTTAACTTTTTTTTTTTTTTTTTTTGGACAGACAGAAATCACAAGTAGGCAGAGAGGCAGGCAGAGAGAGAAGGGGAAGCAGGCTCCCCGCCGAGCAGAGAGCCCGATGTGGGGCTTGATCCCAGGACCCTGGGATCATGACCCGAGCCGAAGGCAGAGGCTTTAACCCACTGAGCCACCCAGGCGCCCCACAGCTAATTTTCTTTTTCACAGATGACCTTTCCAATTTTTCACCACATGAACACATTTTGTTATCGTGCATATTTTTGTTTAGATGCACCCATTGTTTACATGAAATTTCATATTTACGTATTCTCCACATGCACCATGTTTCTCTATGGTCTTCATAATTGTAATTATGATCATTGTGTGACGTCACCTTGTGGTACTGTGACGTATGTGCTCAGTCCCCTGTGTGGGATTACTGAGGATCTTTTACGTCAGATAATGCTACCTCAAGCGTCTGCACGCCTCTGTAGTTCTCTTCTGTGTTTATGTCTACCCCTTATGTATGTATCACTTTTTCTCTTTCCCCAAAGACTTGCCCAAGTGAAGTGCCACCATCATCATGTGAGGTGCCAATTTTAAGACATTATTCCCAGAAGTGAGTGTTACCACTTCATAAGATCTTGCAGTTTGGGGCGCCAGGCTGGCTCAGTCTAGAGCGTGCAACTCTTGATCTTGTGGTTGTGAGTTCGAACCCCACCTTGGGTGTAGAGATTACTTAAAAATAAAAATCTTTTTTAAAAAGAAAAAAGATCTTGGGCGCCTGGGTGGCTCAGTTGGTTAAGCCTCTGCCTTCAGCTCAGGTCATGATTCCAGGGTCCTAGAATCGAGCCCCGCATTGGGCTCCCTGCCTAGCCGAGAGCCTGCTTCTCCCTCTGCCTGCCGCTCTGTCTACTTGTGCTCTCTATCTCTGTCAAGTAAATAAATAAAATCTTAGAAAAGAAAAAGATCTTGCAATTTTTGTCAAAATGAAAACTGTGTCTCCCTTTGATGTACTTTGGATTGATTCTTGGTAAGGATTTACTTTCGTCTCTCCCATGTGTTCCTTTACTACTTCTGTTTCCTCTTCCATGGAATCCTACTCATTACCCATTTCTCTGCTGGGGTCTTGAGGATTTTGTTTTTGAGTCTGAACAAGGGTCAGATGGATGGATGGATGGATAAATAGATATGCAGATGCTTTGTGTGAGCCCCAGTCAGTTACGGAGTCAGTGTTATTAAGAATGCAGAACCTTTGCTTCGTAATTCTTGCCCTAGTGTTTTCTCCTCACTGTTTCACTCTGGCTTGCTTGTGACCTCTGGGGGTAAGCTCCTAGTCAAGTGTGCAGGCTACTGAGAGAGAATGGCCCCTTGAACGGAGTGTGGAGGTGACAGGCATGAAAGCCGTGAGGAGGCAGTCTCCCTTTTTACCTCAGCAAGAGGCAAGGGGCCACTTTAAAAGTACTCTTGCCTTGGGGCACCTGGGTGGCTCAGTGTGTTAAGCCTCTGCCTTGGGCTCGGGTCATGATCTCAGGGTCCTGGGATCGAGTCCCGAATCAGGCTCTCTGCTCGGCAGGGAGCCTGCTTCCACCTCTCTCTCTGCCTGCCTCTCTGCCTACTTGTGATCCCTCTCTGTCAAATAAATAAATAAAATCTTTAAAATAAATAAATAAAAGTAGTCTTGCCCATTACAGGAATCTTGAAGATGGTTATGTAGACAGTATTTTCCTAGTGACCTAGGAGAAACCGAGTCCCAGGAAGGGGGAAAAAAAAAATTCCCAAACCAATCAAGCTTCGGGAGGATGAAAAATGACCCCGAATTTTGCCATTTGTAAACTGTGGGCCTTTTTATTTTGTTGGGAGATGCTTTCCCAGGAATGGGGGCTAGGAATGGGTCCCTCTGAGTCATATACACATGCTTACCCAGTCTCCCTTGTGACTAAATGTAGCCAAACATGAACCAACTGGCCAAAGTTAGGGAGGCAAGCTGCAACTAGGAAAAACATTTCTCTGTTTAAGGCAAACCCACACATATACGGTCCAAACCCACAACTGTGGGCTTCTTAGCTTGCTCTAACCAATATCAGGGGCTTCAGATAATTGTTTGTTTGTTTGTTTTTACTAGCCTAGAAATTACTTGAGGGTAAGTGGGCATCTATCTGGTCATTAGCTTACCTGCCTTGCTTTGCCAGTAGATGTCACTACACCAAACCACATTCTCCCAAAAATAGTCCGAGAAAGAAGGAGAGGCCTTCTGAAAGGCTAACCATCCAACCATCATGACCCTTTTCTCCCAGGACTTCCAATAATACCAGTGCAAAGCTATCAAGGGTATGTAAATATACATGGTTCTAGACAATGCTGAGGTCGGAACTCAGCAGGTCAGAACCCCAGGTTCTGGGTAATCAAGAGTTCTTATCCAGGGGCCTTCCCCAAATTGGATGGGAAGAACAGCTAGCTGTACAAGAAGGGTGGCAGGGTGAGCAGGCCTTTAAAAGGGGGGAGTACATGATAGACTTATCTAGGAACAAGAGCGAAAAGTCTTGGGGCTGTTCCAGATGTCACTGCAGAGCTGATACCTCAGGCAAAGCACTCCACCCACCCTCCACCCCTGCTCCTCCGTCCATGTGAGCAGGGGCCATCCCTTGCCTGGAGGGCTGCAGGGCTGGGGTTGGCTGGTGAGTCCTGGGCCTCCCCAGTGCAGAGCCACACCATGCCAGGACACTGGGAAAATTCCTAGCACTTCAGGCCATCATTACTATTCTCCTTCAAGACAAGTACAAACAGCATCAGTAATCTGGGGGAAACAGCCATTCTTAGCTCCTCTTTTTTTTTTTAATTAAATAGTTCTGTTTTTTAAGATTTTATTTATTATTTGAGAGATCACAAGTAGGCAGAGAGGCAGGCAGAGGGAGAGGGGGAAGCAGGCTCCCCGCTGAGCAGAGAGCCTGATGTGGGGCTTGATCCCAGGATCCTGAGATCATGACCCAAGCCGAAGGCAGAGGCTTAACCCACTGAGCCACCCAGCTTCCCCTCTTAGCTCTTTTGTAGATTTTTTCATGTGCCTCTGGAGAATAAAGACTAGAATCCTTACCTGGCAGCTGGAGTCCTCATCTCACACAACCTTATTCTCTGGTTTGTAGCCTCATTGGCCTCCCTGCAATTCTTCTGGAGGGCACTGGTTCCTTCTACCTCAGGACCTTTGCACTTTACTCTGCCTGGAATGTTCTTCCTCATACTCTTCTTCACCTATTTCCACTAATAATTCAGATCTCAGGCCAAATGTCACTTCCTGAGGGAACTGTTTCCTAAAACTTCCAGACTAGATTCAGGCCTCGATTTCTATACCCTTAGGCACCCTGTACGTTTCTTCATACCTCTCGTCTCGGTTTATATGTACACGTTGACTTGTGTGACTTCTGGATTCTTTATCTTCCATCCCCTAACATACACCCCAGACCACAGTATCCTCAGTACCAAGCACCGTGCTTGATAGGCGCTCGGTTCACTATTGGGTGAAAGCATGGCCAACATTTAAATGAAGGAAGTTAGAAAACATTGTGTTACCCGTGTATACACATGCATATCACATTCGTATACAAAATATAGTGCCTAATTCCTGTCATTTGCCTCCCAAGGAAGACCCATCAGAGTCCAGAAAAAGGTCATGTCAATTATTAGCCAAGGGAAAAGTGGGAAAGTCACCCTATGAGGCGAACTTTAAAAGACTGCGGAAGGAGGGAGGCTGAGGAGTTGAGCCCCACATGTGAAAATGGAAAGCAGTTACTTGCCTGCTGGATTACCAAATCCCAAAGCACAAAGGAAAATCCATTGAAAACTAGACTGTGGACTTGGCAAAGAAGTGAACTATGGGTGTTGTTCACCTCCATCCCCCTAGCACTGAGTGTGATGCCTGGTGCATAGTAGGAATTCAAGAAACATGGGTGAACTCTCTTGTTAAAGCTTAAAGGCGGTAGACTCAGGTCTCGGGACAAGGTAGTGTGGAGTTATTCACTTGGGAAACCCCAGAGGCAAGAAAAAGAGAAAAGTACAGAATAGGGTCAAGAAGGGTTCCTTTACATGTAGAGACAATAGCCGTACAATAGACTGTTTCAGGGACATTAGGGCTATTCAAGTCCCATCCCTTGACCTTTTGAGATCACATTTATGAAGGGCATTTACCGGGCGCTCTCACGGAAGACATCTTCTTCCCACCAGCCAGAACCAAACTGTAAACTATATAAAGCACCAGTCTCATCGTACCCCACATTGTTATCTCCTTCAGTGCCCTCCAGACTGTTGGGCACATGCCCTGTGGGTCCCTGGGCCATATTGTGCTCTGGTTTTTCACCAGAGAAGGGAAAGTCCCAGAAGGTGGTGCCCTTCAGTCAGGAGTAAAAATGGCTGCATCTCTCAGGGCAACCAAAGCCTGGGCCTGGCATTCCCAAGCCCACAGCAGGGAGGCCATTAGCCCCGATCCCAAGAATCCCTTCAACCAGCATCTCTGGCTTTTAGTCTTCCATCCCTGGCACTTAACCCCCTGGCCCCTGAAGCAGGGACGTTTCAAATAGTTTTTCTTGGAGCCATGGAGGGTTCAAAAGAATTCTTGTACATGAAAAAAGGGAATCCTCCAAAAACAGCTCTTGAGCTGCTCAACCTCACTGATTTCTTCCTTCCCCCGGCAGTGCAAGGCTTACAGAAGAGCCTGCAGATTTGGATGTAGGTCCATTAGTTTCATTCTAGCCAGTTCCATGGGTCTCAGCCTAGATGGTACCCAAGCCTTGGGCCCCAGGAGGGGTGTGGGCTGTCTCTGGAAACTGAAGGCACAGGAATCAAGAAAATACTTTGACTCTTGTCCGTGGTGTACTGATGCGTCATGGAAACTAGTCCCAGGGGCTTCCCCTCACAGCTCCCCCACCCCTCCCCTTCCAGCAGCCTATAAATCACAGAGTATTAAATACTGTCTGGAGGACCCTTTTTACCCCACGCCTTTCTGGAGCTCCCTGCCAGGCAGAAGTTTGCAGCAAACTAAGCAGAGAGAAGAGAGAATGGGCAACAGGCAGGGGTGCTCATTATTTATCTGCCAAACACCACAAGTCAGGTACTGGTCCCCAACACGCTCGGACAGGCTGGTGCGGCCGGTGTTTTCTGGCCTCGGAGAGCACCTTATTTGGCTGCCCTGCCCCAGAAGTGGGGGAGATAGAGTCAAGGGGTGAGGCCCTTCCTTTTGTGATCATGGTGGTTTCAGAATTAAAACACACTTTCGGTCCTGGATCAGCTCTTCTTACCACCCTCCTCTGCCTAGTGTTCCCTAGGGCCTCCTCTTGTTGCCTCTCTTTTGACCCCCACAAAGAGCTTTCTCACTTTACCTCCCATACTGCAGAAATTTCTTGAGTCTTGGCTCCAGAACTCTGGTGGCCCTGCTTAGAGAGCAGCACTAACTAACCCTTCCACCTCCTTTCATTTTCTCTCCTTTCTCTCAATGGAAATCCCCCAGCTTCCCCATCTCTCTTTCCTCCCCCAAGCTAGGAAGCTTGGAGGAAGCTAATGGATTTGATCCTAAGCTAGTCCACTGAAGGAAAGACATGCTTTTGCCAAGGAAAAGTTCCAAAAAGTGTTCAACTCCCACACCAGGAACAGCTGGAACCTGCTAGGCTTACCTCCGTAGCACTGCTTCCTGCAGTATAAACAAAGTTAGAATTCTAGAAAGTTTAGGGCTGGGGAAGTGGCAGGGAGGCAGGGGAGTGGGTGGTCTGATGGGTGGCATAACTGGTCTGGCCTGTATTCCTAACTCCAACCTTCGACCTCTGGGTAAGGGGTGGTGACCCCCCTGCCCCATAGTGGTTATACACACAATCTTTGAAAGCAGGTGGACCTGTCACTTCTAGCCATATAACCTTCAACCCATTTCCTAAACTCTCTGAGCCTCAATTTTCTCACCCGTGAAATGGGGTAATTATACCTTCTGTATAAGGTATAATAACTATGAGTATTAAATGAGACTATGTGTGCAAATTGCATAGCCTATAGTAAGCACCCAGTAACTGGATGTTTTCTTCTAATGCTATGTAACAGGGACACATGGCCTTTGGCATCCTGATTACATTACTTCCTTCCTGGGGGGCTGATGTTAATGTCTGCACAGGTGGTGCAGACTTCTGGGGCATTTTGAGGAATGCAGGCCCATTGCTGGTTCAGGGATCCCAGAATTTCCAATCTGCCTTGGGAAGAATTCAGAGTTGAGTGTATGGGGCCAAGAAGTTGACAGGGCAGTTTCTAAACCCTCGCTTGATATTCTGGGCAAACACCCAGGAGGTCAAAGAATTGGATAGAGCTTCTGGGTGGGACTTCCAAGGAAAGTGTGGAATTATCAGAGTGGCATGGAAGAAGCAAGGCCCAACTGCTTCCTACCCCAGCAGAATACAGGCTACTTTGTAAACTACCAGGCCTTTGCCCAAGTTGATTGGAAGCAGGGGTCACAAAGGCCACTGGTGGAATGTATTGGAACATTCCAAGCCCTTCCACTGTACAAGAACACAATTCCTCGAGTCTTTGAGCCGTTGGGGGCTTCTAGGATTGAGCACAAGCTCATACCCTCCATGATGCAAGTAGGAGAAACCACCTGCTCTGAAAGGAGAACGGTTCTAAGTGTCATAAAATTACTAAATGGGAAGAGCGACAACCCAGCCCTTTGGGACTTTCTCATGAGATAGACAGACTTGGCTGCCAAAGCCATTTTGTTGAGCCAGAGCCATCTTGTGGAATGCATGTGTTGGGTACAGGATATCCACAGGAAAACCAGGAATAGGCACCTCATTTAGTCAGGGCTCAAGAGTTGGATGGGATATAACCGGACTTCATTCTTCCAATCAGAACCAAAGCTTACCGTGAAGCTTAATGAAACTTTAAGAGTCTGATCCCCTCCCTTGCACAGAACCCTTCTAGGGCCTTGTACCTAATTCTATAACTTCTTACTCCTTAACTTAAAGAGGAACCCCAGATGATAAACATGAGTCCTCACAAAACCTGGAGACTTCCTTCCCTCCTTTCGGTCAGCAGGACTTTTAACCTCAACTCCCAAGAGTGATCAGGAACATTCAAGAGTGATAAGTTGGAGAAACAGTCTTAAATAACCAATACTGACTCACCACTGCCCAGAGCAGTGCTCACATTAGGGGCTGACACGAAATATAAGAGCAGGTGGCACCTGGCTGGCTTAGTCAGTTCAACGTCTGACTCTTGGTTTTGGCTCAAGTCATGATCTCCCAGTTGGTTGTGGATCAAGCCCTGCATTGGGCTCTCTGCTCAGTGCGGAGTCCGCTTCAGGTTCTCTCCCTCTCCCCCTCCACCACCTCGAATGAATAAATTTACAAAAAATACTACAGCGAATGGTTCCCCTTCTTCCGAACTGGGGAGAAGGGATAAAAATATATGAAATGACTTAGCAGACGTAAGAAAGCTACCCATAAGCTAGGACAAAATAATAGGCAGCAAGTTGAACACCTAAGCCAATTAGCTAAGTGCTGAGGGAATCATTAGTCCCAGACTAGTCCCGCTGAGGAATGTTTGGAGGAAGTGAGGTCTACCTGGAGGTTAAAGCAGATGGTGAAGAAGACAGTATTGCCAGGAGGCAGGCAGGGTCAAGGGCAAACCTCATATACCAGAGAATAAAAGTGAAAAACCTCATATACCAGAGAATAAAAGTGAAAAAGCCTCTGGTGATAGTTCGCAGTTATCTATTACAAAAACCCTTTAGAGATAATATTTTGAGCTCTGAAAATAAGCTCTGGAGCCTGTGCCCCGGATCTAAAGGAAATCAGACTGCAAACCAACTTTCTAATCAACTCCTTCCTTCTGTTACATTTACAGTCTTTTTTAGTTGGATCTCGTGATACTTGATGCCTGATTTGGTGCGTGGTGGGAGGCGAAGGGAGAGGGATTGGATGTGGAATAGAGAACGTTTATGGTGGTGTAGTTTATTTGCTCCCAGATAATTGTATTTTTGAGGCCAATTTAAGGTAAATGAGAAGGGAAGAGAGAAGTCAAGGGGTCTGGGGGCGCCTGGCCAGCTCGGTAGGTGGAGTGTGTAACTTTTGATCTCCGAGTTGTGAGTTTGAGCCTCACAGTGGGTATAGAGATGACTTAAAAAAACACAAATCTTTAAAGGTTTCTTTATTTTAGAGAAAGGGAGGAGCAGAGGGAGAGGGAGAATCTTCAGTAGACTCCATGCTGAGCATGGAGCCTGATGTGGGGCTCGATCTCACAACCCTGAGATCACGACCTGAGCCAAAACTGAAGGTCGGACGCTCAACTGACTGAGCCATCCAGGTGCCCCCCCCCAACCTGTCTTCTTCAAAGACTCTGATCTCTGAGAAGGCCTGGCGGTGGGAGTGGGGGCTGTGGCGCAAACTGTTCCTAGCAAGGCACTGCTCTAGATACCAAATGGTTCTCCAAGGCACCTGTGATCAGATGACCTGGCAGAAGCCAAGTTCATTTTTGTGAGACCCTGCGTGCATGTCAGGCCCAGCGCTTGCTGAGTAATGAGAGTGATGACCAAGACACACCTGTTCTCCTTAGGAAACTTCTCTAGTTTAGAGAGGTGGACATGTGTAACAAATGAAAAATGCCAGCCTGAGTGTTCCGTAGGCCAAAAAGCCAAATCTTCTGTCTTTCACAGTGACCTTTTATTTATTTTTTATTTTTTTTAAAGATTTTATTTATTTATTTGACAGAGACATAGCAAGAGAGGGAACACAGTAGGGGGAGTGGGAGAGGGAGAAGCAGGCTTCCCCCCGAGCAGGGAGCCCAATGTGGGGCTTGATGTGGGGCTTGATCCCATGACCTTGGCCTGAGCCAAAGGCAGATGCTTAATGACTGAGCCACCCGGGTACCCCTCACAGTGATATTTTAAAAGGGAAATAATGAGAGTAGCTCTGTTTGTTTCCCAAGACATTCCCTTAAAAGATGAGCAGGGCTTGCCGCACATCCGAGATCCCTCATTCATACACATATCTAACTCCTCTTTTTTAGGAAACAGCTTGATTGAGGTATAAATTACATACCACAGAATTGACTTATTATATATTTATAACCATGTCATTTCCTTTAGTAAGTTTCTAGATTTGTGCAACCATCACCACATTCCAGTTATGGGTCCTTTTTGTCCTCCCCAAAAGTTTCACTGGGCCTGTTTTCAGGTAATCCTTGTTCTCATCCCAGCCCTAGGCAAGTACTGATCTTGTTTATGTCTCTATAAATTTGCCTTTTCTGGACATTTCATATAAATGGAATCCTATAATACGTGGTCTCTTGCGTCTGGTTTCTTTCATTTAGCATCATGTGTCTGAGGTCTATGTACGCTACTGCACATAGCAATAGTTGTTCCTTTTCGTTGCTGAATTGTATTCCACCTAAATTCTGTTTTGAGACAACAGTGAACAGCATGCAGGAGCCCTGGTCTCTGACCCTGTGTCTGATATCCTGAGTGCCCTCTGACCAGCCCTTCTCTTGTTTGGGCATCCATTTCTCCATCTGTAAAATCAGAGGACTGATCAGGAAGAGTCTCTAACATCTCTCTCAATTCTTCTTCTTCTTCTTCTTTTTTTTTTTTTTTTTTTTAGATTTTATTCATTTATTTGAGAGAAAGAGAGAGAGAGAGAGCATGAGTAGGTGGACGGGCAGAGGGAGAGAGAGAATCAGACTCTCCGTGGAGCAGAGAGCCTAATGCAAAGCTCAATCCCAGGACCCCAAGATCATGACCCAAGCCGAAGGCAGATGCTTCAGTGACTGAGCCACCCAGGCGCCCCCTCAATTCTTAAAAAAAAAAAAAAAAAAAAAAAAAAATCTACTTTGTATTTTTCATGGAGTGTTACTAGGACCAGTATTCCAAAATTTTGACGTCTCTGATCCCGAATTTACCCTTTACCTGTTTTAGAACTTCCACCATATCCTATATGGTTAAGGATTAGGAATCTTCGTTTTAAATAGCTTGCCATTTAGCAGGAAAGTTTGATTCCCACTGAGAGGAAGAGTGAAGGAGTGAATGTCATCCAGTCTGAAAGACAGAAAATGAGCACTTGAGATAAGTAAGCCAGAAGACAGGAAGTGGTGGGCCATAGCAGGGGATGATATGTGTCAGAGGCAGCCCCCAAGGTCGAAATCCAGGCCATCGAGTTACCTTGGGAGTAAGAGGGAAGGGAGAGAGGGAGAGAGAGGCCACCACAGTGGGAGAAGTGTTGAGGGCTGGGACCCCTCCCTACTCTGTTCCCATAACCTCATTCATTCCCTCAACCCTCCTTCCCCATCCCTCTCCGGCTGCTCTGCTCCTTCAGTTCTGACCCCATTTCCTCAGGATCTCATTCCCTGAGGAGCCGGACCTGACATTTCAGACAGAGGCTGAGGAAAGGAGGTAGGTCGGAAAGAGACACAGTGTGTCTGCGTCATCTTATGTTCTGTTTTATTATTTGGGAACCTGAGGCCCAAAGACGTAAGCACTTGGACATTTACCTGAAAGTGCAGAGACAGTCCGCCAGGTACCCAGGAATATCAAGAGTTCTCTATTCTCTGAACAATTGCTATGAAGTGTCAGGTTTTGGAGGGTAAAAATGGTGGTCTGGAATTCCCATGCTTGTTTGTAATTGTGGCACAGAGGAATAGGGTGAGGGTCAAGGTGCCCTGGAAATTGGGCCAGACAGCACCATCAGAACTAGAAACCTTCTCTTGGTTATGAGGACCCCAGCCTTCTCTTAATTCAATAGACAGCAGGATAAGACCTCCTTGTTGATCCTCTGATCTGCTAGAATTCCCTCCAGTCTTTGGTCGTGGTACTCCCTGAGACTCCTGCAAAGTATGGCCATACTTTGTGTATGTAGTCCTCCACTTTTGCTGTTTTCGAGTGCCTGCCTCTGACCCAAACTCTCTGAAGGCAGGAACCATGTCAGGTCTCAATCAGATAGCATCTAGCCGGGTACCATTTCTGCATACAGGCTTCAAGGCCTGCTGGGTTGTGACTTCCAGCATAGGGACCATGTCTCTGAACATTATTGTCATTCCTTAGTGCCCAGCTCTGTGTCCAGTACCTAGTGACCATCTGAATAAATTTGTGCTGAGTGAATTAATAACTATCATGTTGATAAGGATGACAGGGGGAACAGTAACAAAGGGTTGTTTTGTTTGTTTGTTTGTTTTGCAAGCTACAAGATGCTTTGTAAGGCAAGGCATCTCCGTTAGCAGCACACAGCCTCCTCAAAGCCATGCTTTTCCTTCAGTGGAGGAAAAAGACAAGGGTTTATCTTCAGATGAGGTATTTATCCCCTCCATCAAGCCCATGGCAGGAGAAGCTATCGGTGATAGAGAAGGGAATAAGAGACAGCTGCTTGGGCATGATACTTGTGTAAGGAGGAGACGGGGATCTCCTATGCAGGCTTGCCTTCTCGCTCCGGCTAGGTCAACTCGAGTGTCTCCTGCCAACAACTTATCTGGAAGGACCATGACTTTCTGGACTCAGAAGATCCAATTCTTCAGCTGTGCCATCTCCATTGGTTCTTCTTCCACTGTCCTGGTCCTCAATTCCTGGTGTTATGGCTTTAGAACAAAATTTAAACACCGTGTCCTTGAGACTATCCACGTTAGCCTTCTCTCCAACAGAAGAATGCATCTGCCTACTACTATGCCATATTATCTTTAGAACCACTCTGTGAGGTTAATGGAGGTGATTTTTGCAGAGAGAAAGGACTCCACCTGCCCAAAGCATTTCAAGATTCGTCATTTAGGGCTTTGCCCTCTAACACACACTGTATGGCTTAACCAATAAAAATTACCCATCATCTCCTAAGAATGACTGAGAATTTACATGTTGAGGGGTCCCAAAATGGATCTCAGGAAAGAACAGATTTCAAGAGATCAACTAGCCATCCTTTGGCTCTTAGATAGGCCAATGGTCTAGAAGTTGAGTGTTGGTCGGGAAAGTACTTCAATTTGGAGTCAAAAGACCTCGGATATAAATCCTGGGTCTGCCATTTACTGAGTGGATGATCTGGAGGAAGTCACCTAACATCTGTGAGTTAGCCTTCTATAAAACAGGGATAATAATGTCTGTGTTTTTGTTTTTTGTTTTTTTTTACTTTACATACCCATTGTGAAAATTAAATGAGATGATGTATATGAAAATTGTAAAGTACTAGGCAAGTGTTCATTTTAACGTCTCAGGCAAATTTGCATCTTTGGAGACTCTATGTAAAATACAAATAGTAATCCATCTGTGTTCATGACAAAGTTTTACAAGAATAGGAGTTCAGGTCTGGTGCCTGACTGCCTGAATAACCTTGGGCATGTTATTTCTTTCTGAAACCTCATTGAAGAGATCTCACCTGGCTTGATCCCAGGACCCTAAGACCAGGACCAGAGCGGAAGGTGGAGGCTTAACCCACTGAGCCACCCAGGCACCCCTCAAATGTCAGATCTTGATGTAAACCCTTAGAATCTGCTAGAGCACATACTCTTTGTTCACAAAGAAAACCATTGCCTCACATTTGTTGTGCGTATGTAGTTGATTTTAATATTCAGCCAGTGCTTAAATTTCTACTTCGGGTATTAAGTGCTTTCAATAGGTAATCACAGAATGACCTCTCCTTGCCTTGCAGGATGCTCCCAGATTACCTCCTTTTCTCTGATTAGCTAGGATGGCTTCAGGGAATACCTTCATTTTAACATTAAAGTGGGCAAAAACAGAAATAGAAAGACAAATCTGTAGCAAGATCAAAAATAGAATTCATAGCTAAATATAAATCTGGAGGGAATTATCCAATTATTTGTATGGTCCCTTATGGCAGAGGATCCAGGGTTGATTGCCTTCTGCTTTTTCCTTATATAGAACAAAATGGTTAATAAATACCAAGCGTAATACTTTTTTTTTCTTTTGAAGAGTAATAGTTTTTAATAGTAACTAAAATGCTGTTTTCCTTCCCAAATGTCCTCATATATATTACAGCATGTGATTTTTACAACTGCATGCATTCTCTTTGGGGACCATCTCATTGTAGGTCAGAGAGCACTGAACTGGGAAGACCAGGATTTGTTAATGGAGTCACTGTACAAATTTGGGCACGTTTCTCAGTCACTTTGTTCCTTCCACTCCGCTAAGCTAGACTTGGAATGGACGGCTCTGAAGGGAAATTCCCTGCTCCTTTTCAGTCTCAATATAATTTACAGGCTAGCGCTGGGTGTTTTTTGGGGGCGGGGGGAGTTGGACCCACACCAGCTAGGGACTTGGAAACGTGGAGAAAGACAAATGTGGGTGTCACATGAGACACGGTGGCCATTAAGTGCATGAATATAATGCAAATCGCATGCAAATATATGCAAACTTTGCATTAATTTGTAGAATCTTACTTTGGAGCTTTCGAGCAGCACTGAGATCCTATGAGGACTCACAGCTAATATTTTTAGGTTAAATCAAAAGTGATGCTTTTTGAAGTTATCGCTTTCTCGGTGCTTGCCAGGCTGAACTGCTCAAAGTTTGATACTCTTCTCTACCCCCCATAATGATTTCACTAGTGCTTGATTCCATCTTCCACCCGGCCCCACCCCCGCTTAGCCTGACGTCACGTGATAGTATATTTGCATACTACCTGGGACTGGGTGTGACGCTCCCCTTTTCTGCATCTTCTCATTGGCGGCACCGGAGAACCAGCCCTCTTCCGGACGGACCAATCAGCGCCCCCTCGGACGGAGGACAGCGGGAGGGGGCGGGATGAGGGTGGGGTCTTGGGTTGGATCGCTAGGCATATCGGCCAGTCATCCTCCGGAATGGAAAGAACAAGCCGGGGATTGGTTGGGGGGCGGGGTCTGGGACTCTGTAGGCCAATGAGAGTTCTGGGCTGAGGGGGCCGGTCTCCGCCCCGCAGAGCTGATAAGCAGCAGCAGCGGGGGTTGGGGGGCTGTGTGGGGCTCGCTGTGGGGCCGAGGCAGGCAGGCTGTCGGGCGGGCGATGGCGGGGGCCGCAGCGGGCGGCAGAGGCGGAGGTCCTTGGGGGCCGGGGCGCGGAGGGGCCGGGGGGCTCCGGCGGGGCTGCTCTCCCCCAGCCCCCGCCGGCTCCCCCCGGGCTGGGTTGCAGCCGCTCAGGGCCACGGTCCCGTTCCAGCTGCAGCAGCCGCACCAGCGCCGGGACGGGGGTGGCCGCGCAGGTGAGCCGGGCCTGGAGCGGGTACCGGGGGGAGGAGCCGTTGGGGGAGGGGGGGG